>NW_015165839.1:659501-712279 GCF_001447785.1 Gekko japonicus | reverse complement strand
GCCCATCCGTTGCTCCCTACACTCTGCAAGGGCACAAGGGATCCCCCTGTTTCTCTGGCCAGAGTGGCTGCCTCCCTCCCTCCCTCCCTCCCTCCCCCAGGCTTTCTCCCCTCTGTTGGGTTAACTCCGCCCTCCTGTAGCCGACCCCACCCGCTGTACATCTTCATCTCACTGGCCTGTCCTCTTGGCTATGTTTGCCTGTCTTTGTGGAGTTGTTTTAGTCTCCTGGCCCTGATAGACGCTCATGCCTAAAAATAAATAAATAAATAAAACGGCCTGCTTGGTGATAAATGGGTCCTCCTGGGCTTCCGTCACGGAGTGACAGGCTCCTTCTGAACTGCCGGAGATGGGCTGCATCTGCCGGGGGAATACTCCAAGCTGCGTACTCCCCAGATGGGGGGGAGAGATTGTGTAAGGAACATTCTCGTAGCGGAAGGACAGGCCATGCCGAGTGAGACCTGAAAAGCAACCCTGGACCGGGGAGGGAGCAAAACTCTCTCTCTCCCAGGTCCTTGCTCTATATGACCGCATAAAGGAAAACTTGTGGATGGTGAGAGCAACATAAGAGTTCCCTGTTCCCCAGGGATGGTGAGGAAGAAGAAGAAGAAGAAGAAGAAGAAGAAGAAGAAGAAGAGGAGGAGGAAGAGGAAGAAGAGGAAGAAGAGATTGGATTTATACCCTGCCCTTCACTACCCGAAGGAGTCTCAGGGCGGCTTACAAACTCCTTTCCCTTCCCCTCCCCACCACAGACACCCTGTGAGGTAGGTGGGGCTGAGAGAGCTCTTGACAGAAACTTCCCTTTTTCAAGGACAGCTCTTGTCAGAACTACGGCTTCCCCAAGGTCATCCAACCAGGTGCAAGTGGAGGAGCGGGGAATCAAACCCGGTTCTCCCAGATTAGAGTCAGCGCACTTAACCACTACACGAAACTGGAGAAGAAGAGGAGGGGGAGGAGATTGGATTTATACCCCGCCCTTCACTACCCAAGGGAGTCTCAGAGCGGCTTACAAACTCCTTTCCCTTCCCCTCCCCACCACAGACACCCTGTGAGGTAGGTGGGGCTGAGAGAGCTCTGACAGAAACGGCTCTTTTTCAAGAACAGCTCTTATCAGAACTATGGCTTGCCCAAGGTCATCCAGCAGCTGCAAGTGGAGGAGTGGGGAATCAAACCCGGTTCTCTCAGATTAGAGTCTGTGCACTTAACCACAACACCAAACTGAGGGACCCCTGCCCCTGGCTTCCAATTCACACTGTCCCTGTGGCCCTTTCTGCCCTCTCCTTTTAGTCCATGTTCGCCGCAGTGTCCTCCAAGCAATTCTGCACTAAAATCGAATTCAACAACATTTGAGTCCAGTGGAAAGACTTTGTTGGCCTTAAAGGTGCCCCTAGACTCAGATTCTGTTCTAATGCTTTTTCAGTGGAGCCCATTCAAATAACCAGAGTGACTAGCATTATTGTCTTTTCCAGGAGGCCCCCACTGGGGAGAAAGTAAACCATTTGAGGCAAGGATCCACCTCAAAAAGTCCCACAATCCAGCCTTAGGTTTGGGTGCTTTTCAGGATTGGGTGCAGGAGCTCATTAGCATAACTCATTTGCATATGCCACACCCCCTGACATCACCAGAAGTGTGTCAGAAGGCAACACCCACTGCTCAGGCTCCACTGAGCTGTTTTGGATTGCTAGCTATTGGGGGGGGGGGACATGCAGATTTGTCCTCGCAGAGGAGGGAGAGCTTGTACCTGAATAAAACTTGGTCTTAAAGTTGCCACTGGACTTTTTTGGACCGGGGGGCCGGGGGGAGCTCTGCAACTTACCTGGCTGCTTCTTGCTCTGACTGAGGGCTGCTGGGAGCAGGGGGTGGGGCTTGTTGCATGTGCCCGCCCCCTGGGCTCTTTACTGCCGGAGCTCCGCTCCTGTGTGCTCCTGCAGGAAATGACCCCTGGCTGCTGTTGTATCTAATTCTGCAAACATTTATGGTTGACCCAGAAGCTGTGGGATACTGTAACTCTGCATGAAAGAGGATCTGGAAGGGGAAAGGTTAAGAGAATTCTCTCTCACTCGGGTACATTTGGCAGTTGGCCGCACCCTCTCTCATTGGTTAGATGTTGAGTCTCTCTGGCCGTTGCTTGCCTTCTGTTTCATCTTATACAGGATCTCTCTTCTCTCTCTTGCCTGGGCTTGGAGCTGTCGCCAGTTAACCTTTTTGAAGTTAATCTGTTCACAAGTTAAATGTACCTACATGAATATGTCATGTAAGATGTGCTTCCGTTTGTGTAAGTACAATTTAGAACATATGAACATAAGAGAAGCCAATGTTGGATCAGGCCAATGGCCCATCTAGTCCAACACTCTGGGTCACACAGTGGCCAAAAATACCCCGTGCCATCAGGAGGTCCAGCAGTGGGGCCAGGACACTAGAAGCCCTCCCACTGTTGCCCCCCCCAAGCACCAAGAAGACAGAGCATCCCTTGCCCCAGAGTCACTATCGATACCTTGTGGCTAATAGCCACTGATGGCCCTCTGCTCCATATGCTTATCTAATTCCCTCCTGAAGCTGTCTCTGCTTGTAGCCGCCGCCACCTCCTGTGGCAGTGAATTTCTTTCTCTTGTCACCATTGGAGTCAGATCACCTTTGTCATTTTTTTGAAGAGCATTTCCCCTTTAACCGGGAAACATGGAAAATCAGGGATGCTGCGTAAGGCAAATGATTCCCTCCCCCCATTTAGCCCAACAGAAGCAACACTTTCCCCAGTCAGCCTGCGTTCTCCAACCCAGGCAGAGCCAAAAGCCTTTGGACAGGCTCCCAGCATCCCTCTTTAACCGCTTGATCCATTCCTGCCCTTCAGATTTCATGCAATTCAGCTTGGGTTGCATTCCTCTTCTTTGCAGATCATTACAGAGAGTTAATCCTTTTCATTCTTGGGAACAGCGTGTGGGGGGGGGGTGCAGGTACCAGCTTGTCCTCTCCGGTCCTCGCAGGTGGGATGTCCCGTCCTGGACTGGCAGAAGGAGAGAGACCGGCCCTGACCCTGGGAGTGGGAAAGCAGCCTTCGTTCAAAGGCAAGCAAGCCCTGAGGGTGGGGGTGGGAGGAGGGGTCTTCGTGCAAAAAGGCTTTGAAACATATGATAAAAGGATTTAATTTGCTCTACCTTCCAAGCTAATTAAAGTTGAAAACTAGCTAATTGGTACTTTGTACTTCCAGCCCCGGTGGTGATGAAAGGGAAAGATAATTGGAGGACAGGGGGAGAAAAAAAGGTAGAGGGGAGAGGAGGGGAGGTTCGGATCACCTGACTGACTGGGAAAACGGGGAGTCGATACAGCTTAGCGATTCTGTGCCGGCTTTGGCAAAAGGCTTGTCCTCTAGACATGTGCTAACAGGCCATTCGCATGGGGAGGGGCGCTGGCTCGGTGGAAGAGCTGCTGCTTGGCATGCAGAAGGTTCCCAGTTCAATCCCCGGCACCTCCAGTGAAAAGGACCAGGTAGTGGATTATGTGAAAGACCCCTGCCTGAGACCTTGGGGAGCTGCAGCCAGTCTGAGCAGATAGTACAGACCTTGATGGATCAAGGATTTGAATTGGTATAAGAAAAGGTAAAGGTTCCCTTGCTCGAAAGCCAGTCGAGTCCGACTCTAGGGTTGCGGTGCTCATCTCCGTTTCAAAGCCGAAGAGCCAGCGCTGTCCGAAGACATTTCCGTGGTCATGTGGCCAGCTTGACTAGACGCCGAGGTGCACAGAACGCTGTTACCTTCCCACTGAAGTGGTACCTATTTACCTACTTGCAATTTCTTGCTTTCGAACTGCTAGGTTGGCAGGAGCTAGAACTAGAGACGGGAGCTCACTCCGTCGTGCGGCACACTCGGGTCTCGAACTGCTGAACTACCGACCTTCCACAGCCTGCAGTTCAGTGTCTTAACCACTTGAGCCACCACAGCTCCACTGAATTGGTATAGGGCAACTTAAATAGAGGGTGTCGTGACTCAGGTGGGGTGTCACCTGACGCTGCCACCACTCTGGATTTAGGATCCCTTGAGAAGGCCCAGAGTACCCTCCCAAGGCTTTCAGACCTCCCTTTTGGCCGAATAATAGGCGTGAGGACCAGGCAGAGTACAACAAGGAAAAAAGTTTATTTTATAGGAGGTCAAACAACAAGGTTCAGGATAATAACAGTAAGTGGGTGAAAAGAAAAGAAATCAAATGCCCTAACGCGTCTAAATATATACTGTCCCTAGCTCACTATTCCAAGTGACACTAGACTACTTACACTGCCCTCAGGATGAGGGTTTCTTCCTGCAGCAGCCTTCCTTCCGGCTCTGCCCTCTGGGAGAAAGAACAGCTTCTGCTCTGGCACCAGCCCTTTTGTTCCCCAGCCCTCTTCTTCCTTATTGGTCAATTTTGGCTCCAAAATCTCCCAGGGGCTCCTGGGAGTTGTAGGCCCAGCCTCACCTACTGCTAGCCAGGCTCCCTGGGCCTAGTAGGCCTCTGGTGGCACAGCCCAGATCATGCCAGAGGGTGTGGCTCAGTGGCAGGGCACCTGTTTGGTAAGCCCCAGATTCAATCCACAAGGCCCAAGCAGTGAGTGCTGTGGACTGGTTGTGCCATTGGCCTGATCCAACATTGGCTTCTCTTATGTTCTTATGAAAGACCCCCTGCCTGAGACCCTGGAGAGCTGCTGCCCATCTGAGTAGACAGTGCTGACGTTGATGGACCAAGGGTCTGATTCAGTGTAAAGCAGCTACAGAAAAAGGAGGAGGAGAAGAAGAAGAGGAGGAGGAGGAGGAGATTGGATTTATACCCTGCCCTTCACTTGGAGTCTCAGAGCAGCTTACAGACTCCTTTCCCTTCCCCTCCCCACAACAGACACCCTGTGAGGTAGGTGAGGCTGAGAGAGCTCTGAGACATCTGCTCTTTCAAGGACAGCTCTGACAGAACTAGGGCTTGCCCAAGGTCATCCAGCAGCTACGAGTGGAGGAGTGGGGAATCAAACCTGGTTCTCCCAGATTAGAGTCCGCACACTTAACCACTACACCAAACTGGCTCTTATACCTCTGTTATACATCGGGGAGCAGCAGCATTTGGAAGCTCCCTGCCACCTGTCATGAGATCTGGAAGCATGACCCTTCTGACATGTATTCCTGAATTTATATCCTGCCATGCTTGTGTCATGGAGCCCAAGGTGGCATACGCAGGTTCCCCGGGGAGTCTCCCATCCTGACACTGACCTCACCCAGACCTGCTAACCTTCCGCAATGTTGCTGGATCAGGTCCCTTGCAGCCAGACCCTGAGACTAATGCTGGGAGCATTAAAAACAGTTTATGCCAGTGCTTCTCAGTCCCAGCCTTAAAGGACAGTTAGGGTTGCTAGCACCATGTGGCAACTGGAGATCTCCTGCTATACAATTCATCTCCAGATGACCAAGATCAGTTCCCGGGGAAAAAATGGCTGCTTTGGAGGGTGGAGCCTATGGCATTGTACCCTGCTGAGGTACCTCCGGGCCCGTAGTTACAGTGGGTCTACTGGGGGCTCCGGCCCCTTCCTTAAAGGGACAGCCCCACACAATTTCCTTCTGAAAATGGGAAGGGATTTAATTTCTTTAGGGAGGGGGAGGGGGGGTCTTGTTTGCATTTCATTTATGTCCGGGGTGGCTGTTGTGGGGCTGTTTGCGCGGCCTTAAATTTAATTTATTATTAGTATTACTGTCTTTATTATTACTTAACAGTAAAGTTGTTTAGAGACAGGCAGAACCAGGGGTCATTTCCTGCAGGAGCACACAGGAGCGGAGCTCTGGCAGTAAAGAGTCCAGGGGGCGGGAACATGCAACAAGCCCCGCCCCCTGCTCCTAGCAGCCCTCAGTCAGAGCGAGAAGCAGCCAGGTAGTTGCAGAGCTCCCCCTGGCCCAAAACAGTCCAGTGGCAACTTTAAGACCAAGTTTTATTCAGGTACAAGCTCTCCCTCCTCTGCGAGGACAAATCTGCATGTTTCCCCCCTCCCCAATAGCTAGCAATCCAAAACAGTCCAGTGGAGCCTGAGCGGTGGGTGTTGCCTTCAGACACACTTCCAGTGATGTCAGGGTGTGTGGCATATGCAAATAAGTTGTGCTAATGACTTATGCTAATGAGCTCCTGCACCTCTTTTTCTACGAAATGACGCCTGGGCAGAACAATAATGGCAAATAATGGCAGTATGTTGTCGAAGGCCTTCACAGCCAGAGTTCATAGCTGTTGTAGATTTTCCGGGCTATACGGCCGTGGTCTTGGCATTGCAAGACCTGACGTTTCGCCAGCAGCTGTGACTGGCATCCTCATTGACACAGAGAGTACTCCGTCTTTCTGTGTTCTACCTCTGAGGATGCCAGTCACAGCTACTGGCGAAACATCAGGTCCTGCAATGCCAAGACCACGGCCGTACAGCCCGGGAAATCTACAACAGCTAAATAATGGCAGTCCCACCGGAAAACGTTTTTGCCCCACGAGCAACAAAACCCTGGCTATGCGTCTGGGTCCCCCCCCTCCAACCCATATTTGGCAACCCCAGATCCCCCCAAACCCTCTTATCACAAGCGAAAAAAACATTCCCTTCTTTATCGCTTTGCAGAGCACCCTTTTCTCCCTCCTGTGCGAGGGTCCGTGCAGGCAGTTTCCCACAACCGGCTGCTCCCCGAGCTCTTCATTCCAGCGCGTGAGCCCTGGTGTCACAACGATGCATCAAAGCCGCCGAGGGTTCTCACAATGCAAGGCTCGTCTCCCCGCTCCCCCTCGCCTTCTCCCCCCTCCCCCGGTGGTGTCACTCTCCTTCTCTCCCTAAACGACATTATCCCATAAATAATATTTCTGCTTCCAGACAGCTCACTTAACTGCCGGGCCTAAGCAGACAGCCGGAGTGATGCGATATGGTTCTGTTGACTACATTAGAAATTGCGGCAAGGAAGGAGCCGGCGACGGATCAGAGCATTGTTTGGGTTGGGGACTTTGCACAGTGATGGATTGGCCCCTAATGGACCTCCTGATAGCAGGTAATGGGGGGGGGGGCGTCACCGGATTCCCCTGCCAATGTTGCAAATCACAACAACAAGGGGGAAAGACGAGTGTCACAGGAGTCCCAAATATATGATTCGCTTCTTACACTGTGAACCTTGTGGTCTGTTGAGATTGCTGAAATCAGGTTCCACTCACACAGCCAGCAAACTGAAGAATGGGTGTCCTTGCAAAGGCTGTTTGGAACAGAGGTCATTTCGGGGGGGATCGCGGGGGATCGCAGTTCCCCCGGGTGAGGTACGGGGGCGGGGCACATGACGAAGCCCCGCCCCCTGCTTCCGGCCGCCCTGCTTCCGGCCCTCGTTCAGCCAGGAGGAGGCAGGAGAAGAGGGAGGGTAAGTTGCTTCCTCCCTGCCTCTCCCCACCCCTGCCTGCCTGGGGCCAGGGAGGGCCTTCACGGGGCTTCCTTGCACTCATGGGGCTCGGCAGTGGAGCTGCAAGGCCGGTGGTGGCGGCCGGGACCGTTGGGGGCAGGGTGTGTGGCCTTATGGCACACTTCCGGTGATGTCAGGGGGTGTGTCCTTATGACACACTTCTGGTGATGTCAGGGGGTGTGGCATATGCTAATGAGTTATGCTAATGAGTTCCCCTAGCTCTTTTTCTATGAAACTACCCCTGGTTTGGAATATGTTATTATGACTATGTGGACTCCTTCTGTCAAGTTACCCTGAGTACATGGACTTTATGTCTTACCTTCAAAGGAGGAAATATTGCATCTTATGCCTTATTATAGTTACAGTATGCACTACTGTTGTTGTTGTGACACCACCGACTTTATCATTGTTTAATACATTGTTTTGGCAATCTTTGATGGTGTTTTCTACTAGTGGAATTTGCATATCTGGAAATGTTGTAAATTGGGCACTTGGCGTGGTAGGAAGACACAGCGCAGGAATCCACGTGAACTTTTGCAGCCTGGAAGGCCGGGGCTGTGCATTGGCAAAAGGGGGTAAAGGAGGGAATATGAATTTGACAGAGGAGAGGAAGCCGGGGTTATTCTTAGCTCTCCCGCTGCTGTGCATGAGGGATGCGATCCAATTTCACGAGAACTCCAGCTCGATATGAGCGCTGAAATGTCTTTGGTGGTTTCTCCGCACTCGGGATGAAGCTGCAGCCGTGACCGCATTAAGGAAATATGATTACAAATATTGCCATGGAGAATGATGCCAATTTTTTCCCCCCATCGATCACTCAGATTTGGAGGGAAAATGAAATTTAAACGGTGGAGAAGACAGAGAGAGAGAGAGGAGAAAGCGGGGGGGGGGGGGGGGGGGGGTGGTTGACCTCCCAAGTAGGCCCAACCATGAAAAGAAACCCAATGAATTGCATATTATTGGTGCATCTCTACAGCACGCACATAGGCAGTTTTGAAAACCCAAAGACAGGAAAGAAGGCAACATGACAGAGAAAAGGAAATAAAGATGAAAAACCAGGACTGGCATCTGACCACCTTTCTCAGTAAAGTGTGGCCCTTTCCTACATGTAAAAAAGTCCTTCTGCCAAGTCAGGCTGTTCAGCCGAAGAAGAACCATTCAAGCTAGAACTTGAAAGGCTCCGGTGGAAGGGGAGGATACAGCTGCCACCCCTCTTTCATCTCTCAGTTCTCCTTTCTTCCTGCTTCTTTCTATTTCCCCTTTTTCTCATTGGTTGTGTCAAAACAGCACACCAAAACAGTATAAGGCAGCTGCATGCATTCATGTGTGTGTTTGCGGAGGGGCCATGGATCAGTGGAAGAGCATCTGCTTGGCATGCAGAAGGTCTCAGGTTCAATCTCCGGCTAGGGCTGCCAAATCCCCCCAGGGGGCGGATTCCCCCCCCCCCGCTTTGGAGGCCTGATTTCCGCTGCCGCGGAATCAGGCCCCGGGGGAAACCCCACCCCGGCGTGCATGTCAGCCGGATGTGACATGCTGACGCCGGGCATGCTGGGGGCGGGGCACAGCCATTTGAGGGGAAAACTCTATGTCCGGGAGCCCCCCGCCGCCAGGTAAGAAAGACTTGGCAACCCTATCTCCGGCATCCCCTCCAGTTGAAAGAACCAGCCAGCAGGTGATGTGGAAGACCTCTCAGCCCGAAATCCTGGAGAGCCGCTGCCAGTCTGAGTAGACAGTACTGACTTTGATGGACTAAGGGTCTGATTCAGTATAAGGCAGCTTCATTTGTTTGTGCGTTCACTGCTTCAACAAACTTTCTCAGCAGCACACTATGGCATAAGCCAGATAGCACCTTCCCCCACCCGTGAATTCCCAGGCACCCGGGAGAGAGCGCACCAAGTGTTCTCAATCCAATTCAGCATGATTTAGAACACTCAATAAAATGGGAGCTGTTTTTTTTCCCCAAGGAGCATTCGTCGTTGGTGAAGAAATTACAATTTGCTGATTGCAAAGACTGCTGCTTGCAAACCAATGCCAAAACCAGAAAGGGTTCTCTCTTTCTCAGGCCAGCGCCGATACATTAGAAAGGGTCTCTTCTCTTCCCCTTGATATCAAACACCAAACCTGTGACATTCCTAATTACCTTTGGCAGTCGAATAATTAGCATTCATTGTTCATATCCAAGCCATGATGAACTGAAGAGGAGGAGCTGAATATGGCCCCAAACGCTGCAGACAGTCCCTGCTTCTAAAGACAAGAATTACATGGGGTTGCCACCTCTAGGTTAGGAGATTTCCAGAGATCTGGGGATGGATGGAGCCTGGGGAGGGGGGTTAGAGAGGGGAGTAGACTTACCAGGTGCCCACTAATGGCGGGCAAACTCCTGTTAATTGTTGCCGATGCCCACCGACACTCATCTGTTCAGCCCTTGGAAGCAGGGAGGGGGATCTTCGTTGTGGCACCATGACATCACTTCCTGCATGACCTGGAAGTGCTGGCATCACACCACAGCGATGCTCTGTCACTTGCCCAGAAACTCCATAGAGTTTCGGGCAAGTGCTAGAGTGCTTCTCTGGTGCAATGCAAAAGCTTCCAGGTTGCACCTGAAGTGATGTCACTGTATGTGAGTATGATGGCCCCCTGGCAGTAAGTACCTGCCTTTCCTCATCTCCCACTGATTGCCAGGCAACCCAAGCTCAGGGGAGGAACGTCCACAGGGAATAATGTCATAAAATCCGCCCTCCAAAGCAGCCATTTTCTCCAGGGGAACTGATGTCTGCAGTCTGGATTTGTAATTCCAGGAGTTCTCTGGGCCCCAACTGGCCAGCAAAAAACAAAAAAGGGGGGGGGATGAGGCCTGGCCTATTCTTGCACCTTTCAAAGTCGCTCAGTGTCCAGGAATCATTAGCGGGAGAAACTTTTCATGGCTTAAAGAAAAACAAGGTCAGGGTCCTCAGGTCACAGGCTTCCAACGGGCACAGCAACCGCAGCTGACTCAGAAAGTGGCAGTCCTCCCATCAGCTAAAGCTCCATCCTTTGGCATCCTCAGAACCGAAAGACGGTGAAAGCCGAAGAGTAAAATTCGGCTCAATAATAAAAACTAATAGCAGCGACTGTCTGAAAGGAAACGGTGAGAGGGGGAAAGTTTCCTTTCCCTCCGCGATTCTTCCAATTAATTCTGGCCAGACAGAAGACACCCCTGGAGTCCCTTAGCCACTCCGATAAGACTTACGAGTTTCCTACAGTCTCTCCGCTCTCATTTTGTCTGTGCCAAAATTTTAAATTAAGTGTTCTTTGGGTTAATGAGTCTGGTGTAAAAATCCTTGTGTTCAATCTGTAGGACAGGAATATCTCGAGGGAAGAGTCGTGTCTCAGCGGTAGAGCGTGTGCTATGGAAGGGTCCGGCTTGGTCAGTAACATGGCTGGAAGGTTCTAGGCTGCGTCTTTGGCATCTCCAGTGGAAAAAAGGGCCCCAAGTAGCAAGGCTGGGGGAGTCATTTTTCTTCCTATGGGTCTGAAGAACAGCTGCTGTCCACCAGAACTCGATGGGCCCTGAGTTTTGTACTGGAGCCCCTGCTTTGCTCAGAGAAGACCCCGGGTCAGTCCCTGACAGCATCTCTGGTCCAAGCATGAAGGTGATGGGAAAGATCTTCCTCTGCCCAAGATCCTGGAGAGCAGCTCCCAGAGCACAAAATATGTCAGAACATCAGAAGAGTCCTGGTGGATCAGACTGGTGATCCATCTAGTCCAGCATCCTGCTTCAACGACTGTCCAACCAGTTCCTTTGGAGGGACAGCAACAGGGCCTAGAGCAGGGGTGTTGAACTCATGTGTTATGAGGGCCGGATCTGACATAAATGAAGTCTTGTTGAGCCGGGCCATGCGTGTCATAAGACATAATGCCAGGTAGCAGAGATATAAACTTTATAAAGGACACGAACACAAAGGGTGGGTTTCTTAAACTTAAAATAAAAACATGCTTAAAACATTAGCACCCTTGCAATATTTTGTTTATTTAACAGTGTCTGATAACTGACACCTCTTGCTCTGAATTATTACATCAAAATGTCTGCTGTTGCAATCCTGAGTATGCTGTTCAGGTGTGTATCTGTAAGCTGCAAACCTACGATGATGCAGCAGCAGCAGCAGAACTGGAAGAAGTAGCTGAAGACAGCCAGTTCCACTGCGAGCCTGATAGAAGCCCTCTGGGGGCCTGATCTGGCCCCCGGGCTACATGTTTGACACCCCTGGCCTAGAGGCTGAGGCCCTCCCCTGATAAGAACATAAGAACAGCCCTGCTGGATCAGACCAGTGAGGGTCCATCTAGTCTAGCATCTTGTCTCACACAGTGGCCAACCAGTTCCTCTGGACAGCCAGCAACAGGACATAGACGCCAAGGCCTTCCCCTGTTGCCTCCTGGCTCTGGGATTCAGAAGCTTACTGAAGATGGAAGTTCTCTGTAGTCACCATGACTAGTAGACACTGATAGACTACTGAACCACAGACCCTTCCCTTTCTTTTCTTTTTTAAAATAAGTATTTTTTATTTTTAAAACTTTATATACAACAGTACAACATTTATAACACATATTTACATCGTGCATTATTTGTCATTTCTTAACCTTCACTGCCACAGGAAGTGGTGGCGGCTACAAGCATGGACGGCTTCAAAAGGGAATTAGATAAGCATATGGAGCAGAGGTCCATCAGTGGCTATTAGCCACAAGGTATAGATAGGGGCTCTGGGGCAAGTGATGCTCTGTCTTCTTGGTGCTTGGGGGGGGTCAACAGTGGGAGGGCTTCTAATGTCCTGGCCACTGGTGGACCTCCTGATGGCACTGGTATTTCTGGCCATTGTGTGATACAGAGTGTTGGACTGGATGGGCCTTTGGCCTGATCCAACATTGCCGTCTCTTATGTTCTTATGACTCTTTAGAAATATAACAGATCTTTATAGTATTTATTATTGGGAATAACTTCTTCTTCTATGAGATAGTTCACTGCAGGGAACCAAGTTGCTTGAAAAGAGTTTTGGTGAGACCCTTCCCTTTCTGAGGGATGGTGTGATTCGATATAAAGCGGATTCCTATCTCTGTGCATGTCTACTTCTCTGCCCCATTTATGCCTCCTGAATCCAATTATTAGCAAGAAGGAGAGGAACCAGGGTAGGGAGGAGAAGTAATCTACTGAGTATGTGGCATTTCTGGCCATTCACATGAACACACATGAAGCTGCCTTATACGGAGTCCATCAAGTCAGTATTATCTACTCAGACTGGCAGCTGCTCTCCAGGGTCTCAGGCTGAGGTCTTTCACATCACCTGTTGCCTGGTCTCTTTTTAGCTGGAGATACCGGAGATTGAACCCGGGACCTTCTGTATGTCAAGCAGAGGCTCTACCACTGAGCCATGGCCCCTCCCCTTTGCTTGATTGACATTCCCCACCCCAAATATCCTCCAGATTATTAATCGCATTATCTGCTACTTTTCAACCAGCCCCCTGTAGCTGCATGTTGAAGAGCAGGGTGGTGTGTAAAGACATGAACAGATGAATAAAATTTCAGCTCCAGCTATGGAAGACTTCTCTTTGCAGATCTCTAAACTTCACACTGCTACTAACGGCACAAGGGCAGGATTTTTTTCTTGGCCAGTTGGCAACCCGACTTTCTCCTGTCAACAAATCAGAGATCATACTGCATTCAGGGGAGCGCTGCCTGATCGGGAAACTATTTTCTTTCTTTTTTTAATGGCTGTTATAAAATTTAAAAGAAAAACCAGTTCTGTCTGCTGTTATGAGAAGTGATATTTTGGGGTATTATTTTTAGCTGTTATGAAATTTCAAATGATGTATTATTATTTTTTACGTTCTCTACACTTAACACCATGGTGTTTATTTTCACGCAGCTTTTAATATCCTTTCCTGTCTGCCGCTGATGTTTTAGGCCGGGTTCTATTTTTAAAAGCAAATTGTTCTATTCCATTGTTGTGTGTTGCCGTAGGCATCTTTTTTCTTTTTTGGTGGAGGGGAGAGATGGGATAGAGATGCCGTACAGAAACAGACAAACGAACACACAGAAGACCAGTTTTTGGGAGGCCCGCGGTTTTGTCCTCGGCAATTAGCTTACCAGGTGATCTTTGGCTGGCAAAACCACTTGCAGATAGCACTATTGCAGCGCGAAAGCTGTGCGAGTCATCAAAATGGATGGGCTGTCATGTCAGAACGGAGCATCCCCCCCCCCTTGTAGCCCACGAGCTGTTAAATTCCACAGAAAGGCTGCTGCAGGGTTGGTGTTTCCATTTCCACTGACAGAGATCTGGATCAGATTTACTGTCGCGTCCAATAAAGCGACCACGGCAGTATCATTCTGATGTGGCAGCGGACAGGGAGAGTTGTTCAAACACCACTGGGCAAACAGGGGAAGGGGTGGGGAGGGTTGTACGGCAAACAGCTGCAGAGGAAGATAAAGCTGTTTGCCTGTGTGTGGATGATGTGTATATATATGTGTGTTGCATATATGTCGTCATTGCTATTTTTATGTCATCAAAATTACACTCTCCCGGCAGGTGTGGTTAGGCAGGTAACAGCTGGATCCTCTGCTCAGGAGGAAGGTAAAGGTAAAGGTTCCCTTGCTCGAAAGCCAGTCAAATCCGACTCTAGGTTTGCGGTGCCCATCTCCGTTTCAAAGCCGAAGAGCCAGCGCTGTCGGAAGACGTTTCCGTAGTCATGTGGCCGGCATGACTAAACACCAAGGCGCACGGAACGCTGTTACCTTCCCACCAAAGTGGTACCTATTTATCTACTTGCAATGTCTTGCTTTCGAACTGCTAGGCTGGCAGGAGCTGGAACTAGAGACGGGTGCTCACTTCATCATGCGGCACCCGGGTCTCGAACTGCTGAACTACTGACCTTCCACAGCCTGCAGTTCAGCGTCTTAACCACTTGAGCCACCGCAGCTCCCTAGCCACACCCGCTAGTCTCTGTACTGAGACCCAACTACTCCACTGCAGTACAGAGCAGAGAACTTTGGGACAGTCAGACGATGTCACCAGAATGTGGTCCTCCAGGTGATGGAAAGAGCCGTCAAGTTATAGACTTATGGTGACCCAGGCCTGCGCCTGAACACCAAGCAGCGGATTCTCTGCTTGGAGTTCGGGGAAAGTGGGCGGCCGGCAGCTGCCCCTCTCCCTCACCTCCTGAAAGGGAGAGGGGCGCCCGCACGCCTTCCCTGAACTCCACACCCCTGTTTGCCTCTTGCATTGAAAACCCTACTGGGCAGGCGCATAGCCAGAAATTTTGGGTTGGTGGGGCACTAGGAAATTTCGTGGGGCAGCAGGGGAGGAGAGAGGGAGAGGGGTGGCCGCACGCCTTCCCTGAACTCCAAGCGGCAATTTCGCCGCTTGGAGTTCAGGGAAGGCGTGCGGCCACCCCTCTCCCTCTCTCCTCCCCTGCTGCCCCACGAAATTTCCTAGTGCCCCACCAACCCAAAATTTCTGGCTATGCGCCTGCCCAGTAGGGTTTTCAATGCAAGAGGCAAACAGGGGTGGTTTGCGGTTGCCTGCCTCTGCATACCAAACCTGGTCTTCCTTGATGGTCTCCCTTCCAAGTACTAACCGGGGGTGGCCCTGCTTCGCTTCCCAGATCTGGTTAAATCCCTGCTTTCTGCTCCCTGTGGCTTTTCATGGGGAGCAGAAAGCAGGGTTTCAAAGCAGCTGAGCACAGCTTTTTAAAAATTGGCTCTGAGCAAAATGCCATGAGGAGCAGAAAGCAGGGCTTTGGCAGTTCTAGCCCTGTGCTGGTGTGAGCAACCAAGCCTTGTCCTAGCTCATCGTCTACCCAGCAATTCGAAAGCTTCGGCAAGTAGATAAATTAGGGACCACCCGTAAGAGGGTGGGCTCACCACTCCCTTTGGGAAGGTGTTAGCTGCCGAGTGTGACTTCTGAGGCGGGGCAAGATCGAAAGATGAAAGAGCTGTTTCGGCTTCCCTGCAGTGGAGCGAGTCAGCCAGGCAGGTGGAAGTGTGGCAGCACGACATCAAGAAGCCCTGACGTCACCAGCCAGCTGACAAAAATACATGCCGTCGGAACACGACTGATCCAGCCCACAGATGAAGCCCCGGGTAGCTGCAATGTGTGTGTAATTAAAAATGCTGTATGTTGTGTTCCTATCCCCCACGAATATTGTTAGTCCAATTGTCAAAGAGTAACTGTAAATTGCTCTGAGTCCGCAGGTGTGTGGGAAAGAGCGATCAATAAATCGAAAGTATCATCATCATCATCTTCATCATCATTAGACTGGGCTAGCCTGGGCTATCCAGGATGGTGGTCCTCCTACATACGTATGTGCCATCATTTGCAACCCACTTATGGTGGCCCCAGCAAGGGGCTTTCAAGGCAAGTGAGAAGCAGAGGTGGGTTGCCACTGCCTTCATCTCCAGAGTTCTCCTTGGTTGTCTACCATCCAAGTACCAACCCTAATTAGCTTCCAGGATCTGACAAGATCAGGCTATAGCACACCTTTCCACATCCCATGGTCCACCTAGCAGGGTCAAAAGCAGAGGTCATTTTGCGGGGGATCGCGGTTCCCCCGGGTGAGGTACGGGGGGGCACATGACGAAGCCCCACCCCCTGCTTCCGGCCGCCCCGCTTCCGGCCCTCATTCAGCCAGAAGGAGGCAGGAGAAGAGGGAGGGTAAGTTGCTTCCTCCCTGCCTCTCCCCACCCCTGCCTGCCTGGGGCCAGGGAGGGCCTTCGCGGGGCTTCCTTGCACTCCCGCCGGCCTTGCAGGTCCACCGCCGGGCCCCTCATGGGGCTCGGCAGTGGAGCTGCAAGGCCGGCGGCGGTAGCCGGGACCGTTGGGGGTGGGGTGTGTGGCCTTATGACACACTTCTGGTGATGTCAGGGGGTGTGGCCTTGTGATACACTTCCGGTGATGTCAGGGGGTGTGGCATAAGCTAATGAGTTATGCTAATGAGTTCCCCTAGCTCTTTTTCTACGAAATGACCCCTGGTCAAAAGTAGGAATTATAATGGCAGTTCATACATAGCAAGTGCATATAGACAGTAATGCCCAGCGACGGGCTGCAGCACAGTGGTAGAGTACCTGTTTTGCATGCAGCAGGTCACAGGGTAAGTCCCTAACAGCTTCTTAAAGATTCACAAGGAACAGGCATTGAAATCTGCCTGAGATCTCACCTTCAGTCAGAGTGGACTACACAGTAGGGATGGGCACGGACTGGCTGGCGAACTAAAGTTTGTCACAAATTTTATCTGGTTCGTAGTTCGTCAAGCGATGTTCGCAAACTGAAGGATCGCCACAAACTTCCATAAATTTTGGTGCAGTTTGCGGTGATTCATGAAGAGCAGAAAGCAGTGGCTTCCCCGCCTCTCAACTGCTGGGAAACCAATGCTTTCTGCTCCTCATGGCATTTTGCTCAGAGCCAATTTGTAAAAAGCTGTGCTCAGCTGCTTTGAAACCCTGCTTTCTGCTCCCCATGAAAAGCCACAGGGAGCAGAAAGCAAGGTTTTAAACTTTAACTGGCTCATGAACCAATATGAATTGGATTGGTTCATGAACCAACCTCCCAGTTTGTATGGATTCATGGTTCCATGAACTATGAACTGAACTGAACCACAAAAATGAGGTTTCTGCCCATCCCTACCACACAGAGCTGGATGGATGAGAGTTCTGATTTTTACTGGATTAAAAAATGAAGGATTACTACAGACGTTGAGAGCAAGAAAGCTCAATTTTTGCATGCATACTTTTTAAAAAGCCAGGCCCAAATCTTATTTATTTATTCAGTTATTTGTAGTTCTCCTTTCTCGGTGATTGCGTAGCGTAAGTCAAATACAAGCAAGAGGACGAACAGTGCAAGAGAGTCTGGATTGCAGAAGTCTCAAATGGAGCTGAAACATAACATGAGCTTTTAAACATAATATGTTAAAGTGGTGTAGAAACTACCTGCCCTGGAGCACACCTACAGTGATAGGTAGCAAGACAGTAGTCGAGGCCTCAGTCCCAAAGCAACTTCCTGACCATTTCATGACTATTAGAAACCAGATTTCATTACTGTTCGAAACGAAATGGCATGTTTGTGTAATGCACACCAAGGGAAGGTGCTTTGATGTGACTAGGGGGACTGGGGTGCTTTAAAGCCAGGCCAATGTGTTTGAAATTATCTGTGACTTCATGCGCATTCCTTCAAGGCAAGCAATTGCTTTCCCAGGAAACTGGGGGAGAGTCGGGGCAAGCCAGGAAGCTATGGCAAGGTCACTGGCAGCTGAGCCCAAGAGCCAAGGGACTCCAGAGCCGGTCTGCTTTGGGGGCAGAGATCATGCAGATCTGGGCTTTAAGGAGCGCCGAAGGGCTTAAGGAGTGTCCGTGTCCTTTTAAGTTCCTGCAACAGATGGTGGTCATGGACTCTGGGATGGGTGTGTGTGTGTTCATCACTATCTTCTAGGCTTGCCATCCTCCAGGGGGAGCCTGGAGATCTCCTGGGATAGCAAGTGATCTCCGGATTTCAAAGGTCAGTTCCCTTGGAGAAAATGCTTGCTTTGCCGTTTGCCGTTTTGGACTCTACGGCATTAGGCTTTGCAGAGGCCCCACCTCTCCCCAAGTCCCGCCCTACCGAGGCTCTGCCCTCCAAATCTCCAGGTAGCTCCCGACCAGTAGTTGGCAACCCGACCCTCCCATATTGTGCTTGTCTAGCAAACAGTGGCAGATGAAAGAGTGATGAACACATGGGATTCACTGCCACAGGAGGTGGTGGCGGCTACAAGCATGGATGGCTTCAAGAGGGAACTGGATAAAACTATGGAGCAGAGGTCCATCAGTGGCTATTTGCCACAAGGTATAGATAGGAACTCTCAGTCTGGGGCAAGGGATGCTCTGTATTCTCGGTGCTGGGGGGGGGACACCAGTGGGAGGGCTCCTAGTCTCCTGGCCCCACTGGTGGACCTCCTGATGGCACCAGGTATTTTTGGCCATTGTGTGATGGAGTGTTGGACTGGATGGGCCATTGGCTCGATCCAGCACTGACTTCTCTTATGTTCTCATGCTTGTTTAGATAAGCATGGACGGCTAGCAGTTGCTGCTATTGAGCTAGGCACGGGCCGTGGCTCAGTGGCAGAGCACCTGCTTGGCCTGCAGAAGTTTCCAGGTTTGACTCCCGGCATTTCCAGTTAAAAGGACCAGGCAGTAGGTGCTACAAAACACCTCTGCTTGAGATCCCAGAGAGCCGCTGCCAGTCTGAGTAGAAAATGCTGACCTTGCAGGGGTCTGATTCAGGATAAGGCAACTTCGTATGCGTTCATATGACATTGGTAATGTTATGTATGCGGACCACCACCAGGGGTCCGCGGCACATACAGGAGCTTGGCTCCTGGAACAAAGGAAACTTTGGATCCTGGTTTCCCCCAGCCCCAACCAATAGCCACTTTGGCGGGACATTAAAACCCTCCAATGGGAATGGGGGGTGCTGGGTGGATATGTATATAGTTGGCCCTGTTGGGCCGTTAGAGTTAGTCCTAGTTGGAGTGAAGTACAATAAACGTGTGCAAAAGCATGTCATCGTCCGAGTCCTCCATGCGGCGAACCCAGTACTTTACAGGTAAGGACTTCCTCCTTAGGAAGGGTCTGAAGAGAGAAGTTGTTGCAAGGAGCAAAGGGAGAGGGACTGGCTTTGCACTTGGATTGGGGGGGAGCAGGGGGAGGGGCATGCTTCATTCTTCGAGGAAAACTGGACACCACCCCATAGACTAACACAGGGGTCCCCAACCTTTTCTCTTTTTTTGGACCCTGCAGGCACCTTCAGAATTCTGACACAGGGTGGCAGGCACTACCACAAAATGGCTACTATAGGAGGCAGAACCCATCACAAAATGGCAGCTGCAGGAGGCAGATCCTCACACACAGAGGAAGCCCAGGTGCCGGGGAGATGGGGGGGGTCATTTATAAAATATACGAGGAGGAGGAAGAAGAAGAGGAGGAGGAGGAGATTGGATTTATACCCTGCCTTTCACTTGGAGTCTCACAGCAGCTTACAAACTCTTTTCCCTTCCCCTCCCGACAACAGACACCCTGTGGGGTAGGTGGGGGTGAGACAGTTTTCTCAAGAACTGCCCTTGAGAGAACAGCTTTGAAAGAACTTATGACTGACCCAAGGTCATCCAGCAGCTGCAGGTGGAGGAGTGGGGCATCAAACCCGGTTCTCCCAGATTAGAGTCCGCACACTTAACCACTACACCAAACTGGCTCTCAAGGGGAGAGAAAGAATAAAACCAACAGGGTGGTGGCAGCTGCCACTGAAACAATGGAATCTGCCCCGCCAGTCAGATCTCCAATGGCCAACCAGATGCCCTGCTGGGCAATAGCCCCACCCACTTTCTAAAAAGACTGGGTGGGCACCATCAAATGTGTCAACGGGCACCATGCCACCCATGGGCACCATGATGAGGACCTCTGGGCTGACATAACTGTTCTGATCTCTCCCGTTTAATCTGTGCATTTGGAAATTAGCGGCAATGACAGAGACCCGACGACAGTGGAGGCGGAAGTAGAGTCGCAGAGGAGCACGGTGACGTAGAGGTGCAGGTGCAGTGGAGCCGGGATTGATACGGGCCGCACGCCAGGAGACTGCCAAGCTAAGAAGACCTGCCCTGGACACCAAGAATGGATGCCGACCCCAATGGACCGCCTGGAGGGAGGAGCCGGAGCCACAAAACAGCTAACCCGCCACCTGGGTGCCGGTAGGCAGCCCCACTTCCTGTATTATGTGGCCTTAGGTAAGGGAATTAAATTGCACTTGCAACCTGCCTGTAAACCGCTCTGAGACCTTCGGGTCAGAGCGGTCTATAAACCGAACGTAATAAATAAATATAAATAAATAAAGTCTGTGAAGTGCATCCTGCCACATGTTGCTCAGGAAACACTGGTCCCTTCCTTCAACACAAGCAGAAAGGCGGAACTGTTAGCGACGTGCCATGGCAGGATACAGACCCACAATCCCCCTTACAAGGAAGCAGAAATTGCAGAGGCCGTCCTTAGTCTCAGGCATGTTGGAATCCATAAAACGACGTTGCCCAATAAGTATCTTAATCGGCAAATGATTTTTTTTTTAATTGCCAACCTCTGGGGTGTCTGCTCTCACTGCACACACGCGTGAACAACGCCTTTATTGTTCCCGTCTTACATATGGGAAACCGAGGCTGGGCTCTAGTGACTCCCAGGAGGCCCAGCTGCAAAGGGCCTTCTCGCCTTAGCAAGCTTTCTTCTTGACATCCCCCGGCCTGATCGGTGATCCATAAAACAGGGAGCAGACTCCAGATCAGAACCGAGACGCTTGTCCGTCACTGTGTTAATGTGTCTTTGAAATCATCTCTTGGCCTCCCCTTTCCCTGGAGGTGAAGTAGCCGGGCTCTATCAGCAGTTAAGCCGTTACTGGATGGGTGGGGGAATCATCTCCTCTGGAATGCAGCTTGACCCGCTGCCCTTTCCTTGCAATTTCTCTTTTGAGTGCCTTCCAGATAGCGGCAGCAGACCGAGAGGGGACTCAATCGCAGTGGGGAAGAGAGAGAAGCCAGTGGATTAACTCCCTCCCTCCCAGAAGGAACGGAGGCCATCCAGTTGGAAAGATCGTCCTCTCTAGCACATTCGAGGAGACTCTCCAAGGGCTTTGGCAACCGGGCAGTTGGCTTCCTCTGACCTTGAAATGGGGTTTAGTTTAGTTTAGTTTTATTATTAAGACGAGCATGCAATAGAAACATAATATGAGAAAGAGGGGGGGGGGAACCAGAGATAATATACAGAATAAAAATCTCAATTTAAAAAGCTTTTAAAATGCGACTCCCGCAGTCTAAGAATCAATGCACAGAACTCAGGAACTGCATGTGTAATCTCTGCATTCTTATCTGATAGGAGCCAGTGAAGCCTTGCTTTGTTTGCATTAATGTGACCAGGTATCCTATGAACAACTGGGGTAATAATTTTAAGATGAGCCTCTCTGTAGAATGGGCAACTGAAAAACATGCTCTACTGATTCAACCTTGTACAAAGTGCATGGACATAGCCTTTCATAGAATCATAGAGTTGGAGGGGACCTTGCAGATCATCTAGTCCAGCTCCCTGCACTCTGCAGAAGCATAGCCAAAAGATAGCCCTACAATATACCCGAAAGATGGTCGTCCAGCCTCCGCTTGAAAACGTCCAGCGAAGGAGCATCCACCACCTCCCGAGGCAGACTGTTCCACTGCTCAACCACCCTTACAGTTAGGAAGTTTCTCCTGATATTTAGCCGGTAACGACTCCCTTGTCATTTTCACCCATTAGATCTAGCCTTGCAATCCGGAGCAAGAGAGAATAGATCCGCTCCATCTTCTACATGACAGCCCTTCAAATACTTGAAGACTGCAATAATGTCCCCTCTAAGCCTTCTCTTTCCCAGGCTAAACAGACCCAACTCTTTCAGCCTCTCCTCTTAAGACTTGGATTCCAACCCTCTCACCATCCTGGTTGCCCTCTTCTGGACACGCTCCAGCTTGTCAACATCCTTCCTACAGTGTGGTGCCCAAAACTGGACACAGTACCTCCAGGTGAGGCCTGACCATAGCAGAATAGAGCGGAACCATTCCAGGGCAGGGGGGGTCTATTGTACCCAGTGTTCCCTCTAAGCTGAGTTAGTGTGAGCTAGCTCACAGTTTTTTAGCCTCCGGCTCACACATTTTTGCCTTAGCTAAGGAAGGATAGCTCCAGAGCAAACTAATCTATGCAGTCACCAAATAGCTTGCTCACAACTTTAAAGCCAGTAGCTCCCAAAGTAGAATTTTTTCTCACAAGACTCCACAGCTTAGAGGGAGCATTGATTGTACCTGCCTTGAATAACCACAGATAGAGAAGCAGAACATCTAGCTAGGGCAAATTATTGTCCTGGCTGGGGGAGGGGGTGAGCAGCATTTCTCAGCCTTACAGGGCCTCTCTCTTTGTCTTTGTTTTCTTAAAGCAACAGGCATCACAATGGGCGAAGAGCTGGTGCAGTCTACCCCTTGCTCTCGCAGGTGCCGTTTCTTTCTCTTTTCTTTTCTTTATTTGGCTGGACTCGCTCCAGTGCTTTCTACAGCATCCTGCCGTGCAGAAAGGAAAGGGCTGAAAAAAATTCTCACAACTCTATCTGCCAGAAATAAAGCATCACCTGTTGTGTTTCTGCCTGTCAGGTTGCCATTAAAACCCTCGGAAAAGGGCCAACAACAAAGTTGGCTTCCCTCGTTCTCGGCTCATGTCCCCCAATTAGAATTCCATTTCTCACATAAAAGTTAGCGTTTCTTTGGAGAGGCGCTGTCTTCAATGCAATGTTTCTGACTCCGTTTTATACCCACATCCCAAAACATTCCTCTGTAGTCTGTAATTCTAACGTTTCTCTACTACATAGCTCTATTGTTTCCCTCTCCCCAAAAAACATTAGAACTTGAAGGCACCCAATCAAGAAGAAGGAGAGATTGGATCTATACCCCTCCCTTCATTCCCTGAAGGAGAGCACCTGACAATCTTCTTCCCTTCCTCTCCCCCCAGCAGATATTCTGTGAGGGAGGTGGGGCAGAGAAAGCACGTTGAGAACTGCTTGTGAGAGACCATCTCTGACAGAACTTGTGACTGACCCAAAGTCACACCAGCAGACGCACGTGGAGAAGTGGGGGAATCAAACCCAGTCCTCCAGATTGGGCTCTGCCACTCTTAACCACTAACCAAACTGAAGCTGATGAGTGGTAGATCCAGGACAGACAAGTGATATTTTCACCACAGCCCCCAGTTCTATTTCCCGGCGAGTCACCTTTATTTCAGACCCCCATCGAGGCACACACGGCGATGAGAATTTTCGTTCCACTCTGCATCCCGTAAGGCTTACGTACTCTGAACTTTTCACCGCCCGGAATAATTCGGTGTCATATGCAAATCTGGCCATCGCCCTCTTCCCTCGCAAGTCCAGATCACTGTAAGAGACGAATTCTGTCGCACTGCTCCTGATACAGATTCCCATGGAAACTCACTGCTTACTTTCCTTCACTGTGAGAACGGACTTCCTTCTACTTTCTCTTTCCTGGCAATGTACCAGTCTCCCATCCAGGAGAGGGGCACAGGAGAACACACACACAGGAAGCTGCCTCACACTAAGTCATAAGAACATAAGAGACGCCAATGTTGGATCAGGCCAAAGGCCCATCCAGTCCAACACTCTGGGTCACATAGTGGCCAGAAATACCAGGTGCCATCAGGAGGTCCACCAGTGGGGCCAGGGCATTAGAAGCCCTCCCACTGTTGACCCCCCCCCAAGCACCAAGAAGACAGAGCATCCCTTGCCCCAGAGCCCCTATCTATACCTTCGTCAGTATTCCATGTTATAGTTAAGTCATGCTGTAGATCATAGGCATCTAACTGACAGGAGCTGACAGCTCTAAGTGTTACAGGAGCTGGCTCAAACTAGTTCCAGCTGGTTCTTGCTAGAGCTAATTAGCAATGAGTCACAGTGACTCAGCATTGGCTGTGATTGGCCAATGGATGTATATATTCAGTGAAGAACTGTAGTATTCATTCCTTCTTGGAATGCGAGTGTCAGCGGAGCATTACGTCGCTCAGTATAAAGATTTGGTGAGAGGCTTGTATAATAAACTGTATATTATTTGTACATAAGCCTGAAAGACTTCAGTCTTTATTGGATCTCCTTGCACCCATGTTTGGTCTGCTGTGGGCTTACACCGCGTAATACTGACAACCTTGTGGCTAATAGCCACTGATGGACCTCTGCTCCATATGCTTATCTAATTCCCTTTTGAAGCCGTCCATGCTTGTAGCCGCCACCACCTCCTGTGGCAGTGAATTCCAAGTGTTAATCACTCTTTGGGTGAAGAAGGACTTCCTTTTATCCGTTCTAACCCGACCACAGGTCCATCACACTCAGGATTGTCTCCACGGACTGGCAGCAGCTCCCCAGGGTCTCAGGCAGAGAAAAGTCTTTCACACATACATCTAGGGTGTGTGTAGCCCAGACCTGGACAGCCCAGGCTAGCCTTATGTTATCAGATCTCGTCAGCTAAGTAGGGTCAGCCCTGGTGAGTATAGGGATGGGAGACTTCCAAGGAATACCAGGGTAGTGATGTGAAGGCATGCAATGGGCAGTAGGTTCAGGATAGAAAACAGGAGATACCTACTTTACACAGAGAGTGATTAAAATGTGGGATTCGCTGCCAGAGGATGGAGTGATGGACACAGACAGCTTTGAAAGGGGATTAGATAGATCCATGGAGGAGAGGTCTGTCAGTAGCTACTGGCTGTGGTGACTGAGGGGAACCTCCACATTCAGGGGCTGGCAGCCTCTGAATCCTAGCGCCAAGACTCTGTGTCCCGTTGTTGGACCTCCAGAGGCTGAGAGAGTGTGAATGGCCCAAGATCACCCATGGTGGCTGAGGGGAACATCCACATTCAGAGGCACTAGTCCTCTGAATCCCAGAGCCAGGAGGCAACATCAGGGGAAGACCTCGGCCACTGGTTGGCCACTGTGGTTGGCCACTGTGTGGGACAGGATGCTGGACTAGATGGACCACCGGTCTGATCTAGCAGGGCTCTTCTTATGTTCTTATCAGGGGAAGGCCTCGGACTCTATGCCCTGTTGTTGGCCCTCCAGAGGAACTGGTTGGCCTCTGTGTGAGGCAGGATGCCGGACTAGATGGACCACTGGTCTGATCCAGCAGGGCTCTTCTGATGTTCTTATCAGGGGAAGGCCTCGGACTCTATGCCCTGTTGTTGGCCCTCCAGAGGAACTGGTTGGCCTCTGTGTGAGACAGGATGCCGGACTAGATGGACCACTGGTCTGATCCAGCAGAGCTCTTCTGATGTTCTTATCAGGGGAAGGCCTCGGCCTCTAAGCCTTGTTGTTGGCCCTCCAGAGGAACTGGTTGGCCTCTGTGTGAGACAGGATGCTGGACTAGATGGACCCTCACTGGTCTGATCCAGCAGGACTCTTCTTCTGTCCTTATCTCTGGGTGTCTCCTGCCTTGCAAACCCTATGGGGTTGCAATAAGTCAGCTGTGACTTGACAGGGGAAAAAAGGGGTGTGTGTATGTGGTGAGAACAGCCACAGACACCTTCATTTCCCTCCTTTTTATCCTGGCCCATTTCCTTCCCCGTGCAAGACCGAAATGAGCAAGTGAATCTCCCCTTGTCAATTTATTTCTTCACCTCCTCCTTTGGCAGGTGGTGGCCCCTCTGGGGAGAAATGGAGGCTATACATCTGGCCAAAATCCAGAAGGTGTTCCAATGTACACCAGTGTGCCTCTGGGCCTCTAATCCAGGTCTTACAGTCTAGACTTTGGGAGCTCTCTTGGGAGGTCTCAGTAGGTGATGTTGTTACAGTCAATCACAAAGTGAATTTGGAAGGACTGGAGGGGGGGGGGAGTTGCTTTTTTAATCAGGTCTTTAAAAACAGAGTTCATTAATTTAATGACCTTCCGGCTGACCTCTTCCTAGGTTGTTTCGTGCTCAGGTCAAAAGTGGAGGGCTAAAGCGATCCCTTTGCTTTTGATGGGGCTTCTCTCGTTTTAATGGGATAAGGAAAAGAAATGAATGTTTGGCTAAAACGAAAGGTCGATTCACATGGGGATTTCACCATACAGTGTCCGAAACTGTTGGCAACCTCGTGGAAAGAGGTGGTTTCTCGTTGCCTGCCCCTGTGTTGTGACTCTGGACGTCCTTGATGGTCTCCCATCCAAATAGTAACCAGGGCTTATCCTGCTTGGCTTTCTGAGATCTGTCCAAGTGAGGGATAATTCATATCCATTAATAACTGCAGGGAAAGAAAACTGATGCAAGGAATCCGTCTTCCCTCCAAGCTGAGTCAGTGTGAGCTAGCTCACCGTTTTTTAGTCTCCGGCTCACACATTTGCCTTCGCCCAGGAAGGAGGGCTCCAGAGCAAACTGATTTATGCAGCAGCCAAATCGCTCGCTCACACCTTTAATGTCAGTAGCTCTTAAAGCAGAATTGTTGCTCACAAGACTCCACAGCTTAGAGGGAGCATTGCAAGGAATTTGGAAGTACAGAAAGAAAGTGAAGCACTGGGCTTCTTTGGTAGTCTCCCAGCCAAGTAGTAAGCAGGGCCAACACTGTTTAGCTGATGAAATCATGCTAGCCCGTGCCTTTCAGGACAGGGCTTTGTCACAGATGTATGTGTGTAAATGGCTATCAAGTCACAGACTATTTACGGCAACGCTAACAAGGGGCTTTTGAGACAGGTGAGGAGGAGAGGTGATTTGCCATTGCTTTCCTCTGCAGAGTCTTCCTTGATGGTCTAAGAACTTAAGAACATAAGAGACGCCATGTTGGATCAGACCAATAGCCCATCCAGGCAAACACTCTGGGTCACACAGTGGTCAAAACCCAGGTGCCATCAGGAGGTCCACCAGTGGGGCCAGAACTCCAGAAGCCCTCCCACTCTTGCCCCCCAAGCACCAAGAAGACAGAGCATCAATGCCCCAGACAGAGTTTTCCGTCTATAAGGTAAAGGCAAAGGTTTCCCTTGCTCGAAAGCCAGTTGAATCCAACTCTAGGGGGCGGTGCTCATCTCTGTTTCCAAGCCAAAGAGCCAGCGCTGTCTAAAGACATTTCTGTGGTCATGTGGCCGGCATGACTAAATGCCAAGGTGCATGAAACACTGTTACCATCCCACCAAAGCAGTACCTATTTATCTATTTGCAGTTTCTTGCTTTTGAACTGCTAAGAAGTTCCGCCATGAATTGTATGGCACTGACATTGTGGGATTGGCTTGAACTATCTTCTGGACAATATCACCCCAAGGGGAGGATTTAAGGAAATGACTGATGCCATCAAAACCACTCAAAGACCATCTTGTTTACAGAAAGCACTTTAGTATTGTTATTTTTATTATTCGTGATTTTATTGTTTGATCTGGTTTTATGTATGGGCTTATGCCCCTTGTAAGCCACCCTGAGCCCGTTCGCGGGGAGGGCGGGGTAAAAATGCCTAAATAAATAAATAAAATAAATAAAAATAGGTTGGCAGGAACTGGGGCCAGAGACAACAGCTCACTCCATCATGCAGCACTAGGGTCCCGAACTGCCAAACTACAGACCTTACGGTCTGCAGCTCAGCGTCTTAACCTCTGAGCCACTGTAGCCCTTGTTCCATCTCTACCTTGTGGCTAATAGCCACTGATGGACCTCTGCTCCATACATTTATCGAATCTCCTCTTGAAGCTGTCCATGCTTGTAACTACCACCACTTCCCACATCAGTGAATTCCACGTGTTAATGACTCTTTGGGTGCAGAAGTACTTCCTTTGATCTGTTCTTTTTTTTCCACTTTCTTTTTTTTTCTTTCTCATTAACATTTTATTGGTAGGATTAAAACAATAAAACAAATATAACAATAAAAATATACATAAAGGTCATAAGAACAGTTATACATTCAAACCAACACACTAATTACAAAAAAAGTAAGCTTTAAAGAATGATACATTCTTCAATAAATCTTTGAACAAAGTAACTTATTTTAGCCTCAATTTGTAATTGATGTCTGTACTGTTTGTTGCTTTAGATACAACCAAGTGTCTTCTGCCCTCAGCCTACTGCTCATTAATTTCACTGAGTGCCCAGGAGTTCTCACCTTCTGAGAAATGTAGAAAAGGACTTCTTTCTCGACCTTCTCTTTTCTTTCCGTACCGTCTCCCATCCAAGTACTCAACACAGTCAACCCTGCTTAGCTGACAAGACCATCAGGCTAGCATGGGCCTGCCAGGTGAGGCCTTTGTCGCACATACTAAGGTCTAAACCAGGAATCCAGCCCTCTTTACCCTTTCGTCACCTCTTCACAAGACCATCCAGAATAGTGAACCAAGATGAATAGGTATGTTTGCCAGGTGCAGGTTGAGAAATACCTGGAGATTTGGGGGTGGACCCTGGAGAGAATGGGGTTTGGGGAGGGGAAGGACCTCAAGTGGGGTACAAAGCCATAGAGTCCACCTTCTGGTGGACCTCCTGATGGTGGACCTCCTGATGGCACCCGGTATTTTTGGCCACTGTGTGACAGAGTGTTGGACTGGATGGGCCTTTGGCCTGATCCAGGGGTCATTTCCTGCAGGAGCGCACAGGAGCATAGAGCCCAGGGGGTGGGCACATGCAACAAGCCCCACCCCCTGCTCCCAGCAGCCCTCAGTCAGAGCAAGAAGCAGTCAGGTAAGCTGCAGAGCCCCCCCCCCCGGCCAAAAACAGTCCAGTTGCTCCTTTAAGACCAGGTTTTATTCAGGTACAAGCTCTCCCTCCTCTGCGAGGACAGATCTGCGTGTTCCCCCCCCCATAGCTAGCAATCCAAAACAGTCCAGTGGAGCCTGAGCGGTGGGTGTTGCCTTCTGACACACTTCCGGTGATGTCAGGGGGTGTGGCATATGCAAATAAGTTATGCTAATGAGTTATGCTAATGAGTTCATGCACCTCTTTTTCTATGAAATGACCCCTGGCTTGATCCAAACATTGGCTTCTCTTATGTTCTTAATTTCTCCAGGGGTATTGATTGTTGTTGTCTGGAGACCAACAGTGATTCCAGGAGATCTCCAGCCACCACCAGGAGGTTGGCAACCTTATGAATATGGGTTGTGTGAAGCAGTCACTTCTCTCCTACCTTCCCACCTCCTCATAGGAATGAGTGCACGTTCTCTATGTCGTTTCTTTTATAGCCATTTATATTTCTTGTCAATGGTATCGACTCTTCACATTTTGCTATTGTTTTTGTAGATTCATTTAGCCTTGGTTGTCTATTGATGGGATATGATTTTACGCTCAGTTTAGACATCATTCATCTGTATGATGTGTACTATTTACACCTAGAATGTAATGCAGAATGCTAATTTATTGACATACAAATCAGGCTGGAAAATTGCAAATGTTTTACAAGAAAAAAATTGGCAGAACAGGACATGATGGCACAATAAAGAATCACAGGTTCAATTTTCGGAAGGGAGGAGCAAAATAAAAACAGGGGCTTGGGGGTCCAAACAGCAGAACTAAGAAATGCAGAATATTCCCTATTCTATCATATCCTATCTTTTTTTTTTTTTTGCTTTGAATCTTTAAGAAAATAAACTACATTAATATCTCTCTTTTTTTGCTGTCAACTGACAGCTGACTTATGACTATTTCATAGACGAGAGATGTTCGGAGAGGTGTTTTGCCATTGCCTGCCGCTCGACTTCCTTGGCGGTCTCCCATCCAAAATACCAACCAGAGCTGACCCTGCTTAGCTTCCCAAGATCTGACAAGATCAGGCTAGTTGACGTGGGGGACTTTGGAAGTACAAGGAGAAGTGTGCAAGAGCAGCTTATGGGGATTCTTTGGGGACCACAATGCTGTGATTGGAAAAATCCTGTTCTCTGAAATGGCTTCTCCACACTCCAGCTGAAACTCCACTCCAACATAAGCACTGTCTGTCTTGTCACCCAGCTTGGTTTAGGGTTACCAACTCCAGGTTGGGAAATTCCTGGAGATTTGGGGAGGAGGAGGGGGCTGGGGGAGAGGAAGGACCTTAGGAGGGTGTGATGTCACAGAGCCCGCCCTCCAAAGTGGGCGTTTTCTCCAGGTGAACTGATCTCTGTCACCTGGACAGAAGTTGTAATTCTGGGAAGTCTCCAGGCCGCACCTTGAAGTTGTCAACCCACCCAACCCTGTGACTAGTGAACACTCCTTTCTGACCTAGGTCTGGATGCAGCCGCATCCTCTCTCTTGAGGAAGCCCACCAAAGAAACTGTTAGAAGATCCTTGGCATGGGAGAGTTACCAAAAAGTTTGTTGGCTATTATAACTTTGCAGGCAAGAGGATTTGGGAGGAAAAGTGCTAAGAGAATTCTCTTATGGGTTAGATGTTGAGCCTCTTTGGCACTCGCTCGCCTTTTGTTTTCTTCTCTTCTTTCTGTTACCTGGGCTTGGAGCTGTAGCAAGTTAACCTTTTTGAAGTCAATCTGTTCACGATAAGTTAAATGTAGAAAAGGTAAAGGTAAAAAGGTTTCCCTTGCTAGAAAGCCAGTCGAATCCGACTCCAGGGGACAGTGCTCATCTCCGTTTCCAAGCCGAAGAGCCAGCGCTGTCCGAAGACTTCTCTGTGGTCATGTGGCCAGAATGACAAGACGCCAAGGTGCATGGAATGCTGTTACCTGTCAGGGTCAACAGCACACAGGTCCAAACACACTCTCCTGAAAAGGTTATGTTTTATTGGAATACTGGTCTGTTGCCAAGTGGTACAGGTACATTGTCAGAAATAACGATTAGTCAATTTGAGGACACTCCCAAAGAAATTGATGTATTACACTTGTGGTAAATACTGTACCATCATCTCATTTATGGAAACTCAGTAACGACTACAAATCCAAATTTTGAATACTAGGGTAAAGATACATATGTCACTTGGTTAACTACGTTTTGTAACTTCTGTGCACGGTCATATATATGAATATAGCATTCTACTTCACTTGCATTGCTAATTCTTTCTATGTTTTTCTTCAAAGACCACTAATATGTCTGTACACTGATTCTTGTAAATGCATGATATTTGTTTATACTTAATAAAAATTATTGTACAAAAAAAAGAATAACGATTAGTGCAAGGGGGCTCCATACATATACTCTGATGCTGCATCTAGCTAAGCAAATGAAATCCAAGCGCATGCGCGGGAATTCTCCCGGCAGGATATTACATCATGAATGGGAGACTCACCCCAATCCCTTGAGAGCAGAAATATTCACACCTGTAGTCGAATCCAAGCCTTCCCTTCCCTTCAAGGTTATACTGATAACACTGTCTGGCTGAACCAGTTCGCACGGGGGAAAGAGCGCCTCCCTTATGTTACCCACGGTAGCTAAGCAAAGCAAGCATGTGCGGCTGCGCAAAAGTCAGGGACGAAAGAAAACAAAGAAAGCATGGCAGCTGGCTGACATTACCTTCCCACTGAAGCGGTCCAGGGCTCTTTTTGTAGAAAAAGCCCAGCAGGAACTCATTAGCATAACAGGCCACACCCAACAGCAGGAACTCATTAGCATATTGGGCCACACCCCTGACAGCACAGCTCATTAGCACATTAGGCTGCACCCCCATGTTACCAGAAGTGTGGTTCTCCAGCCACACCCACCTTTCCCTTCTTATTCTGTTTACCTTGTTTGTTGTCCAAACCCAGGGCCTTTTTTTGTAGCAGGGACTCCTTTGCATGTTAGGCCACACACCCCTAATGTAGCCAATCCTAATGAGTTCCTGCTGTTGGGTGTGGCCTATTATGCTAATGAGTTCCTTCTGGGTGTGGCCAACTCGGGAGCCAGCCGGAACTCCGTTCCTGTGCGTTCCTGCCCAAAAATAGCCCTGGCGGTACCTATTTATCCACTTGCAATTTCTTGCTTTCGAACTGCTGGGTTGGCAGGAGCTGGGGCCAGAGACGGGAGCTCACTCTGTCATGCGGCACTCGGGTCTCGAATTGCCGAGCTACAGACCTTCCAGTCGGCAGCTCAGTGTCTTAACCACTGAGCCACCCGCATGAATATGTCACGTAAGACGTGCTTGTTTCTGCAAGTAAAATTTCTTTCTCTTGTTACCATTGATCATCTTTGTGATTTGTTTGAGCAGCATTTTCCCCTCCACCGGGAAATGTGGAGGATCAGGGATACTGCGCAAAGGTCTAGGGATGCTCTAGGCTGATCCTGCATCGAGCAACGGGTTGGTCTAGATGGCCTGTATGGCCCCTTCCAACTCTGTGATTCTCTGATTCTATGAACTTTCTGTGCTTCCAAGGCAATTAACCCAATAAGTTTTCAGCCAAAAACACTGCTAAGAGCACGTTCCCTGTAACCTCTGAAGGAGACCCAGGAGGGTTGCTTTGATGGGGGGGGGGGGAGATAGGGAGCTTTGCTGGTAACAACTTAAAAGTGAGGCCCTTGCAAAAATTTTGAGGTCAGAGATAATTGGGCACCCAGCGCGCTGTGCTACAAAACACCCGCTAATATGCTGGATCTCCCTAGTTAAATGCCCATAACGGTACCCCATAAGCTTCCCAACTGCCATGTATTAATAACACAATTAAACGTTTATCGCTGGATGCAGTCCCCAACACTGCTGAAAATTAAGTTAATCGGACGGCTGTGCAACCCCAGGAAGTCACCATTCAGTCAATTCATTTCTGTTTCGTTAGCATGTCCCCCCCCATAAGAATAAGAAGAAAAAAAACCCATGACAGATTTATTTGGCACTGAACGGAGATCTTTGTTCAAGGCGCTCCGTCTCAGCTGTCCAGTCTCAGCTCCGCCTTGAGCTCTAAGGCAGCTGTTGAGATTAGCATCTTGGAATGATCCCGGGAACCCCCTCTTTCACCCGCACTGTCCAGCTGCGAACAGCTGGATGGAGCTCGGCTTCCCACCACCAACTTCTCCCATGGCATCTGATCCGGGCGTGCCTTCAGACGGGTGTACGGCAGGAGCTAGGGCTACTAAGGGAGGGGGAGAGGGTCTCATCAAAATAAAAGCTTACATCTCCCTTGTTGTTAGGGCTGCCAACCTCCAGGTGAGGCCTGGAGATCTTAGGGCATTACAACTGATTCTCCAAACTACAGGGATCAGTTCCCTTGGAACAAGTGGCTGTTGTGGGGAGTTATCTATATGCCATTATACCCAGGGGAGATCACCCCTCTCCCTAAACCCTTCTCTCCCCAGGTTCCACCCCCAAATTTCCAGGGATTTCCAAACCCAAAGATGGCAACACCACCTGGGGTATGTTGCTGGTATTAACACGGGCATATCATCATCATCATCATCATCATCATCATTATCATCATCATCATCATCATCATCAAAAGTAGAGACATCACCCTGCCAACAAAAGTCCATATGGTCAAAGCAATGGTATTCCCAGTAGTAACGTTGGCTGCGAGAGTTGGATCATAAGGAAGGCCGAGCACCAAAGAATAGATTCTTTTGAACTATGGTGCTGGAGAAGACTCTTGAGAGTCCCCTGGACTGCAAGGAGATCAGATCAGTCAATCCTGAAAGAAATCAATCCTGACTGTTCCCTGGAAGGCCAGATCCTGAAGCTGAAGCTCAAATACTTTGGCCACCCAATGAGAAGGGAGCACTCCCTGGAGAAGACCCTGATGCTGGGAAAGATTGAAAGGTAAAAGAAGGGGATGGCAAAGGGCGAGATGGTTAGACAGTGTTACCGATTCAACGGACATGAAATTAAGCAAACTCCGGAGCATGACGGAAGACAGGAGGGCCTGGCATGATGTGGTCCATGGGGTCGCAATGAGTCAGACTTGACTGTGCGAATGAACAACAACAACAAAAATATATTTAGAGATGTCACATGGTGAATCCCTGTGGACTGTCCCACTTCAGAACAAAAGAGCAGCCATAGCTTGGGGGAAGAGCACATTGTTTGGATGGAGCAGAAGTCAGGTTGACTCCCTGGGTTCCCGTTGTTTCAGGAGCGCATGCAGCAGAGGTTAGAAAAGACCTTTCTCTGCCTGAGTTGCCAGAGAGTCGCTGCCACTTGGCTGAGATGACACTAAAATAAGATGGACCAGCAGTTTGTGTCTTCCACGTGTCTTGATCAATGGAACAACACTTATTGCCCAACTTAATTTAGGGATGCCGACTCCTGGTTGGGAGATTCATAAGCCAATGTTGGATAGCGCCAATGGCCCATCCAGTCCAACACTCTGTCACACAGTGGCCAAAAAGACCTGGTGCCATCAGGAGGTCCAGCAGTGGGGCCAGGACACTAGAAGCCCTCCCACTGTCCCCCCCCCACAAGCACCAAGAATACAGAGCATCCCTTGCCCCAGCCTGTGAGTTCCTGTCTATACCTTGTGGCTAATAGCCACTGAGGGACCTCTGCTCCATATGCTTTTCCAATTCCCTCTTCAAGCCGTCCATGCTTGTAGCCGCCACCACCTCCTGTGGCAGTGAATTCCGTGTGTTCATCACTCTTTGGGTGAAGATGGACTTCCTTTTATCCGTTCTAACCCGACCGCTCAGCAATTTCCTTGAGTGCCCACGAGCTCTTGTCTCGTGAGAAAGGGAGAAAAATACCTCTTTCTCTACCTGCTCTATCCCACTCATAGTCTTGTAAACCTCAATCATGTCACCCCTCGGCCGTCATTTCTCCAAGCTGAAGACCCGAAGAGCTTTATCCTTTCTTCATAGGGAAAGTGTTCCCACCCTTTTATCATTCTAGTGGCCCTTTTCTGCACTGGAGGTTGGGGGCGGGGATGGATCCTAGGAAGTGTGGGGTTTTGGAATGGGAAGAGCCTCCCTGGGGTCCAAGGCCACAGAGTCCTCCTTCCAGAGCAGCCATTTTCTACAGAGGATGTGTATAGTCTGAGGATCAGTTCGAATTCCAGATCTCCAGGCCCCACCCTTAAAAAGAAGTTGCATGAATGCTTGGGAAAGAAAGCTGATTGGACAGAAAGGAAAGATGGCAGGATACAGGCCACACAATGTTCCCTCTAAGCTGCAGAGTCTTGTGAGCAAAAATTCCACTTTGTGGGCTACTGGCAATAAAGTTGTGAGCGAGCGATTTGGCTGCTGCGTAAATTAGTTTGCTCTGGAGCCATCCTTCCTGAGCGGAGACAAAAATGGGTGAGCCGGAGGCTAAAAAAACTGTGAGCTAGCTCACACTAACTCAGTTTAGAGGGAACACTGCAGGCCAGAGGAATAAATATTAATCGACAGCGGGGGCCCTAAGATACGATAGTGTCTGAGGCAGGAAGACCTGGTTTACGGTTACCTCCAGCTTAGCTTATCAGAATGACCCTAAAAAGAGGAGTCAGGGGAAAGTTCTCCAAAACTTAAGTAAGTCCATACTGTCGATGCCGGGTTACAATCCAGAGGTAAACCACTGGCAGCCCATAATAACACCTACCTGGATCCAATGTCGCTGGCTCCCATCTAGATCCCAGGCACTGTCAAGTGTGTTAGTTCTCGCATTTAGAGTCCTACGTGGACCAGGATACCTGAAGGGCTCCATTTTCTGTCGCACCTACTCAGAGATTGAGGTGCTTTAGAGAAGGCCTGGTTTGTGTGTGGCCGCCATTGGCAGTTTGGTGTCGGGGCTGTGGAACAGGTAGGGCTGCCAACCTCCAGGTGGTGGCTGGAGACCTCCTGGAATTTCAGCTGATCTCTAGGCAAATAGAGATCAGTTCACCTGGAGAAAATGGGCACGTTGGAAGGTGGACTCTGTGGCATTATACCCAGACCCCACCCTTCTCAGGCTCCACCCCCAAAATCATTGGGTATTTCCCAATGGAGCTGGTAACCCTAGTAGCAGGGCCTTTTTGGGGGTGGTCCAGAGACGGTGGAATGCCCTCCTCCCTGAAGTACACATAGCTCCCTCCCTTGCTGCCTAGTTTGTTTTGTCAGGCTTTCAGCCAAACTTACAGCTAACTCAGGGGGCTATTTTTAGTGGTTTTTTAAAAATTATTATTTAATATGCAGGTTTTTGCAAGCCACCTTGCATCTTCTCTCTCTCTCTCTCTCTCTCTCTCTCTCTCTCTCTCTCTCTCTCTCTCTCTCTCCTCGCCAATGGTATGGGGACCCAAAACAGCTTACAAAGTTCTCCTCCCCCCCATTTTTATCCTCACCACAACCCTGTAAGGTAGGTTAAGCCGAGAGTATGTGACTGGCCCTAGGTCACCCAGCGAGCTGCCATGGCAGATTGGGGGTTCGAACCTGGGTTTGACAGATCCTAGTCCGACACTTTAACCAGTACTCCATGCTGGCATATGCACAGAAAGTCTGAGGACAAATGGGTCAATAATAAATAGATGGTTTCCCCCCTTGGGTGTAAAAGTCAAATCTGTCACTTAAGGAGGGTCACATCGCTCTAAGAGCAGGGCTGCTTCCATTTCCAGACATGCAGTTCAGCAGTACTTCATGCCCAGAAAGTCAGAGTATCTGGAGAAACCAACATCTTTGGAATATCAGCGGCAAAGAAACACTGCCACGGATTACCAGAACGAAGATGGACTCGTCCTTCCTCCTCTCTCCACTGTGCTTTTAGCAACTCTTGGAGGCACCGTCTAAAAATGGAAGCATGAACGGAGTGATTTAGAGAGGTTCACCGCGTCTCCAGGTTGCAGCTCGGTGCGTCATGCTCAAAATGCCTGCCAACATAGCTGAGTGTGTTGTGGACTGGCTGATGCTCCCAGCACCGGGCAGACCACTCTGTGCAGTTTGCCATGCACAAACCCAGCTAAGCTCGATTCAGCCCCACTTTTGGACACATCGCAATCCATGCTCCCTCTATGCTGTGGAGACTTGTGAGCAAAAATTCTACTTTGTGAGCTACTGGCATGAAAGTTGTGAGTGAGTGATTTGGCTGCTGCATCAATTAGTGTGTGAGCCAGAGGCTAAAAAACTGTGAGCTAGCTCACACTGACTCAGGTTAGAGGGAACACTGATCCCAATAGCCTCATGCATTGACCGGTCTCAACAGGAAAACTGTTGTTCTAGTCCCTCGGGGAGACGGTGCAATTTCCCCACCGAAAGCCCAACGCTTGTGAGGTCAAAACCAGCTGGAGTCTCTCTGTGATGGGTGATCAGTCCAAACTGACAGGTGTGAAGTTGGTAATTTTCTTTGCAAAGAGCAGCCCGATAAACTGACTGGCATCCATCAGGGAGATGGAGAGGGACTCGGAGATAAGGGGTGGGGTGGGGGTGGAAACATAAAAAAAAGATGGGCAGCTGGAGTCGATCATTCATCCAAGTCTGTCGGGACTAGCAGGAGAAGAGGGGAGATGGAAGGATTAACCCTGCGCTGTCTGGTCTGTCGCGGTGTGCGTTGGCAGTTGAATGGGGCACTCAAGAACTTGCAGCACACTCTAGCAGAGTTCAATCCACCAGCCACTCCCAATAGCACACCACATAACACAGTCCAGTGGTAACTATTTACAGGGATTTTATTTACAGATATATACAGCTCTCGGACAGCATGCTTCGCCAGCATTCACGAATACAGAGGAGAACACTGAGCAAAAGCACACTGTACATATATACATAGCACAGCCAATCAGCAATGTGCTTAGTCATGGTGACTTAGTCCTTGCCCAGACATGTACAAACTGGATGAGTCTGGTACTGCACCTCATGACAACCACATGACAACTGTCAGATAGATCAGAGCCATCTAACAGCTGAAGCTTACATTATTGACATGGTCTGTCCTGACAAGGCAAGTCCTTAAAATGAGTTGGGGAAGGACCAGGTTGTGAATCCAACCTCTTATCAGTGACTACAGTCACACACAAGGCGTGGTCACACGGTAAGCTTACCACGATTTGTTCCCACTGTAGATTTGATCGGGGATATTTTTTAGCAGGTTCAGTTGATCACACATCCCTTGCCCAACTGCTTGCATTGTGCAACAAGGCTCCAGGCACTGTCCAAACAGCCGCCCCACCCAAGTGTGGTGGCGCAGGCAGTAAATGAAGCCTGCATTTCCATCTGGCCGAACAGCTTTGGCTGTTCGAGCCCCACTGCGGCCGGGGTGAGCTCCCGGCCCATGTCCCAGCTCCCGCCCACCCAGCGGCTCGAAAGCCCGTTAAAGGGCAAGTAGACAAATGGGTACCTGCTGTTAGAGCGGGGGGGCACCTGTCCTTCATGGGGGCGTATGAGCGGCGGAGAACATGGCAGCGGTGGCGAGTCGAGCGAGCAAGCGGAGGCTGGGCCGGCGGGGCGCGGAGGCGGGGCGACGCAGCAGGCCGGAGCCTATTGGACGGAGGCCGCAGCAGGAGCACGCGCTGACGTGCCCTTAGCCCAAGCCCAAGGAATCGCGGCGACTGAAGGAAGACCTGCACTAGGAAGACGCCGTCTCCGGATTGGAAAAGACCTCCCGCAAGAGAGACTGTAACAAGACTTCGCTATAGGGTGCCTGTTAGGTTAGTCACTCCCCTCCATTGTATGCGTGTGGCCCTTAGGTAGGAACTGTTTGAATTGTATGATGCAAACCGCTCAGAGCCCTTAGGGGGTGAGTGGTATATAAATCGAAGGGATAAATAACTAAATAAATAAATAAATAAATAAATAAATAAATAAATAAATGGCAGTGCTGCAAATGCACAAATAATTTTTTTTTTTTAATTGGGCCCTGTTGAACAAAATGAACTACCGACGTGTAACTCAGCTCTGTTTTTTGTGTGCTTGAGCATTCATGCATTTAATACATTCAGCACAGGATTGGTCATGCGCACAACGGTGAAAGCCGGGGGGGGGGGAACTACTGCAAAAAGGACGTACAGATGACCTAATTGCATTCGTAGCAAGAGATGGCTGTCCAGATAGGACAAACTGCTGATTCACAGCACAAGTAGTAGGAAAGTACTTTGATTTTCTCAGTGTCGGGAAGCGCACTAGAAAACCGGGAGGATTGCGGGGGTGAGACCGCTTCGAGGCGGGAGACAGAATCGGCTGTCTGATCAGCCCTTTTAAATGTGATAGGGAACAGTTGTGAAACCCAATTAAAATGACGGTGTGACCACGACCTAATCGACTTTCAATGCACTTCCCAACTGGATTTTGCTCACAGTAAAATCCAGTTGGGAATTGCACTGGAATTGGATTGAAAGCGGATTATTGAGTGTGTGTGACCACAGCCAGAATGAGGTCTCTTCCATTCGTAAAGGAGGGTGGCTGGGAGCATACCTGCCAGCAACCCACTTTCCCCAGAAGTCCTGCTGCCCCAAATGTGCGACATGTTCATATTTCTGAAGAGGAAGGCATTTGGAGCAAACGGATAAAGAACCTGTTTGGTTCACAACCATCTGGCACAAGTCCAACCACATCTGTTCTCTTCGGGCTCTCTCTTTTCAGTCTCGGACAAAGCGGGCTTTGACTCTTGAAAGCTTATACCTTGAAAATCTTCTTGGTCTCTCCGTGTTATGGCGGGACTTGAATCTAGCTCTTTCCAGCTGTCTGCTTTGCTCGTAAAGATCAAACTGTATCACTGCCATGGAAGATCACGCAGGGTTTGCCCAGCCAGTCGCAGGGCACACAGACAACCGGTCACCGTCGCATGCTACGACATAACATCGCAGTGTCTTGAGAGCTGAGTAAATAAATCCACATTTGCCATGGCAGCCTGTCAGATAACGTATAACGATCAGAAGGACATTACTTAATGATGTTGCGGCAGAGAACTGTACAATTCAGTTTTGTTCAATAGCAATGAAAAAGATATATATAGGGATGTTGAGACACTGCCAAAGTTTTCATACTTGCGCAGCTGAGAGCCAGTGTAATTGGGGCTGCCAACACTCGCTTGGGAAGTTCCTGGAGATTTGGGGGAGCATGGGGTGGGGAGAGGAGAGACCTCAGTGGAGTATAATGCCATAGACTCTGCCCTCCAAAGTGGTCATGTTCTCCAGGGGTACTGATCTCTCATCTGGAGATCAATTATAATTCTGGGGCAATCTCCAGGCCCCACCTGGAGGTTAGTATAAGAACATAAGAGAAGCCAATGTTGGATCAGGCCAAAGACCCATCCAGTCCCACACTCTGTCACACAGTGACCAAAAAGACCAGGTGCCATCAGGAGGTCCAGCAGTGGGGCCAGGACACTAGAAGCCCTCCCACTGTTGCCCCCCCCCCAAGCACCAAGAAGACAGAGCATCCCTTGCCCCAGACTGAGAGTCCCTATCTATACCTTGTGGCTAATAGTCATGGATGGACCTCTGCTCCATATGCTTATCCAGTTCCCTCCTATAAGAACATAACAGAAGCCAGTCTTGGATCAGGCCAAAGGCCCATCCAGATCCAGTCCAACACTCTGTCACACAGTGGCCAAAAATACCAGGTGCCATCAGGAGGTCCAGCAGTGGGGCCAGGAGACTGGAAGCCCTCTCACTGTTGCCCCCCCCAAGCACCAAGAATACAGAGCATCACTTGCCCCAGACTGAGAGTTCCTATCTATACCTTGTGGCTCATAGCCACTGATGGACCTCTGCTCCATATGTCCATCCAATCCCCTCTTGAGAACACAAGAGAAGCCAATGTTGGATCAGGCCAATGGCCCATCCAGTCCAACACTCTGTCACACAGTGGCCAAAAAGACCAGGTGCCATCAGGAGGTCCAGCAGTGGGGCCAGGACACTAGAAGCCGTCCCACTGCTGCCCCCCCCCCAAGCAGCAAGAATACAGAGCAATGCCTTGCCCCAGGCTGAGACTTCCTATCTATACCTTGTGGCTCATAGCCACTGATGGACCTCTGCTCCATATGTCCATCCAATCCCCTCTTAAGAACACAAGAGAAGCCAATGTTGGATCAGGCCAATGGCCCATCCAGTCCAACACTCTGTCACACAGTGGCCAAAAAGACCAGGTGCCATCAGGAGGTCCAGCAGTGGGGCCAGGACACTAGAAGCCCTCCCACTGCTGCCCCCCCCCCAAGCAGCAAGAATACAGAGCATGCCTTGCCCCAGGCTGAGACTTCCTATCTATACCTTGTGGCTAAGAGCCACTGATGGACCTTCGCTCCATATGCTTATCCAGTTCCCTCCTATAAGAACGTAAGAGATGCCAATGTCGGATCAGGCCAAAGGCCCATCCAGCCCAACACTCTGTGTCACACAGTGGCCAAAAATACCAGGTGCCATCAGGAGGTCCACCAGTGGGGCCAGGACATTAGAAGCCCTCCCACTGTTAACCCCCCCAAGCACCAAATGTCCCCGAAGGTAATGTAGTGGTTGGGGTATCGGGCCCAGATTCAATTCCCCACTTGGTCAGGATGCTCCAGCGGTGACATTGAACCAGCCACTCCAGACTACAGAAGCCGACAGTATGGATGCCTTGATATTTCCACAGGAATGCAGAAAAAGTGGGACGTAACTTAAAAGGCAAGGATTTGGCTCCCTTGGAATTGTAACTCCCAGGTCAAAGAAAGGAGCAAGTTGCTAGTCCTTTGGGCTTCAAAGATAGTTTCCGGAATGCATGGGGGAACCCTATTCACATTTCAGAAGCTAAGTTAGATCTCCAGTTGATGGGGAGGGCCAGGGTTCAGTGTCCTACATTGGCCCTTGTTCTTTCTGGTGTCGTGGTTAAGTGCGTGGACTCTAATCTGGGAGAAGCGGGTCTGATTCCCCACTCCTCCACTTGCACCTGCTGCACGGATGACAAGCGGGAGGCTCCCGGCCAATGATAGCGTCATATAAATTCTTGGCTGACCTTGGGCAAGCCGTAGTTCTGATAAGAGCTGTTCTTGAAAAAGAGCAGTTTCTGTCAAGAGCTCTCTCAGCCACGCCTACCTCACAGGGTGTCTGTGGTGGGGAGGGGAAGGGAAAGGAGTTTGTAAGCCGCTCTGAGACACCTTTGGGTAGTGAAGGGCGGGGTGTAAATCCAAACTCTTCTTCTTCTTCTTCTTCTCTAATCTGGGAGAACCGGGTCTGATTCCCCACTCCTCCACTTGCACCTGGCTGCATGACCTTGGACAAGCCGTAGTTCTGATAAGAACTGTTCTTGAAAAAGAGCAGTTTCTGTCAAGAGCTCTCTCAGCCCCACCTACCTCACAGGGTGTCTGTTGTGGAGAGGGGAAGGGAAAGGAGTTTGTAAGCCCCTCTGAGACACCTTTGGGTAGTGAAGGGTGGGGTATAAATCCAATCTCCTCCTCCTCTTCTTCTTCTTTCTCGAGACTTTTGTTGTTCAGTCGCACAGTTGAGTCTGACTCTTTGCGACCCCATGGACCACATCACACCAGGCCCTCCTGTCTTCCAACATGCTCTGGAGTTTGCTCAACTTCATGTTCATTGCATTGATAACAGTCTAACCATCTCATCCTTTGCTGCCTCCTTCTTCTTTTCTCTTCAATCAAGACTAGCCATTTGAAAATACATTATGGAAGACAATACAGTTTTGAACACACATGAAGCTGCCTTACGCTGAATCAGACCCCTTGGTCCATTGAGGTAAGCAACATCTACTCTGATTGACAGTGGCTCTCCAGGGTCTCGGGCTGAGGTGGGTTCTTCCACATCACTGACTACTTGGCTGGAGATGGGGGGGGGATTGAACCGGAGACCTTCTGTATGCCAAGCAGATGTTCTACCACTGGGCCATGCCCCCTCCCCACATATCACCTACCACTTGAACCTTTTAGTTGGAGATGCTGGGGATTGAACCTGGGACCTTCTGCATGCCAAGCAGATGCTCTTCCACTGAGCCACAGCCCCTTCTCTCCCACCACTTTCATTAAACAGGAGATTTGCATGTTGGTATATCACCCCCGCTTTACTACGTCATATAAATTCTTCAATTCCTCCCAAATGTTGGAAGAATTGTGGTGAGGATGGATCACTATTACATTATTGGTGGAAGTGTCATTTTGTCAATCTGTTTTGGAAAAAAAGGTAATAGAATACATTCATCTCATTACTGGGTACCGGGTTCAGGATTCTACAGCATTACTCCTCCTTAATTGATGGAACAATCCTTAGATTCCCAAGATCACATAGGAATTAATTACTGTTTTTCTGACTGCAGCTAAATGTTTAATTTCAGCCAAGTGGAAAAATAAAATTTTGCTGATTATTAAAGACTAGGAGTAAGGCCTGTTGTGGGAAGAAATGCAACGAGCTCTAGAAGGAAGCCAGTTTGGTGTGAGAGCCAGTTTGGTGTAGTGGTTAAGTGTGCGGACTCTAATCTGGGAGAACCGGGTTTGATTCCCCACTCCTCCACTTGCACCTGCTGATGTGACCTTGGGTCAGTCACAAGCTCTGGCACAGCTGTCCTTGAAAAAGAGCAGTTTGTGTCAGAGTTCTCTCAGCCCCACCCACCTCACAGGGTGTCTGTTGTGGGGAGGGGAAGAGAAAGGAGTTTTTAAGCCGCTCTGAGACTTCAAGTGAAGGGCGGGGTATAAATCCAATCTCTTCTTCTTCTTCTTCTTCTTCACAAGTGTCCCAGCTGTGGATGGTGGGGCAGCAGAGGGAAGGGGAAAATAAAGGGAGGCGAGCCATGTTCTGGGAGGGGGAAAATAAAGGGAGGCGAGCCATTTCCTTCTGCTTAGCTATAAGGCAGGGCTGTCTCGAGTCATTTTGCTGCCCCAAGTGGGTAGAATGGGAGGACAGCCTCATGGTAACAGTTATGGTTCCCTCCACCCCTGACTTCTGTTGATTTGGGGTTATGCAGTGGCAGCTAAGGTAGAAAAGCACCTCCTCCTATGCCATGTCTTCGGGGTTCCAAGGGTCTGGAAAGCGGTTCCATAGCCAGTTACAGGGTTGCCAACTCTGGGTTGGGAAATACCTGTAGATTTGAGGGGTAGAGCCTGGGGAGAGCAGGGTTTGGGGTATGGAGGGACCTCAGCAGGATATAATGCCATAGAGTCCATTGCCCAAAGCAGCCTTTTCTCCAGGAGAACTGATCTTGGAGATTTCCAAGTGCTGCCTGGAGGCTGGCAATACTAAGGGGAGGGCTAGACCTATAGATTTGAGGGGTAGAGGCTGGATAGGGCAGGGTTTGGGGTGTGGAGGGACCTCAGCAGGGTATAATGCCATAGAGTCCACTGCCCAAAGCAGCTATTGTAATAGCTGGGGAATTTTCTGCAGGGGAAATAATGTTCTGTGGCTGTGGAACACGGTGATTTCTGGGAGATCTTCAGGCCCCACAGGGAGATTGGCAACTCCAGTGACCATTTAAGGGAAGATTGGGATATGTATTTTGACAACTCCAGTGACCATTTAAGGGAAAATTGGGATATGTATTTTACCTTAGGACACATTCAATGACTCCCTACAGCAACAACAAGCTGCTTAGAATGTTAGAAGCAAAGGCCAATCAGGTCACATATGCAAATGACCTGTGTACTGACTGGCTATTGGGGGGAGAGGAACAGCAAACTGTTTAGAATATTGGAGGCGAGACTCAGGCAGCCAGTGGATAGGGACAGCTTCTGAGTGACAGATCAGGAAGCCAACTGATTTGGGAGCGTGTGGAATGTTCAGGAGAGTCCATGACCAAAAGATAATTATTATATAGAGAGATTGGTATGTTAAAGTGTGGGAATTTTTCCTAATGGGCAAAATGGCAGATTCTGGCACTGGTTTAGGTTTATCAAACATGTTACAAAAATGGTTCCATTTCTTGAATTACACAGTTCATGATATATCATCCAAACCACATTTCCATAATGAATGATATCATAGTTTGCTATAGTATGTCTAAATTATTATGAGCTTCCCTCTAAAAGTGCTTATGTAATGTAACTCATTTCCTCACTAAGTTAAAGTGTTTATTTGTACTTTCGAGGGCCATTTTGGTATAGTGGCTAAGTGTGCGGACTCTAATCTGGGAGAACTGGGTTTGATTCCCCACTCCTCCGCTCGCAGCTGCTGGATGACTTTGGGCAAGCCATAGTTCTGTCAGAGCTGTTCTCTCAAGGACAGTTCTGAAAAGAGCTCTCTCAGCCCCACCTACCTCACAGGTTGTCTGTTGTGGGGAGGGGAAGGGAAAAGAGTTCGTAAGCCACTCTGAGATGCCGAGTGAAGGGCGGAGTATAAATCCAATCACCTCCTCCTCCTCCTCCTCCTAGTATGCTGTATTATGCTTAAATTTGATTTTCTGGTTTTTTCCTGTGAATTTCCTTATGGTTTAATTCAATGTATGTTGATGTATATTGTTAAAATTAAGATTTAATAAAAGTCATTATATTTTTTTAAAAAAATTAAATGGGAGATTTTCAGCGGAATTCTGCAGGAGGCAGATGCTAATGTTGTTGACCTCTTGCTCTGAACCCACTTGAACATATGAAGCTGCCTTCTACTGAATCAGACCCCCAGTCCATCGAAATCAGTACCCTCAACTCAGACCGGCAGGGGCTCTCCAGGGTCTCAGGCTGAAATCTTTCACATCAGCTCCTGCCTGGTCCTTACGGAAATGAGCTCTGGTGACCTAATTTATACAGGTCACGGAATCCCTTTCTTTTTCTTTGGCACAAAATCTGGATCCATAGCTCTGCTTCTTAACCTTGTCGCACAACGATGTTTCTTTGCCTTTGTGCCACAGAGAGCACCAAACCACGCATTCCCACCCTCATTAGAAACAAGAATAAGGGCAGTTTCTGAGGGATGATTTTGCATCTCCCGTCCCTGCTGTTTCAGCATCAAAAAGAGCTTTGCTTCCCCTGTGCGAAAACCAAACTCGCCGTTTGTTTTAATTATCATGCTATTCTGTCCTACTGCCATGCACTTCTACAAATCAGCATTTTACATTATAAGTACATTGTATGCACAAAAAACATACATTGTACATAATTGCCATATGAATTGTAAAAGAAGCAGCTTCATCAGAGGAAGGTGCCTTGCTCCAGGGAAAGGCATCATGACTTGTGGTACCGATCCACAGGATCCAACCCGGCATGAACAACTCTATAAAAGAACTGTATGGCATGGAAGATTTTTACAAAGGGAAGCACTAGAAACATAATTCCTCTGCCATCAGTCCAAAGCAGCACGATCCATTTAATAGAATCATAGAATCACAGAATGTTAGAGTTGGAAGGGATCTTGCAGGTCATCTAGTCCAACCCCCTGCACTCTGCAGGAGCATAGCCAAAAGACAGCCCTACGACATACCGGAAAGATGGTCGTCCAGTCTCCTCTTGAAAACGTCCAACGAAGGAGCACCCACCACCTCCTGAGGCAGTCTGTTCCACTGCTCAACCACCCTTACAGTTAGGAAGTTTCTCCTGATATTTAGCCGGTATCGACTCCCTTGTGATTTCCACCCATTAGATCTAGTCTTGCAATCCAGAGCAAGAGAGAATAGATCCGCTCCTTCTTCTACATGACAGCCCTTCAAATACTTGAAGACTGCAATCATGTCCCCTCTAAGCCTTCTCTTTCCCAGGCTAAACAGACCCAACTCTTTCAGCCTTTCCTCCTAAGACTTGGATTCCAACCCTCTCACCATCCCGGTTGCCCTATTCTGGACACGCTCCAGCTTGTCAACATCCTTCCTACAATGTGGTGCCCAAAACTGGACACAGTACTCCAGGTGAGGCCTGACCATAGCAGAATAGAGCGGAACTACAACCTCCCGTGATCTGGACTCAATGCTTCTGTTAATGCATCCTAAGATTGCATTTGCTTTCTTCACAGCCACATCGCACTGCAGGCTCATGTTGAGCTTGTGATCAACCAGAACACCCAGATCCCTTTCACATGTGCTGCTGTCAAGCCAAGTCCCTCCCATTCTATATCTCTTTCATCTCAAGATGGTTTCAAAGGGTAGCTGTGTCAGTATGGGTGCCAACCTCTGGGGGCCACCTGGAGATTTCCCGCTATTTACAATTGATCTCCAGGTGAAAAAGATCCATTCCCCTGGAGAAAATGGCTGCTTTGGAGGGTGTACGCTATGGCATTGTAACAAGCTGAGGTCCCTTCCTGCCACAGACCCTGCCCTTCCTAGACTCCATCCCCCCAGTCTCCAGGGATTTCCCAACCGAAAGCTGGCAACCCTACGTGTCGGTCTGCAACAGAAGCAACTTAGAGACCAACAAGATTTTCAGGATATCTTGGAATCTAAGCCGGACCAACCCTGGGAAGTAATTGGAAGGGAATACCAGGGCTGTGACACAGAGGCAGGCAGTAGCAAGCCACCCCTCTGAGATGTCCAAGCCCCACTAGGGGTTGCCAGAAGTCACCATGACTTCCGGGCATGTGAGCGCGTCCACACACACAAACGTATACACACAAACAACCCAAAAGATTTTCGGGATGAGTTTTCGGGAGTCAAAGGGAGGGGCTTTGACTCTGACTCTTGAAAGCTCATACCATACCTCAAAAGTTCATACCCGAGCTTTTGGGGCTCAGGGCTTTTTTTTGTAGAAAACGCCCAGCAGGAACTCATTAGCATAATAGGCCACACCCAACAGCAGAAACCCATTAGCATATTAGGTACACCCCTGACAGTGCAGCTCATTAGCATATTAGGCCACACCCCACATGTTACCAGAAGTGTGGTCACCCAGCCACACCCACCTTTTGCTTCTTATTCTGTTTACCTTGTTTGTGGTCAAAACCCAGGGCCTTTTTTTGTAGCAGGGACTCCTTTGCATGTTAGGCCACACACCCCTACTGTAGCCAATCCTAATGAGTTCCTGCTGTTGGGTGTGGCCTATTATGCTAATGAGTTCCTGCTGGGCGTGGCCAACTCGGGAGCCAGCCGGAACTCCGTTCCTGTGCGTTCCTGCCCCAAAATAGCCCTGGCCGGCTCTTGGAGCTTTGATAACCTTGAAAGCTCATACCCTGAAAAGCTTGTCGATCTCCAAGGTGCTACCGGACTTGAATCCAGCTCTTCTACCTCGTCAAGATGCTCCAAGCCCTGCATGTGTGACTGTCCGTCTGGCTAGGGATGTGAGGCTTCCAGGTGGGACCTGGGGATCCCCTGGAACTACAGCTCATCTCCAGTTCCCCTGGAGAAAAGGGATGCTTTGGAGGGTGGACTGTATGGCATTGCTCCCCACTGAGGTCCCCGTCCTCCCCAGGCTCCACCCCCAAAATCTCCAGGAGTTCCCCAACCTGGATCTGACAACCCTGCCCCCCATCCCCCACCGGTGGCCAGGAGGACTTGGAAACCCCACCTCCAGCTACCAGCAGGCCTGAGAATATATCTCTCTCTCTTGGACACCATTCTCAGTTTTCACCAAGAAATAGCAGAACTCCCTGCTTGGGGCTGGGTAAACACAAGCAAGATGGTAACATCCCACCCTGCCAGTTTCAAAAGCCACGCAAGGCGTCTGTTGCATTGGTCATAGCAGATGTGCCTTTAGTCTTCCTTGCCCTGCTCACTTCCAAGAACTTTACTAAAAGCAGCTGCAGAGACGAAACCAGACGCGAAGCTCCTGGCAGTCACCAGCTTCTTGCATCCAGGTCAGGCGCCCTCTCCCTCCCCACTGCGGCGTGGAATTTCGCCAACCTGCCTGCTGCCCTAGATGTCGGCTTCCAAAAGAAACTTTGATGGGAAGGAACAGGAGTGGAGATTCACACTGCGGGTTCCTGAGCCCTTTAGCTAGAGTGCTGGCAAAGGGGGAGAGCTGGGTTCGCTGCGGAGATGCTGGCTTTTGAAGCGAAGCTGGAAGGGAGGGTGTAATGATTTCATGTTTAACTGTGTGTGTGTTTAAAAGTTTGGTTGCATGGTGATGAGAGATAGTCTAGGGTGGTTGAAACAGGCAAGTCGTGTGAGTGGTGAGTGACAGAGAGGGGGAGGGGTTTTGGAAATGATTCTGTGTGGATGAGCAGATATGTCAGTCAAGAGTGTTAGTTAGAGATATGACAGTTGATGAAGACAGTTGATGTTCAGTTAAGGAGTTAAGTTCTGTCTCTGAGAGAAGGAGACACATCCCTGTGTGGGATAAGTTGGTCCTGTGTATGAAAAGAGTGAAGCAGTCTTGTATGATATAAGAGTTCTGAGTTAAATATTTGTGTGTGAAAGGAGATACATTCAGTTCTGTGTTATAGGAGTTATAAGCTGAAAGCTGAGAGTCTAGGAAACAGTAAAGATTATATGGACTTGAAGGTAAAGTGTTACAAAGTTACCTATGAAAAATCCCTGTCAGTAGGGAGCAAACTGTGTGTTATGCCTACTTTACTAGTTACATGGTTCTACCCTCATATTTATGCTTTATTTAAATAAATCCTATTTCATTCAAGTATACCAGCTCTGAAATAAATACATCCTGAGGAACACATAGTCCCTTGAAAGCCTAAAGACCCGACCTACCTACCCAGTAGAAAAAATATTATATTATAAAGGTTTGGAAAGCCTTAAAATTTCCTGGTGGCAGCCGGATATACAGAGTAAAACAAAACAGAAAGAACATTTTAAAGTAAAACCAGACCTCCCCAGATAAGAGGTCGTCACAGAGGGGAAGGAATCCACCCTGCATGACACACGGGCAGAAATTGTCACACGGAGGATGGTGAAGACTGTGCAGGCCTGGATCCGGCAAAGGCAGCCGAGGGGCAGCTGTGTGAGTCACCAGTGGGAGAGCTTGTTGTTATGTCTGGACAGGTGCAATCTTCTACTCAGGCTTAACTGCTGCAGGTGCTAGTAGCCGGCAAAAGGAGGCATGCCTGGACTTGTCTGGCAGGCCACCTAGATGGAGAGTGGGGAGGCACGTCTGTACTTGGCTGGGCAGGCCACCTAGTTGGAGCTTGAAGCCCAGAACAAAGGCAGGCAGGATCCTGCAGCCTGCCTACGAATTGGCCGCTGGGGGCAGCCAGCCAATCTGGAGCCTGGAGGCCATTGGAACTCACCAATCGCATGGGGGCTGGGAGTGGCTTAGGAGTCTATAGTTAGGGCAGTTGCCCCAGGTAAAGCATGCCCTGTTGAGATGCCATAAACGGCTGCTTGCTGAAATCACTCTGCCTTTCCCTCTGCCATGAAACCCGCTATTTCACACTCGGGTTGCCAGCTGCGGTCTGAGAAATTCCTGGAGATCTGGGGAGCAGAACATGGGGAGGATGGGAATCTGTGGATGGGGGGAGATCTAGGGATGCCAGCTTCCAGGTGGGACCTGGGGACCCCCCAGAATTACAGCTCGTCTCCGGACTACAGAGATCAGTTCCCCTGGGTGCTTTGGAGGGTGGGCTCTCTGATTTTGTACCACGCCGAGGTCCTTGCTCGCCTCCCCAGGCTCCACCCCCAAATCTCCAGGACTTTCCCAACCTGGATTTGGCAACCCGACCCCCTCCCATCACCTGCCGGTGGCCAGGGGAAATCTGGCAACCCTAGCGGGTCTTCCACAGGGTAGCCAGACATACAGTCCCCTCTCCAAAGGGGCCATTTTCTTCAGGGGAACTGATCTCTGTCATTTGGAGAGCAGACGTAATTCTGGGAGACTGGCAGGCCCCATCTGGAGGTTACAATGATGAAAACAACTGCGGTGTTATATTATGAAAATATAGTTAGGCTGCTATTCTGCAGTGAGTGGTATTTCTTCAACACATTATAAAAATGTACACATACACACAACGGGAACTGCAAAAGGTACCGTTTCACATAACAGCTTTTTTTTCTGAGCGTGCTGCGTGAATAACGTTAGTTTACACGTCAACCATTCTAATCCACGAATCAGCACTCAACATTCTTCCCACTTCAATGAAACAGATTCTGACTGTGCTCACAGATTAGAATTGTTGACGTGTAGACTAATGCTATTCACGCAGCACACTCAGAAAAGGCCGTAATGCGAAACGGTATCGTGTGCAGTTTCCGTCGTGTGTATGCGTACATTTCTATAACGTGTTGAAGAAATACCATTCACTGCAGAACAGCAGCCTAAATATATTTTCATAATATAACGTCACGGTTGTCGTCATCATCGTTTGCATCCTTCCCGCGATCTCTCTGTTGTTTCTACACCCATCCGGAGGTTGGCAACACTGGGTTCTCCCTGAGGCTTGGGAGAATTCACAGCCGCCTTCTCTAGCTTTCTAGAAGCTGCCGGTCTGACCGCGGGTGGGTGGGTGGGGGGAGGTGGAGTCTGAGCCGGGCCAGATTGTTACCCTGCTTATCTGGACTCCTGGCCGCTGCGTTGCTAAATCCCCCCATCAGCTTAACCCACATGGAAAAGAAACCACCGGCCTCTTCAATCTGCTGTCGGCCTGTTATTTATTATCTATTATTGCCATTAAGCCAGGTTAGGTTGCTGAAAAAATCTCCTGCGGCGTGCAGTCTTGCTGGAGGGATGCGGTTGTCAGGGGGGGGGGGAGACGCAGCTCTGGAAATACCTCCGCAGGCCTTGGTTGGAATTCTGGGCCAGCACCTGTTCTTTGTCTTTCGTTCCAGGGAAACCAGAGATTGGAAGAGAGCCCTCGTTGCGGGCTCCCCGCCATTCCAGCAGGGCAGGGCCGAGCCCCGTGTTATGGTTTTGTCCATCATCACTCAGCTGTGACAAACGGGCCTGGGAAAAGGCGGCCAGGAATTCCCTGGGGTTGCCCTACAATGCCATGTGCAAGCTGGCCGTGTGCTCCTTCCCTGACCCGCCCTTTCCAGTCCACAGTCCAATCTGTACTCCATTGTTCTCTCGGCCACACTTGGCTGGTCGGGCTGAGACAGCTGTTGGGATTCTATAGTCAGGCGTACTACGCTGAGAGCGAACTTCCTCTCGTCTTTCCATTTAGGCAGACCAGGAGAGGGAGGGCAGGCAGGGACGAGCCAGGAGTCAGCTCTCATGGTCCTTTTTTACCAGCCCAAAGTTATGCCAATCAGGAAGGAATGTTCCTCCAGGCCAGATTGGTTTAGGGGTCCTGGCCAACCCTCCCTCGAAGCTACGGAGTCCTGTGAGCAAAAACTCTACTTTGCGAGCTACTGGCATTCAAGTTGTGAGCGAGCGATTTTGACGCTGCATAAATTAGTTTGCTCTGGAGGCGTCCTTCCTGAGCGAAGACAAAACTGTGAGCCGTAGGCTAAAAAACTGTCAGCTGGCTCACACTAACTCAGCTTAGAGGGAACATTCTGGCTGTTGTTTTGTTTTGTTTTTTTGCCTATCTCTGGGCATAGAATGGGGGTCACTGGGGGAGTGGGAGGTAGCTGTGAATTTCCTGCGTTGTGCCGGGGGTTGGACTAGATAGATGACCTTTGGGGTACCTTCTACATTTCTATGTTTCAGAAACTCTTTGTCTGTTTCTTCCGAGCAGGACAAATTAGGGCCATTGCTCCAGGGTCTTGGATTCCTGGGGATTGGGGGGAGGAAACTCTTGCAAGCATTAATACACTGATCCTGGAATAGCTGGCAGCATGATAATATCCTTGCCCTGCAATGACTCTTCCCTACCACTGGGGGTGCTGCAGACGACTGCCAGGCTGCCTCAGAGCAGCAGCCGCAGCTAGTCCTGTGAGATAACCTGGGAATCTTTGTTGCAAATCATGTGATCATGAACTAGACTGGGCTGCGGGAGGGCAACACTGCTGTCTACCAAACAGGTCGAGTTTGTTGTTCCATTCTGTGTGTGTGTGTGTGTGTGTGTGTGTGAAATGACGACTGCCAGGCTGCCTCAGAGCAGCAGCTGCAGCTAGTCCTGTGAGACAACCTGGGAATCTTTGTTGCAAATAATGTGACCATGAACTAGACTGGGCTGCGGGAGGGCCAGCCACCTAACAAGTGGCTGCCACTGGGTTTGCGGGACTCACCCAGGCCTGACTGCTTGCTACTGTTTGACAGCAGCTGTCCCAGAAAAGCCAGTGTGGTGTTGTCGTTAAGAGTTGAAGACTCTGTTCTGCCATGGAAGCTCGCCTTAGGCGAAGAAGAAGAAGAAGAAGAAGAAGAAGAAGAAGAAGAAGAAGAAGAAGAAGAAGAAGAAGAAGAGGAGGAGGAGG
>NW_015165839.1:622994-658167 GCF_001447785.1 Gekko japonicus | reverse complement strand
TGGGCAGGAACGCACAGGAACGGAGTTCCGGCTGGCTCCCAAGTTGGCCATGCCCAGCAGGAACTCATTAGCATAATAGGCCACACCCAATAGCAGAAACTCATTAGGATTGGCTACATTAGGGGTGTGTGGCCTAACATGCAAAGGAGTTCCTGCTACAAAAAAAGGCCCTGGGTTTTGACAACAGACAAGGTAAACAGAATAAGGAGCAAAAGGTCCGTGTGGCTGGACGACCACATTTCTGGTAACATGGGGTTGTGGCCTAATATGCTAATGAGCTGTGCTGTCAGGAGTGTGGCCTAATATGCTAATGAGTTTCTGCTGTTGGGTGTGACCTATTATGCTAATGAGTTCCTGCTGGGCTTTTTCTGCAAAAAAACCCTGATTCTGGGTATAAGCGTTCGTGTGCATGCACATTTCATCGGATCATATCTGATGAAGTGTGCATGCACACAAAAGCTTATGCCCAGAATTAAGCTTTGCTGGTCATAATCGTGCCACTGGACTCAAACTTTGTTCACCCTCCTTGGTTACCCAACAGGACCTGGAAATGTCATTGAGTATAAATTTAAGCAAAATTCGATGGCAGCTCAACGACACACACGCGTGTTACTCAAGGGACAGCCATCGTGTTGGTCTGTCAGCCCCACTCCCTCAAAATCTGGAAGATGGAAGCTAGTGCAGAAGTCCCTGGGTAGAGCAGTGATATTCTGCTAATGTCTAACACATCCTGGGGTGCAAAAAAGATGGCCGCTCTGTCTTGCACCAAAGTCCTTTCGATGTATTCATGATGACCTCCCCCTTCCATTACAGATCCTGCAAGACAGTTCCGGGCTAAGCCCACCTATCCAGACAATTGCACCCCCCCCGCCATCATTCAGTGATCCCCACCCCAAAACAACCCCAAATGACAAGGCCCCAGCTGGCATTGGGAATGATGATCCATCCCTGCTTCTGCCCGTGGCAAGCGACAGAGTGACATGTCTCTGCGTTCACTGGTGGTGACAGCTGTGACCAATGGAGACCCAAGTCACATCTGGATGAAGCTCACAGTGGGAGAGTCCTTTACGCTGTAACCTTTTCCAACTCAGCTAATGACAGACAAAGGCAAAAGGTGCTCCAGAGCAGGGGTGTCAAACATGCGGCCCGGGGGCCGGATCAGGCCCCCGGAACGGCTTCTATCAGGCCCTCAGTGGAACTGGCTGTCTCCTGCTTCTTCTTCCAGTTCTGCTGCTGCTGCTGCATCATCGTGGGTTTGCAGCTTACAGGTACACACCTGATCAGCATGCTCAAGATTGCAACAGCACAGACATTTTTTAAGTTAAAAAAACCCTTTGTGTTTGTGTCCTTTATAAAGTTTATATCTCTGCTACCTGGCATTACATTTTATGACACACGTGGCCCGGCCCAGCGAGGTCTCATTTATGTCAAATCCGGCCCTCATGACAAATGAGTTCGACACCCCTGCTCTAGAGCTTTTCACTAATCCTAGGAATGGTAGTTTGGTGAAGGGTCTTGAGCAACGCTCCCTCCAAGCTGTGGTGTCTTGTGAGCAAAAACTCTACTTTGTGAGCTCCTGGCATGAAAGTTGTGAGCGAGCGATTTGGCTCCGGCGTAAATCAGTTTGCTCTGGAGCCATCCTGCCTGAGCTACAAAAATGTGTGAGCCAGAGGCTAAAAAACTGTGAGCTGGCTCACACTAACTCAGCTTAGAAGAAGAAGAAGAAGAGGGGACACTGGACTTTAGAGTATTCCCTGTTAGAGACTGAAGGTCAAGTAAAACCTCTCTGGCAGGGGTCCCCGGTGTGGTATCCACTGAGACTTTCCTGGAGTGATTTCTAGATGGGCCTTTCACCCAGCAAGGCTTCTGGGTTGACCATTGGCAATTTAATTGGCTTTGCAGGTTTTTAAAAGCCGTTAGTTCGGCAGCAGCTGTTTGGTGGAGTGGTTAAGTGCACAGACTCTAATCTGGGAGATCCCCACTTCTCCACTTGCACCTGCTGGATGACCTTGGGCAAGCTGTAGTTCTGTCAGAGCTGTCCTTGAAAAAGAGCCATTTCTGTCAGAGCTCTCTCAGCCCCACCTACCTCACAGGGTGTCTGTGGTGGGGAGGGGAAGGGAAAGGAGTTTGTAAGCCGCTCTGAGACGCCTTTGGGTAGTGAAGGGCGGGGTATAAATCCAACTTCTTCTTCTTCTCTAATCTGGGAGAACCAGGTTTGATTCCCCACTCCTCCACTTGCACCTGGCTGGATGACCTTGGGCAAGCCAAAGTTCTGACAAGAGGTGTTCTTGAAAAAGAGCAGTTTCTGTCAGAGCTCTCTCAGCCCCAGCCCCCCCTACCTCACAGGGTGTCTGTTGTGGGGAGGGGAAGGGAAAGGAGTTTGTAAGCCGCTCTGAGACTCCTTTTGGTAGTGAATGGCGGGGTATAAATCCAATCTCTTCTTCTTCTTCACAAGGATCTTCGCTGTGTGAGTGAAAGTAAGCTGGGGCAGCCATTTTGTTGCCAGCTGGATCTCCTGCGGCAGCCATTGTGTGGCAGCCATTTTGTGTCAGAAGTCCAAAGGTGTCCACAGGCTCCAAAAGGTGGAGGAAGGATCCCTCCTCTATCGGATTTGGATGGGCTATGTCTCTGACCAGAGCAGAATTAAAGAAATAATTGGAATTAAAGAAATAATCAGCAGACCTGAGAGACTGGGGTTCTCGGTTCAGTTACACCAGCCTTCTGTGTAGAGACCCCCCCACGGACAGGCCTCGGGGACAACCATCCCAGTAGTGTAACGTGGAAATTGTCCATTGGACTATCATGGAGAAAGAACAAAATGGGCTGGCTGCCTATAAACTTAATCAGGTGGCTAATTTTGCGCAGCAAGCAGGTCTTCTATTGGGGGGGGGAGCCAGTCTCTTACCTGTGGGGGCAGCCACTTCTCGAGCAGGTGAGCTGAGGATAGGCTGGAAAGGTCCCTCCGGGCAGCTGGCAGGGGATGGGGGGGGGAATAGGCTTACTGGGGGCTGAGAGTTTCCGCGCACATTTCAACAGCATGTCCACATGAAGTGACGGAGGCATATCGGGTCAAGGCTCTGGTTTCTGGGCAAACACCAGAGTGTCACCCCGATGTGCCCATATCACTTCCGGGTCATGCTGAAGTAATGTAGGCACGTTGCTGAAATGCTGGGTGTGCCTCCCGTGTTTCGCGGGTAATCCCCCCACCGGCCAGCTAATCGGCAGCGGAGATGTGGGGTCTAGCAGCAGGGGACCCCGTCTGTCATCTCTAGGTGGGAGAAGAAGAAGGAGGAGGAGGAGGAGGAGGAGAAGGAGGAGTAGAAGAAGAAGAGATTTTATTTATACCCCGCCCTTCACTACCCAAAGGAGTCTCAGAGCGGCTTACAAACTCCTTTCCCTTCTCCTCCCCACAACAGACACCCAGTAAGCAATGCTCCCTCTAAGCTATGGAGTCTTGTGAGCAGATTCCACTGTGTAGGCTACTGGCATTAAAGTTGTGAGCGAGGTGTTTGGCTACTGCATAAATTAGTTCGCTCTGGAGCCCTTCTTCCTGAGCTAAGGTAAGAATGTGTGAGCCGGAGGCTAAAAAACTGTGAGCTGGCTCACACTAACTCAGCTTAGAGGGAGCACTGCCTGTGAGGTAGGTGGGGCTGAGAGAACTCTGACAGAAACTGCTCTTTTTCAAGAGCAGCTGTGCCAGAATTATGGCTTGCCCAAGGTCATCCAGCAGGTCCAAGTGGAGGAGTGGGGAATCAAACCCGGTTCTCCCCGATTAGAGTCCACACACTTAACCACTACACCAAACTGGCTCCTAGGTGGAGATTGGATTTATACCCCTGGCTCCTAGGAGAGAGACTGTATTTATACCCCCACCCTTCACTCGGAGTCTCAGAGCAGCTTACAGTCTCCTTTCCCTTCCCCTCCCCACACCCTGTGAGTAGGTGGGGCTGAGAGAGCTCTGACAGAAACTGCTCTTTCAAGGGCAGCTCTGACAGAACTATGGCTTGCCCAAGGTCATCCAGCAGCTGCAAGTGGAGGAGTGGGGAATCAAACTCGGTTCTTCCAGGTTAGAGTCCACGCACTGAACCACTACGCCAAACTGGCGAGAGAGACAGAGTCTGACAAACACGGCAGGTGAATGGGCAAGTAATGCAGAAGTGGGTGGTGGGAGAACAGCCTCACTGCCAAGCCAACAGAGGATACCCAAACGCTCTCCCAACAAATTGCCTCCTTGTGAGCCAGAAGAGGGAAACCTGGGTGGGTATTCAGGAGCAAGGAAAGTGAGAGAAGATGGCTACTGGGGAGCAAGAGATAAGATAGTGGCTGTCAGGGTTTGCAGATACAGGCTGGGAAGGAGCGTCCCTGAAGTTCATCCAGAAACAGTTGCGGGAATCGGTGAGTGAGACAAGTTATCGCCAGACTACCCCCCCCCAGCTCCTACCGACCCCAAATTCTCCCGCTTGTACATATTTCATGATTTCGGTTATGTAAAGAAGTGGGCGTGCAGTCGGGAGATGGTTCGAGGTTCCCAAAGGGGAAAGATAACTGCGGCTTCCGTTTTCTTGTTTTAAAATTCTTTATTTATAAAAAAGTACATTTCTCTCCACAGTTGAACCACTATTTCTTTCCTCTTTTTCCCCCATTTTATACAAGTGAAAGAGGGAGAAGCAATCACTTCCTCCCAATGAAAAGTCCCCAATTCGCCCCCGAAAACAGAAGTTATTACAAAGAATGGAAACTGACCCCTCCAAAAAAAAATTAAAACAGAAACAAAAAAACAAAACAAAACAAATCATAAAAGCATTTCAATCTATGACATTATTCATAATATTCTTCTCTCTCTCTCTCTTTCTTTTACAAAAAGCACTTACAACACAGATTACAAAAAAGTAGATTTTTCCAATTTTCTTTTTTATTAATCTTATGCAACAATGATAATTACAGCAAGGATGGGGGTGGGGGGAGGAGAAAGGGATACAGTCACAGGAGTATTTGGCAAAATAATGGGGGGTAAAACAAGGAGAATAAAACGAATAATCCAAGTTGTCATCTGGTGTGCAATCCCCCCCACACACTGATATCTATTTACACCCGTCAAGAAGCTCACCCTAGATAGCCATTACATATACATTCGCTTCCAAGAGAAGAGCTCATGGAATGTTCTAGAAAAGAGAAGAACCGCCCCCCCCTTTATTTAGCACCACGTAACAGGATCACACCCTTGTACATTTGGTTAATCGACCCAGAATAAGTATTTTCCCCTGAGCCCCAGTACGGAGAGACAGGACCATGGGGTTGGAACCAGAAGTCTCAGGGTAGGGCCAGCTCTTCAGCTAAACCACACAACCAGCTGCTCGGAGAAGGGAGGTGAAGGCTCCATTACCCCGCAGGGGTTTGGCATCCCTCCGGCCACTGGCAGTGCGGGACACAAACTGGCATCCTGGCCAGCAGTGGCAAAGAAGGTGGCAATGGGTGTACCTTGGCTTGTGGCGACAGAAGACCTTGAACGGAGGCTGGGGACTCTGTGCTACTGTGTGTGCTCATAAGGCAGCACCCCCTTCAGGTGCTGAAGGGGATAGGCCTGTGTAACATCGGTTCCTGCCATTGGCAGGCTGTATGAAGTCTCTGGATTGGCCGGGCCAGGCATAAATACTAGGATACTGGTACTGGTCACCGAAGCAAAAGCACAGTTCTGTTTAGTGTGCTTTCATGTCCAGCTCAAGCGCTTGTTCTCCAGGACCCTGAGCGGGAAGGATTGGATATGGAGACGGCGGCCCGCCGCAACTCCGTCTCGGCCCTTACAGCTGCAGTTATCGAAGACGATTTGGACTCCCCATCTTTCCCGTCCTAAAATCTGCAGGAGACCTAGCCTAGTTCCTTCTGTGCAGGGTTTTGCGCAGTATCTTTCGCTAATCCGAATCATTCTTCTGTTTTGAAGAATGAAAAAACCCTCTCACCAGGTTTCCCTTGGTGATTGTGCCCAAACAATGGACGCCTTTCCTGCTTTAAGAAAGTCTAAATGGTTCTTTTGATTCCCCCAGTGAGCTCACAGGCGTTTGCAACGGATCCCACGACTAAGATCTGACTTTGCTCTCCTACAGGAAGCCCCTGGGTTTCTTTTCTCGCCTCCTGGTTGAATAAAAAACAAACGATTTTACAAGGAGGAGAAGGAAGAAAATCAGTTCTGTAATTCAATCAGGGAAATAAAATCGCTGTGGTAAATTGCGAGGGGTAATCCCAGATGCAAATCCCATCTGGACAACACCTGCTGTGTTTGGATTCATCCAGATTCCAACATTTGCTGCATACCCAGGTATGGGGAGTGGGGAGGCAAAGCGTCCTCCCACCCCACATCTTGAAGGGCTGCTTATACATCGAGCAAATCGGATTTGTCTGTCCTGTCTTCCTGCCAGGGGTTGAGGCAACTAAACCAAGAAGGAAATGTGGCCGGTTTGGTCTATCACTGGTTGTTTACCAGAGCAGTTCAACAGAACCTCCTTGTCAAGTGGCAGTGTACCTCTGAACATACAATTCTGGGGGCAAAAGGAGAGGGCTGTGTCTTCCCTGCTGTGCTTTTTCTGTTTTCTATCGGTTTCCTATTGGAAACAGGATGTTGGACTAGATGGGTCCTTGGTCCCATCAAGCAGGGCTTGTGTTCTTATCCATCCTATAGTTTCTAAGCAGACACACAGGTAGCTGGATCTCTACTCCCTAATAGCTGAAGATAGTTTTTTTCCCCCCAAGAAAGGTAAATATGGCATGATAAAAACACCGTAGCTTCAGGTGTATGCAAACATCTTTTGTTATCGCTGGTCAAACAGGTCTGTCAGGTTTCTGAAGAAATGCGAAGCCCTGCTAAACCGTTTGATCAGAAAAACATAGCAAGATGCACATGCAGAGCATGGCGACAGTGCTTTTACCATAGCATCCTCAACTCTTTGAAAAACAGTGGTCGCACATCTATAGCCAGTTATAATGCCTAGTTTGGACTGTGCCAAAGTATGAACAGCAAGCCAACAGCCACCCCATCTAAAGCAGGATTCAACAACATGAGGTCTGAAAGTCAGATCTGGCCTTCTAACATGTACAAACGAGCTGGCAAACCACTAGGTGTCTTGAAGGAATAGAAGTTTTGATGCCAGGCATTGCTAGCACTCCATTTGGGGGGTTGGTCGACCATCGTCGGTCCCCTCCACCTGAAATGTATTTCCCGTAAGCCAAGTTGCTGATGAAAGACCTAAATCCACACCTCTTCGCTTCTGTCCATTAAACTGAACGGTCCTGAACTTGTGAGGCAGTTTCTGAATCAATCAACCCACGCGATTGGGGAATGCAGGATAAGGCTTCTGGTTTAGGATGCGTCCACACCACATACTGGAATCTGTTCTGAACTGGTTTCAGATTCTCCCAAAGTATCCTGAAAACTTGGAGAGGGTGCTGGGCATTCAAGATGGAGGTCCCTCGTTCCCTATGCTCCAGAATTACAGTCTCCGAGGGAGCAAGCCAAGGGCAACCGCTCAACCTGTTGAACTGTGTACTGTCGATACCCTCCATCTCTCTTTGTATAGAAGAAGAAGAAGAGAAGAGAGTATATAGGATGCTTTAGTTATAAAATGGGCTGTGCTAGAATATTAGCGTGCTTTCAGAGCTGTGCCTTCGGTTCCATGTATTCTTAACACAAATGGGGGGGGTTGTGTTCTCAGTCCTGGGTCTGGACAGCCCAGAACATTGGGGGGGGGGAGTTAAGGATGAGAGTCTAACAAGATGGGACCAGAGCTTGGGAGTGGGAGTTGGGTCAGCTAGGCAGGCAACTGTGAAAAGCTGGTAAAGACTCAGGGGAGACTCAAGGCAGTAGGAAAATGAAGGGGTGTGGAAAACACCCAGAGAGTCCTCTAGACCAGCCCACATACATCCAACATCTTGCTCAGTCCTCCCTGTGGGTTGCTAGGTCTACCCCATCACCTCTTCCGTTTGAAAAACGAGCCATTGAGTTCCTGCCGAATTTTGGCATGCGTACAACAGGAGGAAGAAGATTCGGTATTCGCTCAAGCTAAACCCTGGTAGGGATGTTGAAAGAAGCCCGACGAATTTCCCACAACATTGGAGAAATTTCTTGGCGAGGCTTTGGGCGCTCTGAGTCAAGTGATGTGGGGGTAAGCTCAGCTTAAAGGTCCGTAGGAATTTCGTGGGAAGAAGAAGAAGAAGAAAAATTAAATGGGCACTATTTCCTGGCAGGGTTATTCTGTACGTTCTGCAAAACTATCTCACGTTTCAGTGCAGCTTTGGGGCCTTCCATTCAGGGAATTCCGGGGGCTGATCTAAAAACTACAACGGCAGGCGAGGATGCGCCTATTGTATCTGAGCCGTTTGAGGACAAAAAGCCTTGATCCATATTTATTTTTTCCTCTCTTTTTTTGTTGGCAGGCATCTTATTTCACGCTATAGATTAACTGTGAATCGTTTAGCCTCGCTAATTAGGGTCCCGCGAGGGTCTCGCATCCCATTCCGGGCCGCTTAATATGTAATGAATTTCCTGCACAGATTATAAACGCCGCACAAGAAGCGGCTCCCCCACTCCCTCCCACATGCGGCAGGCCGGGTGCCTGAATGCACGCGGGTCTCCTTTAGCTCTGGTCAGAGCACAGGCGGGCAGTTCTGATTGGTCACAAGTAAATGCTGTTTCCTGCCCAGAATGGACGACTGCCACAAACCTGGGGGGCCGGGCAGAAGGAATGGCGGGAGTAGGGGTCAGAAGCCAGCTCCAGCGATGGGTCTACAAGTGTGGGATGAATCTCTGGGTAGCAAAGACTAACGTTTGGTGGTGGGAAGGGCTGTCAAATCGCAGCTGACTTAACGGCAACTCTGGACGGTTTTCCGGACAAGAGATGAGGAGGAGGTGGTCCTGCCATTGCTGGCCTCTACATAGCAACCCTGGACTTTCTTGGTGGTCTCCCACCCAAATACTAACCAGGGCTGACCCTGTTAAGCTTCTGAGATCTGATGAGATCGGGCCAGCCGGCGCTATCCAGGTCAGAGCAGAAATGAGCAGAGGCGGTTTGTCACCGCCTGCCTCTGCGTAGCGGTCAGGGCTATTCTTGGGCAGGAACGCACAGGAACGGAGTTCCGGCTGGTTTCAGAGTTGGCCACACCCACTACAGCCAAAACCTCTGTGTGGAAGTCTACAGAGGGGAGGCCTGGAGAGTGACACCCCAGCGGCGACTCCGAGGCCAGCGGGCCAGGGGGTCCCTGGAAGGATTAAATGCCTCCCCGTGCCTTCCCTGGCCTGTCCAAGGGTCGGCTTGCCTGGGCTCCCCGCAGCCGTGGGGTGACCAGACAAGCCGAGGGAAGGTATGGGGTGTGTGGCCTAACATGCTAATGTGTTTCTGCTGTTGGGTGTGGCCTATTATGCTAATTAGTTCCTGCTGGGCTTCTTCTACAAAAAAAAGGCCTGGTAGCGATCCTGGGCTTCCCTGGCGGTCTCTCGCCCAAACAGTAATCAGGGCTGAGCCTGCGTAGCTTCTGAGATGTGACGGGACTGTGCTAGCCTGGGCCATACAGATCAGGGCAGAGGCATTCAGAGGTGGTTTTGGCATGGCCGGTCTCGGTGTATGGACTTCCTGGGCGGTCTCTCGTCCAAGCACCAACTAGAGCCAACCCTGCTTAGCTTCCAAGATCTGATGGGACTGGGCTAGCCTGGGCAGTCCAAGTCAGGGCAGAAATGAACATGGGTCCTTTGCCATGGCGTGCCTCTGTGTAGCAACCCTGGTCTTCCCCTGTGATTTCCCATTCAAGTACTCCCCAGGGTCGACCTTGCTTAGCTCCTGAGATCGGATGAGATCCTGTGAGCCTGGGCAGTGCCGTCGAGTGGCAACTGACCTATGGTGACCCCTCGTGGAGTTTTAAAGGCAAGAAACGAACAGGAGTGGTTCTGCCCTTGCCTGCCTCTGCGTAGCAACCCTGGACTTCCTTGGTGGTCTCCCATTCAGGTACTAACGAGGGCTGACTCTGCTTAGCGTCTGAGCACTGACGGGATCAGGCCAGCCTAGGCCATCCACGTCAGGACAGAAAGGAACAGAGGTGGTCTGCCCTTGCCTGCCTCTGCGTAGCAACCCTGGACTTCCTTGGTGGTCTCCCATCCATGAACTAACCAGGGCCGACCCTGCTTAGCTTCCCAAGACTGTCAAGGTCAGGCCAGACTGGGCCACCCAGGTCCGAGCAAAGACTACCTTTGAGCTCTCTCTCTCTCTCTCTCTAGCATTAATCATGGGCCTAGAATCCCCAAATGACCCACTTTGCAGAAGAGAAGCGACTCTCACCCGAGCAAAGACTACCTTTGAGCTCTCTCTAGCATTAATTATGGGCCTAGAATCCCCAAATTACCCCAAAAGAGAAGCGACTCTCAAGACCTTTCCCGGCCACATGACACAGAAGGCCTCTCTGTGCTGCTAACCAGGTGAAACGGCATGCCCCCCCCGCCCAGTAACGTTGCACATTGTATCATGCTTAGAGCACTGGAGGTTCTTAGCAAAGAACTCTCTTGCACCTTCCTCACCGAACAATTCCTAGAGTTCTCTTTGCAGAGAGGGAATGTCGACGGCTGTCATGTATACATCCCCCAGAGAGAATTTTAGCAGATCCTACTTTTCCCTTGACTGTATCCTGTGACAACCCCCCTCCCCCCCCCGCCATGTTGCTCGGTGGGGCTCAGAAGCTTCCTTGCATCAGGCATTTATTATTTTTATTTTTCAGAGCCTTTCCCATTTCCCACTGTAGGCTTAACCAAGTGCCGTCTTCTCGTGCCTAGTTTTGTCTGTACATTCTCTATGGCCCTGGATTGGGTAGACCTAATACAGAATCTGACGCCCAGCTCAGTGCTGGAATCCCGGGCATGTCGGTGACAGAAACCGAGTTTCCGGCTCCCGCGACTGCTTGCAGAGCGGTCTCGATGCCTGTCGCCTTCCTTGCATTTCTCACCCTTCCTTGCAGAACGAGTACTCACCCCTGCCTCACGGAAGCAGAACGGAATTATGCAAACGGCAGCCTTTTGATGCAGACAAAAAGGGGTAGCTGAATATGTCTGCGGAATCTGGGTGACCTCAATGCCAAATTTCGGAATGCATCCTCCCGCAGGATACAAAATCCCTCTTTCTAGCTCTCTGTTTCTGTCAGGTGTGCTTTAGCCAGTGGGACTCCTTGCCACTACGCTGTCCTGAGGAAACATCCGGCACGCTAGAGGCTTCTGTGTGTGCAGTTCAAATGGGCTTCAGTGGGAGTCATGATGTGAACTGTTACAAGGGACCCGTGTGTCCGCAGACATAGGACAATTGCTGCTAATTCTGCGCAGTCGCCGGCGGCTGCATTCATGGACAGCCCAGAACTCTCAGCTTCTGCCTTTCCTTGGCCATCACAGAGATCCCATCAGAGAGTCCTGAGAGAGTTAGTTAGTGGTCCGTCACACGGGTACACTTTGGAATGTCAGAAGCGACTTCAAATGGAATCCGGTTGGTCCATCTAGCTCAGTATTGGGCCTGTTCACAAGTTGCAGTGAACACACATATCATCTGTGCACGGTGTGCGACTGGTTTTTCTTTATGCATCCCTTGAGCAGTTCTCATGATGCATGTGACACATGTGCACGTGATTGACGCGGCACCTTTATACAGGTACTGGTCCCTGTTTTTTTTTTTGTAAAGTGAACATGTGTCATCTCTTTCTTACAAACAGGCGTACGCATGTACTGGTCCCTGGTTTCTTTTGTAAAGTAAACATGTGCCATCTCTTTCTTGCAAACAGGTATATGCATGCATAGGGAGGTTGCATGTGAGTTCACTGCAGCAGGTGCACCGGGCTGCTGTCTACTCTGAGGGCAGAGACTTTGTTACCCGAGAAACTTTTTTATAGGAGATGCTGTGATTTGAACCTGGGGCCTTGCAGATGCACAGTGTGTGCCTGACTCTTGAACTGTGGCCTCTCCTCCAATCAAATAAACTGTGGTAGCTCCCCCCCCCCCACTTCCAGGCAGAGACTACAGCTGGGTTCAGATTGGTAAACACTGCACTAGAGAGCCATAAGCAGATGGCCGGGCCTCTCTTTCCCCAGGGTCTTGAGTGTGAACATACGAAGCTGCCTTCTCCTGAATCAGACCCTTGGTCCATCAATGTCAGTGTCGTCTACTCAGACTGGCAGCGGCTCTCCAAGGTCTCAGGCGGAGGCTTTCCACCTCACCTCCTACCTGGTCCTTTTAACTGGAGATGCTGGGGAAATGAACCTGGGACCTTTTGCAGGCAAAGCACTGAGCCACAGCCCCTTTTAACGCTGCACTGTGATTTTGCCCACGGAACCTGGACGAGTCATGACCCGCGTTCCGTCTAAGCTGAATTAGTGTGAGTTAGCTGAGTTTCTTAACCTCTGGCTCACACAGTTTTGTCTCAGCTCAGGAAGGATGGCTCCAGAGCAAACGGATGTGAGCAGCAGCCAAATCGCTCGCTCACAACTTGAATGGCTGTAGCTCACAAAGTAGAATTTCTGCTCACAAGATTCCACAGCTTAGAGGGAGCACGGGTCATGACTGCACACTGAATTTCAGAAGACGTTTCTCAAGCCCAGGCAGGGCAGATGGGGACTTTCTGCCATGACAACATACGTTTGCTTTGGCTTCAAGGCAGAACCCCGGAGTTCGCTTCCGGATGCAGAAGAGAATTGGGCCCTACATGGAGCTGCTGGGATGGACCTCGAGGAGGCCCAGACAAAACGGGACGAGCGGTGAGGACACCGGACCCAGAAGCACCAGCGTGTGGTGGAGGAGAAGCCACTGACGTGCTTCCCTCAGGCAACCTAAATATATCTTGGGTCTGGTTGACAGATGCATGCCCCTCGCTCGACTTTGCCTGCAGACATGTGAACTGACTCCACTGCAAAGCATGCTTCCGGAGGACAATGGTGGAGAGGGCCCTGACCATCGGTGGTCGTTTGGTGCATCTAGCCCATCTGCTGTGCTTGGTGGTACCTCATCGGGGCCCAGGTGGGGTTTCTCCCCTCCCCCTCAAGATTTCCGGGGTGGCGATGCTAGGGGCTGGACCAGGGGCTTCCTGCATGAACCGCATGTACCCTACCGCAGAGCTGAGCCCCCCCCCCCGGGTCCCTCCAGTCTTCAAGTAACAAATGCTTATGTGCAAAAATGAACCATCCAGATCTGAGGAAATATAACCAGAGGCAGCGGGAGGGAGCACAAGGGGGCTACGCTCCCCCCCCCCCAATTCTATAATATTTGAATTAATTTTGTTAAAAACCCACCACAGGAAGAAAACTGCTACATTTGCCCTCCCTGGGTGTCATGCACTGTTCCTCTGATGAGGAAGTCACTTGTTATGCTTTTTCTTTAAAAAAAAAAAGGCAGGAAGATATTTGCTTTCCTCCCTGCTGCAGGTGAATTGTGGGAAATGGCAAGAGATGCTCAAAGGACGCTTATAGATACAGATATGGAGCGTGGCCGGGAGCCGCCGGTCCTTTCGCTCCCTCCGTGCTTTTGTGCTTTCTGTCTCCAAAGTTCATTGGGAATGCCTTTGGCTCCCCCCCCTCCCCTGCACGACTTTAAGACGACATATAAAATCCAGTGTTTTTCTTTGGGGGGGGGAGGCAAAGGGAGGGGAAACCCAAAGGTTGACACAGAGACACCTTCAGACACAAACAGAAGGTGGGAAGGGGTATTTTTTACAAGGAGGGCAGTAGTCATTAAAGCAAAGAGTATTAACACCAAAGCCACTGATCAATACAAATGACACTTTAGGGGATAAAAATCCCTTGGACAACTTAAGGGGGGGGGAACCCAGAACCCTTACCCCTCCCCACAAAAAAAACACAACCCGATAAGCAAAGCAACCAGCCCCCCCTCACCTTGCCTGTTGCTGGTTGCCTCTGACCCAGTGGCAGTTCTTTTTTTAAAAAGTCTCTCTGTCACACTTGCCCCCCACCGGGTGTTTGTGCGCGTGCGTGGCTTGGTTTTGTGTGTGTGAAAACATGCAGGGCCGTGGGTGGTAGCCCTGTACCATGGAGGCAACACGCGGCAGGTGAGAGGGGGGCAAAGAAGAACATCAACAGGGTGGGTGGGAACAAGCTACACATACCACTCTTTTTTGGAAATAAAAGATCCGTCGTTCTGAGAGACCATGTTCTCGGCTATGTCCAGTTGCTCGGGGTCATACTGGAAACCAAGTGTCCTTTCGTCATAGGCCTCGGGGTGGGCCTCACCCTCGTCCACAGTGAAGTAAGGCCGCTTGGAGTCGTCGTCGTACTTGCTGGGGCCGACCACTAGCTTCCGGTCGCCTCCGGTGCCGTCTTCCTCTTCGTCCTCGTAGCTGTTGCCCCCCAGTGGGCCTGCCTTCTTCTCGTCATCCGAGTCGTCGGGATACTGGAGGTTCTGCGCCATGGGCGGGTGATGCTGGGGGATGCCCGCTTTGCTGTACCCATTGCCGTAGACATGCTTCTTGGTGCTGTAGTCGCCCTTGAAGGTGTGACGCCGGTGCCGGAGCACCACAAAGACCACCACGGCAACCACCACGACCAACGAGACTCCGCCCACCACGCCCCCAATCACGGCTGTGGGGATGTTCGACTGCGCCACAGATGTGCCAGGTGGAGACGGGGTGTAGGGGAATTCTGGGTAGGAAAAGACAGATGGAAGGGGGAACAAGCGTCAATCTGTGAGGAACGGCGACATCATGCTTTAAAAATAAAATAAAAAAATTGGGGGAGATGAGGAGAAGGAAAAAGGGAGGGAAAAGTCAGGGGAGGGAAGGAGAGGTGCCTACCTATGGAATGGGTTAGTGCTCGGCTTTAATGCATCAGACAAGCCTCACCCTCTCCTTTCCTAGAGCGCTGTTAACTCCTAACCAGCACAAGCAGCCAGCGTCATGCATAAGCCCCAATGCACCAGAACATCCCATTTCTACACTCCTGACCGCACCACAGGCTTGCCATGAGCGTGCACTCCTTTGAGACGTCTCCAAAACCCGAGGCCTAATGCTGGAACGAATTTTCTCCCCCCCCCCGCTGAATTCTCAGAATTTCCCTGCCCAGACCTTGAGCCCAGATTTTCTCCAGATACCCTCAAATACTCGCCCAACCAGCGACATTTGATTTCCAAATCTGATATTGTACAGGAGTTCATACTGAAGTGGTATCTGGCGTTTGAGAGTTTTGCTCCGACACTCGCAAAAATCACTGCATCAAGACTAAGGCGTTCAAATCGCGAGGTGACATTTCAGACGCGAAAAGCTCGTTCCCGTTCTGGATCTGAAATTTCGCTGACACGTGCCAGGCGAAACTGGAAATTCGGATGGACACGAATTTGGATTTGCAAATGTTTGTTTCACCCCTTTCGAAGCCTACATCTGGATCTTCCCTGGACTCTACAGGTTAGCTGGTAGCAATCTGTGTGGGGCTGGACCCTCATTCCCAGGACTATCTAATGGATGGTAAAACAGTGATTTTTCTTCTACATCACATGGGTAACGTCAAGTTTTCTGGGGCTGATCCAAATGGATGCCTGATCATACTGACTTCTTCTGGGGGGGTGGGGAAAGGCCCATGGGGGAGGAGATCATGTGCCCTGGGCATCACAGTGGAGTGCCTGACTGAGACATACTGGGACCTTTTTGGCAGAAGCAACGCCATCCTCCACTATGCCATCCCTGACCTTGGCCCTTCCTGGAATGTATGAACTGTGCCAGAGATATCTCAAAGGATTTCGATGGGTATGAAAGCAAGTCATTCACTTAGCATTAAGGCAATCAAGGAGCGTCTCCAAGATGCCTGCGATATTTAACAAGACTAAATGCTTTGTGCTTATTTATATTGCTTCTGTGCACAGAGGCTTCAATCGCGGTCCTCGTGGCGGCCGAGAAACCCGTCCTTCACGAACCTAAGCTTTTCTTAAAGCCATCCAAGCTGGCTCTCATTCCTGCATCTTGTGGCAGGGAGTTCCGTAAGTGAGTTACCGGCTAGATAAAAAAGCCTTTCCGTGTGTCAGGCCCGAACCCGCTGGCAATCAGTTTCGTTGGGCGAACCCTCGCTCCGGCACAGGGAGAGAAGGAGACGAATCACCGGCTCGCTTCCAGCAGTGAACATTATTTTATAAACCTCCATCCTGTCTCCTCGTGTCTATTTTATATTGAAGCGCCGTATTCTCATCTCTCCCTCTCTCCGCGCAGAGGTCAGAGAGAGTATTAGTTTTCCTTCCACCAAATGGAAAAACGAGCCCCCCACCTGAAACGGGAGTGGGAGGATGAACCAAGGTCACCCGGGGAGTTGGGACGAGGATGCAGGGGCCTGGCACCGGGCCAAAGGTATAATCATTATGGTAAATTTACCCCAAGCAAACAGTGGGAGAGAAAGAGAAAACGGAGGATAAGGAGAAAAGGGAGAGAGTGAGAGTCAAGGAAAGCGTCCTCTCTTCTTTGGCCTCGACACACTCCAAGGTCCATCGCCAGCAAGGTTCTCCCTCCCCCCCCCAATCAAATGCATTAGTTCTCTGAAATCCCTTGCCCCTCCCATCAAGCGGTATCAATGCCATCGGAACATTCAGTGCTTTGGGATACAGCCTCTTCTCCCTCCTGCTGAAACTCAAGGCCAAAACGAAAATATAAATAAAGGCACCGAGCATCAATCTTTCCTGGAAGTCAGTGACATTTTCTGACCTGGAAATCTTATCCACCCATCTTGCCTACCAGGATGCAGCTGCTAGGTGAAGGGGAGGAAAGAACATTCTGCATATGCTCAGGGGTACTCTATTCTCTATTATTGTGTATACGCTCATCCTTGACACTGACGACAGATTTTGGCACTGAACCCAGGCTCTTCATGGTTGCGCTTCTAGAACAATCAGCAAAATAGACCAGAGGGATGCTCGTAGTGTCGAGGAAAATGGGGACTGCAGTCCCCCAAACGGATTGCCACTGATGACAAAGTGCTGAGTTAGCTTTTGGCTGCGGCAATAATGGGTGTTGCACGGCAAAGGTCTCGCCAGGTAAAGGAATTCCTGTACCAACAGCCCAGACCTATAGGACTTGTGATGTACTAAACTACAGTTTGCCGGCAACCCATGAAAAATGGTTATCTGTGCAAAACCAAGAGAAGAGTTAAGTTCTCGCTGACTCCCAATACATGATCAGTGGCCCGTGTTGTGCTTTTAAGCTCACAGCTCTGTGGCTCAGCGGTAGAGTGCTTGCTTCCTGGGCAGGAGGTTCTAGGTTCAATCCCGGGTGTCTCACATTAAAGGATATCGGGTAGCAGGTACTGAGAAAAACTACCTCTCTGCCCACGAGCCCCCCGCCCGTCAGAGCTAAGCTACAGGAAACCAGTGATCCAACTTGATGTAAGACGGCTTCCTACGTTCTTGGGACGCTGCTGCAGCTCTGAGACGGAGCACCCCCTTTGCAGGCAGGAAGCCCCAAGTTCAATTCCGGGCAACTCCAGACAGTGAGGGGCTCTCTCCCCCAGGCCCCAATCTGAGTTGGCACTACTGGGTTAGATGCCCCAATGGTCTCTCTCAGTTTAATATCAGCAGGGCTTTTTTTTGTAGAGAAAAAGCCCAGCAGGAACTCATTAGCATATTAGGCCACACCCCTGACAGCACATCTCATTAGCATATTAGGCCACACCCATGCCTTCCCCTGGTTTGCCCGAGCGTCCTGCGGCAAGCCGGCAAGGGAAGGCACGGGGAGGCATTCAAATGCCTCCCCGATCCTTTCAGGGCCTCCCCCAGCCTGCCCGCCTTGGAGTCGCCAGGGGGGAGTTCACTCACCAGGCCTTCCCTCTGTAGCCAGACACGCAGAGGGTTTGGCTGTAGTGGCCATGGCCAACTCTGAAGCCAGCCGGAACTCCGTTCCTGTGCGGTCCTGCCCAAAAATAGCCCTGAATATCAGCCAGTGTCATACGTTTAAATTCCCTGGCCTTGCAGCCAGTGTTCCCTCTAAGCTGAGTTAGTGTGAGCTAGCTCAGTTTTTTAGCCTCCAGCTCACACATTTTTGTCTTAACTCAGGAAGGATGGCTCCAGAGCCAATTAAGTTATGCAGCAGCCAAGTCACTCGCTCACAGCTTTAGTGCCAGTAGCTCACAAAGTAGAAGTTTTGCTCACAAGACTCCACAGCTTAGAGGGAACATTGCTTGCAGCAGAGCAAAGGGGCATGTTTACATTTCGCACTCTCTCCTAGTCGGGTGAGGCTCCATGGATGCCAGCGTTTCTCCCGTCCCCCCCCCCCCCCCCGTGGGTCAGATGCTGTAGAAAAATCCACACAAACCGGGGTGGGGGGGCAGAGAACTTCAGACATGTCTCTGGCTTTTCCTTAAAATGCTTTAATGGCTGTTTTTATGTTTTGCATGTATTTTACAGGCTCGCCTGAACTCGTCAGATCTCGGAAGCGAAGCAGGGCCGGCCCTGGTTAGTACGTGGAGGGGAGACCACCAAGGAAGCCCAGGGTCATTATGCAGAGGCAGGCAATGGCAAACCACCTCCGGATGTCCCATGCCTTGAAAATCCGACAGGGTTGCCATAAGCCAGACCCGAGTGTGCCGCATGACGGAGTGAGCTCCCGTCTCTAGTTCCAGCTCCTGCCAACCTAGCAGTTCGAAAGCAAGAAATTGCAAGTAGATAAATAAGGACCACTTCGGTGGGAAGGGAACAGCGTTCTGTGCGCCTTGGTGTTTAGTCATGCCGGCCACATGACCACGGAAACGTCTTCGGACAGTGCTGGCTCTTCGGCTTTGAAACGGAGATGAGCACCGCAACCCTAGAGTCGGACTCGACTGGCTTTCGAGCAAGGGAAACCTTTACCTTACTTTCCACTACCATGCATCACAGCAGCCTGAACAGCCCAGCTTAGCCTAGACTCTTGAGAACATGGGAGCTAAGCAGGGTTGGCCATAGTTAGTACTTGGATGGGAGGCCACCAAGGGAGTCCAGGGTTGCAATGCAGAGACAGGCAACGGCAAGCCACCTCTGAATATCTCTTGCCTTGACATGGACGGCCCGGGTTAGCTTGATCTCATGAGATCTTCGAAGCTAAGTAGGGCCAGCCCTGGTTAGTACTTGGATGGGAGACCGTCAAGGAAGTCCAGGGTTCCTAGGCAGAGGCAGGCAAGGGCAAACCACCTCTGAGTGTCTCTTGCCCTGAAAACCATATGGGGTCGCCACGAGTAAGATGCACTTTACAGACACGCACATGTATTTTAATAGTGTTTTAACTGTTTTAGTGATGTGTGGTTTTTTGGGGGAGAGGGTCGATTTTAGTGGTTTTAAAATGTGATTTTTATCATGTGTGTTTGAAGTCGTCAACTGCCTTGGTGGCCCCAGTGTAGGGTTGCCAGCCTCCAGGTGGGGCCTGGGGATCTCCCGCTTTTACCACTGATCTCCAGCTGACAGAGATCAGCTCCCCTGGAGAAAATGGCTGCTTTGAAGGGGAGACTCTATGGCACTGTACCAGGCTGAGGCCCCTCCCTTCCCCAAACCCCGCCCTCTCCTGGCTCCACCCCCAAAGTCTCCAGGTATTTTCCAAACCAGATTTGGCAACCCTGCCCCAGTGGGGCAGAAAATTGGGATACAGATTTCGCAAATAAGTAAACACCACTGACGCCCCACCCTTCAACACAAACGTCAGTTCTTTCACGTTTCTGCTTCTTTACCGACCCTGATCCTGACACGCATTCATGCGCACGCGGATCTTTTCTCACATAGGAGAAAAGAACAGCTTTGCTCACGTTGGTTGCATTCTGTTAAAGGCATCGGAACGGCAGCCAGTTAATAAATTGGCGAGTACACAATCTGTCTGAACATGGCAAAACTGGTCCGAACTGGGCATGTCAACACGTTCCGGTTAGACTGGAGAGGAAGAGAAACACCAAGAGAAAGGAAGGAGACGGCGCTTTCAGACAGAAAGGGAGGGACGGTAAAAAGAAACCTTCTCGACACCCCCACCTGGTGGCAGTAGAGACCAGCGCTGCATTCCCGTCTCGGCAAGGAGGAGACCTGAACACGGTTCGAGACTATCTGCAGCCGCTCGGCCTCTGCAACGTCCTTTGTGAACGCGGCCTGCCATTATTGAAGAGAGACTTTTAAACCCTGGTCTGTGTCTTGGGGCAGGGATCCCCTCCCCAAATGCAGAATCCCAAACTGTTGCCGTTCCCTTGGAAGATCACCAGGCTGAATTCAGCCCCTCCGTCTGTCCCATCTGGACTTGCAAAGGCAGCGTTACAGGAGGGGCCTGGAAGGGTGTGTGTGTGTGCATGTTCAGAACGCCAAATTCCCCCATGCAAGAGTCTGAGTCCTGAGCTGTTTCTCCAACAAACGGCAGGTCCATACTGGAATTCCGGATTCACTGACACTTTTAAGTTCATCTACCCCTCCCACCATGTCCAGAGAAAAGACTGCCCCCCCCAGGTCCCAGGTGTTTGGAGGTCAGGCGGCGGCGGCTGCAGATCTCCCAGGATTACAACTCATCTCCAGGAAACGCAGACTAGTTCTCCTGGAGGAAATATACGTTTCGGAGGATAGGAGGATGGAATCATATCCCCAGGGAGTTTTCTCCCTGCCCCCAAATCCTACTTTCTCCAGGCTCCACTTCCAAATCTCCAGGAATTCCCTAAGCCAGAGTTGGCAAACCTATCCTAGCTTGATGCTATATCTCACAAGTGGGAGAGGTCCCTGGAAATCATAGAATTTCACAGAGTTGGAAGGCACCCTACAGGCCATCTAGTCCAACCCCCTGCCCAATGCAGGATCAGCCCACAGCATCCCTGACAAGTGCTTGTCCAGCCCCTGCTTAAAGACTGCCAGGGAGGGGGAGCTCACCATCTCCTTCCACTGTTGCACAACTCTGTCAAAACGTTTTCCCTAGGATCCAGCCAGTACCTTCCCACCCTTCCTTTAAACCCATTCTTGAGAGTCCTCTCCTCTGCTGCCAACAGGAAAAGCTGAAGGTACCCACCTACTTTCCTCGGAGGCCTAGTTCATACAAACCCCAGACTTGCGGGGAGGGAGGGAATACTGCTTGTGAACAGCGGTGCCTCAAGCTACAGGTGAGGAAGTCACACTGACAAGTACTCATCCATCACTGCAGAGACGAGGACTCTAGTCTCATCTTCTCCCTGATAAGCTGTCTTTCTAGGTGCAGGGAGCTTTTCCATGGGACAACATTTGACCATGGAGCTCCACCCCACAGGGAAGTCCAGGAGATACCATCTCATCTACGGTCTGATTGGAGTCTGGTATCTTAAGGTGACTCCAGTTTGGCGTAGTGGTTAAGTGCGTGGACTCTAATCTGGGAGAACCGGGTTTGATTCCACCACTCCTCCACTTGCAGCTGCTGGATGACCCTGGGCAAGCCATCGTTCTCTCAGAGCTGTTCTCTCAAGGACAGTTCTCAGGAGAGCTCTCTCAGCCCCACCTACCTCCCAGGGGAGGGGAAGGGGAAGGAGTTTGTAAGCTGCTCTGAGACTCCGAGTGAAGGGCAGGGTATAAATCCAGGCTGATTTCGCACTAGAGCTGCCTCGATGTTGTGCCACCGTTTGCCCCGATGCTATTGGTCAATTTCACACCCGAAGCCGCAGGGCTGCATTTGACCCGCGGTGTCACCCGATTTCCTCCGCAGTTTCGTGATCCTCAAAAAACAGGATCACGAAACCGCGGGGGAAATCGGGCAACGCCGTGAGTCAAAATGCAGCCCCGCAGCTTCGGGTGTGAAACTGACCCCAATCTCCTCCTCCTCCTCCTCCTACGTGTTGCTCCCGAGAATGACAGTACAACAGGCCCATTCCGCGGGTACTCATGGGCAATGCTCCCTCTAAGCTGTGGAGTCTTGTGAGCAAAAATTCTACTTTGTGAGCTACTGGCATGAAAGTTGTGAGCAAGCGATTTGGCTACTGCATAAATTAGTTTGTTCTGGAGCCCTCCTCCCTGAGCTGAGACAGAAATGTGTGAGCTGGAGGCTAAAAAAACTGCGAGCTAGCTCACACTCACTCAGCTTAGAGGGAACACTGCTCATGGGTCGGCTGTGACTGTACTGGGAGCTGACTCCCCGGGCTTGCAGTTTGTAGGGAACGAGACTGAGAGCCTTCTCATTTATTTCTTTGTAGCTCCCCCCATTTCCCATTCACGCTCGTCACGAGCCTCCCCCTGCCCCAGTAACTCGGTCCCCGAAGCAGCATAGGACAAGATTCAGGCCTTCAGCTGGTGTCCTCTTTCCACTCAGCTCTGATGGCCCCAGATTCACCTCCGAGGCTCATAAATTACTTAGCATCCCTAGCAGGTGTAATCCCTGGGCCCTGTGCGTGAGTCCACATATGGTGCTGGAAAGGGCCGTCAAGACACGGCTGCCTTCTGGAGACCCCCATAGGCAAGAGACGCTTCAAGGCCAGAGACGTTCATTGCCGTTTCCTGGCTCCATGCCACAGGCCTGGTGTTCCCCTCCAAACCCTGGCAAGGGTTGGCGCTGCTTAGCTTCTGATATCTGACGCGGAGGTTGGGCTAGCCAGGTCTGTCCAGGTCAAGGCCAAGAGTCCGCATGGCCCTCCTGAGTGACACTGCAGTGATCACCCTGCAGTGGTCACCCACACCAGAGTGCCCAGGTGGAGAGAACCAGGGTTCCCTCTAAGCTGAGTTAGTGTGAGCCAGCTCAGAGGGTTTTTTTAGCCTCCAGCTCACACATTTTTGTCTCCGCTCGGGAAAGGATGGCTCCAGGGCAAACTCAATTATGCAGCAGCCAAATCGCTCGCTCACAACTTGAATGCCAGCAGCTCAAAAAGTAGAATTCTTGCTGTCAAGACACCACAGCTTAGAGGGAGCATTGGAGAGAACCGCCATATTTGGAAGCCTCTCCCCAACCCCAGGATACAGCATATGAGCTTGCCAAGCTGAAGGCTAGGTGACAGACGCACCCCAACAAGCGATCCTTAACTAGGCAGCCAGTGTGGTGCACTGGATAAGCAGGCTACAACCTGGGGCGACCTGGGTTCGAATCCCCACTTCCACCTTGGAAGCCCGCTGGGTGACCTTGGGCCCGTCACAAACGCGCAGCAAGCTCTACCTCACAGGGTTGTTATCATGCGAAAAGGGACAGAACAACATTCCAAAAGCTGCTCTGAGTCTCAGTTTCGGAGAGAAAAGGCGGGATATACATAAATCCACGTGAAGCCATGCCATGCAGAATGGTCCAGGGGATTAGCCCCTGAGCCCTTCCCGAAGGTCAGTGCCAGCTCTGTCCCAGGCAGGGACAAAACAGCTCTTTAGAGAGTCACCTCAAAATCACCACTGCAATAGCGATTTGGCTGGCTGAGATGATACCAACAATCCTTGCCTCACCAGACCTCCAGGGGGCGTTGTGAGCCATCCAGGCGGACCAAGTGGGAAACAGGTTGCTCTGCAGCAATAGAACATCTGCGGCCATGTTGCTCTGCAGCAATAGAACAAAGGCTGAGTCCAGTGGCACTTTGAAGACCAACAAAGATGCAGTCTGGGTATAACCTTTCATGTGCATGCGCGCTGATGAAGTATCTGATGAAGTGTAGGTGCACACAAAAGTTTATTGCCAGAATTGAACTTTGTTGGTCTTAATGGTGCCGCTGGGCTCAAATGTTGAAACAAAGTGGGAAACCATCGGAGGTGAACCTGGACGCAACCCTCTGAGACAGCGGATCCCGACGGTCATGCAGTCCCCTCCATTGTTCCCTCTAAGCTGAGTTAGTGTGAGCTAGCCAGGGGTCATTTTGTAGAAAAAGAGGTGCAGGAGCTCGCGTAACTCATTTGCATATGCCACACCCCCTGACATCACCGGAAGTGTGTCAGAAGGCAACACCCACTGCTCAGGCTCCACTGGACTTTTTTGGATTGCTAACTATTGGGGGGGGGGAATGTGCAGATCTGCCCTCACAGAGGAGGGAGCGCTTGTACCTGAAGGCAGCGGGGGGGGGGGCTCTGCAACTTACCTGGCTGCTTCCTGCTCCTCGTGGCCCGACTGAGGGCTGCTGGGAGCAGGAGGCGGGGCTTGTTGCGTGTGCCCGCCCCCTGGGCTCCTTACTGCCGGAGCTCCGCTCCTGTGCGCTCCCGCAGGAAATGACCCCTGGAGCTAGCTCACAGTTTTTTTAGCCTCCGGCTCACACATTTTCATTCTTAGCTCAGGGAGGACGGCCCCAGAGCAAACTAGTTTATGCAGGAGCCAAATCGCTCGGTCAATACTTTAATGCCAGTAGCTCACCAGGTAGAATTTGTGCTCACAAGACTCCACAGTTCTAGAGGGAGCACTGGTTCCCTCTTGTTCCCACACACCTTGCTCGGACATCTCCATTTGAGACCAGCGGGACGAACCCTCTTGCAGAAACCCACACCGTTGGGAGGTCCAGTTGGTGGCGCTCAAGGGGGGGTCCTTTCCAGCCGCGGCCCCCAGGCTGTGGAACCGGTACCACGGTTTCAGGCCTCTGGGGAGCTGACGTCTTCATTCCAGAAAACCCTCTGCGTGGAGCTGACGGGTGTGCGCAGATGCACTTGTTTTCCCTGAGATCTCAGCGGTGGCGGTTTTTACGATGCTTTATTGGATTGCCTTTTACAGTTTCAGCCACACTCAGCTGTGTTGGGCATCTCCAAAGGCACAAAAGGCAGCGTGCACGTGAACTAAATGGAAATGGAATGCTAATGTATGTCAGAGAGAGAGAGAGAGAGAGAATTGTCCATCTCCCGCTTTCCAAAGCCTTGGAACCTTACCGGCCCTAGATATTCAGGGAACCCTTGCGGTGACCTGCAGAGCAGACAAACTGTGGTAGTCTCAGACAGCATGTGAGAAACCCATTAGGAAGCAAGCAATCTGGAGGGGATTAAAACACTGCAGTGAAATGGAGAGGGCAGAAGGCACAGGGATGGAGACGGGGGTCCTTTTCTTAAAGGGAGCGCCACGCTTTTTACAGCAGCTTCCAAACCACCCCCATATCTCCTTCTCCAATAAAAACAGGCAGTGCCAGGGCAGAAAGCTACCTTGGATTCTTCCCCGACCCCCCCCCCCCAACCCTTCTTCGCTTCCACAGCTGTTGCATTCAGGCACGTCTTCCTGTCCCTGTGCCAACGCCACCCTCCCCTGGGACAGCAGCTGGGAGCGGAGAAAAGAGGGATTGCCCCCCCTGCAGCATCGCTTTGATCCTGCCAAAAGGGAGACAATGGGGGCCTTCTTTAGCCAGGCGCTCCGCTCGGAGTTTCGGCAGGCCCCTGCACGGGAGCTGGGGGTCCCCTCTCCTGGGCAAGCAGATTTCTAGGATACATTCCAGCGGTGGCTAGGCCTCGGCTGATCCCACCTGTTGCTGCCGGCAGCTGGAGAGTACGTGCCAGCGAAGGATGGAGAGAGAGAGAGAGAGAGAGAGAGAGAGAGAGAGAGAGAGAGAGAGAAGTACTGGAAGCGGAGGCTCAGCATAGTGAATCAGCTCAAGGTTTATTGATTACATCAGGAACTCTAAGAACTTTGGCCGGCCACAGGCCGGCTTATATGCATGAACACACCACACCCAAACCACACCCAGCACACACCCCAAGCCCAGTGATAGGTTCTATTTACATGCAACAGACCTGGTTGGTCTATAGAAAAAGCCCAGCAGGAACTCATTAGCATAATAGGCCACACCCAACAGAAGAAATTCATTAGCTTATTAGGACACACCCCTGACAGCACAGCTCATTAGCACATTAGGCCACACACCCCATGTTCGCAGAAGTGTGGTCATCCAGACACACCCACCTTTTGCGTCTTATTCTGTTGACCTTGTTTGTTGTCAAAACCCAGGGCTTTTTTGTAGCCGGAACTCCTTTGCATGTTAGGCCACACACCCCTAATGTAGCCAGTCCGAATGAGTTTCTGCTGTTGGGTGTGGCCTATTATGCTAATGCGTTCCGGCTGGGTGTGGCCACCTCGGGAGCCAGCCGGAACTCCGTTCCTGTGCGTTCCTGCCCTAAAATAGCCCTGCATGCAACAGACCTGGTTGGTCTACTTTCGGATCCGGGCGAACCCATTGGTGCGCCCTAGGATCCAAAGTGGCTATTGTTCGTATGGGCGAAGGTCCAAATCTGTTTTAGACCGCATGGCCGGGCCCACATGGCCGCGGCCATCTTTACTTAATACATTACACAGAGAGAGACTATCTCTTCCCAGAATGCTGCAAGGAGCTGCCGTGTCCCAATGCCAAAGAGCGAACCATGGGGTTCATATCTGCAGGGGAACACTGGGTTACTCTTGATGGCTTCGGATTGGAAGCTTTGGGGGGAATGAAACTTCGAGGAAGTTACTAGTCCTCATGGCTGAGAACCTCGGTCCAGCACACGGAATCCTGCTTCTTAGGGGTAGGAGCTGTGGCTCAGGGGGAGAGTCTCTGCTTTGCACGTAGAAGGTCCCAGGTTCAAGCCCCGGGCTCGGCAGTTGAAAGGACCAGACAGCAGGTGATGTGAAAGAACCTCTGCCTAAGAACCTGGAGAGCTTCTGCCAGTCTCTAGTAGATGACAGTGACTTCGACAGATGGATGGTCTGATTCAGTTATCAGGCAGCTTCACTTTAGGATCATACAGGCAGTTGGATGAGAAGGTGCAGGTACTGTGCCTAACGTGGGAACGGCCACGCCCCTGTTGGTTTTAAAGCACCAAACCGCAAAGGACAATGGGTGGCCGGCTCGGAGACTCAGGTGTCATTACCCCCAGCCCTCTACGTAGGTTTCTAGTTCTCACTGTTGTTAAAGAAAAGAAACGTTCGGGGCAGTATTTGCAGAAAGATTTTTTTTTTTTAAATGCCAGGATGCCGCTCTGTGGGAACAGGATGAGTGGGTGAGAGGTGGCGGAGAAAACATCCATGTCTGGGGGCCAACAAATTGTCCTGCTATTCTGAAAAAAGCGCTGTGCATAATTTCTATGGTAACTCAGCCGTGGGTGCCCAGGGGAATTCATGCTTCCTCCCCGCTCTTCAGCCAGCCCCCTAGGATCCAACACCCCCACCCCATTCTCTTGTTTGTACTTCAACAGGGAACACACAGCTACATTTGAGATGTGAGGGACGGAAACCTTCCCTTTAAAACCTTATAGCTGTTGTGTCTGGGCTTTCAAGTGACAGAGAATGGCTCCGGGCCATTCCCCCCCCTGTTCGATGTACAATGAAGATGTGGGAAGGCAGAAATCTGCTTTTTGGTCATCCCACAAGTATAGATATGCTAGAAGATCTCCTTTCTAGCAGGACTAAGGTCCATCAGCACAGACAGCTGCGAGGCACAAATCCCGGAATGGAATCCGAGGAGCCGGACTCGCCAACCCCTCAAAGGTCTGCTAGAGATTCTGTATCAGCCGGACTGAAGTGAGATTCGGCTAGAGGCCGCTGGACTGGATCGGTGGCCTGCCCATTCCTTCCTCTAGCGACAAAGCCCTCTGTAGAAGGAAGCTGCATTTCCCCACCTCAGAGCATGGATTTGGGCTGAGGTGGAAGGAGAAGGGGTGCTTAGGCGTAGGATGTGCCCGCTGCGCTCAAAAACGCTTGAGGTTCAGCAGCTGCTGCTGGCGTTTCAGGCCACGACAGGTTTTGGGACAGATGCCAGACGGGTCTTAAGATTTAATCTCCCTGCTGGGTCACCTATTGCTTGTCAATCAAACGTTTCCCAGAGAGGAAGGGGGGGGCACCCTGCTTCCAGTCCTGCAGCCCACGTTAGAAAGGGACATCCAGACAACTGCACCCAGTCCAAAAACCAGACAAACTGAGCCCCAGAATTGGGAGGCATGGTTCTGTCCCGTGCAATTTGCTTACTAATTTAATGAGGGCTCTTTTTGTAGAAAAAGCCCAGCAGGAACTCATTAGCATAATAGGCCACACCCAACAGCAAAACCTATTAGCATATTAGGCCACACCCTGACAGCACTGCTCATTAGCACATTAGGCCACACCGCCATGTTACCAGAAGTGTGGTCATCCAGCCACACTCACCTTAACCTTCTTATTCTGTTTACCTTGCTTTTTTTTGTAGCAGGAACTCCTTTGCATGTTAGGCCACACACCCCTAATGTAGCCAATCCTAATGAGTTTCTGCTATTGGGTGTGGCCTATTATGCTAATGAGCTCCTGCTGGGCGTGGTCAACCCGAGAGCCAGCCGGAACTCCGTTCCTGTGCGTTCCTGCCCAAAAAGAGCCCTGATTAATCATTCTGGCTACAAACCTGCCCCCTTCACTTCACCCCAAAGTCTTGGGAATGAGCCAGCAAGAATGATATACATTTTTAAACGGCATTTCTTTGGAGTGTGCTCACGCTGTACCCACTCCCTCCCTGGGTTCCAGGCGGAATCCCAGAAACCTCGTGACTCTTATTGGGAAAGGGGCTTGTTATGTATTAGACGATGAACTACATACTAAGCTTCAGTCCTCGCTTCATAGAAGCCCAGGATCCTGATCTGACGGTTCTCATTGGCTGCTCCTGACAGCAGGCCAATCAAAGCATAACAGTGTAATTGGAGGGGAAGCATTCTATTAGTCTATCGTGTAAATATGATTGGTTCTTACCGTTCTACTGGGCGTGGTTTCCCGAGCCCGGGATGTTTAAAAGGAGCTCTGGCTCGTATGGCTTTTTCGTGTTGGATCGTTCTTGTTAATAAAGTAGAAATCACTTGGTTAAGAGCTGCCGGAGTCTGATTCACTTCAGGGCTATTCCTCTCTCTCAATGTTTTGCTTCTCACCAACAATCATTCTGGCTAGAACAGTTGCTTATTTTTAAAAAAACCAAACAGGCTGGTTGATTAACTGCCTGTGCCTTTAACCAATCAACTGATCAATCCATGAATCAATCCATTGCTTTGTAGCTAGCATGGTGATGTGTTGGACTAGGACTTGCGAGGCCTGGGTTGAAGCGCTTGCTCTGCTATGAAGCCTGGACCTGGAGCCGGCCACTCTCTTTCTCAGCCTAACCTACCTCACAGGGTTGTTGTGAGACTACAAAGGAGGCAGAGGGAACCAATGCTCCCTCTAGGCTGTGGAGTCCTGTGAGCAAAAATCCTACTTTGTGAGCGACTGGCATTAAAGTTGCGCGCGAGCGATTTGGCTGCTGCATCAATTAGTTTGCTCTGGAGCCCTCCTTCCTGAGCGAAGGCAAAAACGTGTGAGCCGGAGGCTAAAGAACTGTGAGCTAGCTCACACTAATTCATCTTAGAGGGGACATTGGAGAGAACTGTGTATGCTGTCCTCCACTCCTCAGAGGGAAGGGAAGGTAACAGACCAGACAGAAGAGTGACCCGCGTTCTGATTACATCCAGGTTCGACTTCTGCCGTCTGCTCTAGGTGGGGCTGCTGGAAGGTTGAAGATGCAGGGATCACATTGTGCTTGTTTTTAAAGGATCTCTACTGGCTGCCCTTTTGCTACCAGGCATAATTCAAAGTGTTGGGGACTTCCTCCTACACAGCTCTCCAGAGTCTGGGGGTAGGGTGCCCAGGAGACTACCATCTCTCACCATCATCCGCGGCCTGCTTCTCTGTGCCTAGACAAGCACCAGAGATAAATTCATGGTGCCTAGGTTCTGAGCCACCAAGACTCACCTGGTGCTGAACTTATACTCTTTTTGGTACTAAGCAGAGGTGTCAAGTGGCTCAAGTGGTTAAGATGCAGAACTGCAGGCTGTGGAAGGTCGGTAGTTCAGCAGTTCAGATGGGAGAGTGGGCGTCAGCATGGCAAATGGGGTTCAGTATGGCCAAGTGCAAAGTGATGCACATTGGAGCCAAAAATCCTAAATATAAATACTCATTGATGGGGTCTGAAGTGACAGAGACTGACCAAGAGAGAGATCTTGGAGTCGTAATAGATAACTCAATGAAAATGTCAAGACAGTGTGCGACTGCAATAAAAAAAGGCCAACGCTATGCTGGGGATTATTAGGAAGGGACTTGAAAACAAATTAGCCAGTATCATAATGCCCTTGTATAAATCTATGGTGCAACCACATTTGGAGTACTGTGTACAGAACTGGTCACCACACCTCAAAAAGGATATAGCATTGGAAAAAGTGCAGAAAAGGGCAACAAGAATGATAAAAGGGTTGGAACAATTTCCCTATGAAATGCTTGGGGCTCTTTAGCTTGGGGCCCTTTCTCACAGTATAAGAACTCGTGGGCACTCCATGAAATTGCTGAGCAGTCAGGTTAGAACAGATAAAAGGAATACTTCTTCAACCCAAAAAGTGATTAACACATGGAATTCACTGCCACAGGAGGTGGTGGCAGCAACAAGCATGGACGGCTTCAAGGGGGAATTAGATAAACATATGGAGCAGAGGTCCATCAGTAGCTGCTAGCCACAAGGTATAGATAGGAACTCTCAGTCTGGGGCAAGTGATGCTCTGTATTTTTGGTGCTTGGGGGAGTACTGCTGGACCTCCTGATGGCACCTGGTATTTTTGGCCACTGTGTGACAGAGTGTTGGACTTGATGGGCCATTGGCCTGATCCAGCATTGGCTTCTCTCATGTTCTCATGTTCCAGTTTGGCAGAGTGATTTAAACAGTTCTTTCCAGTCCTGATCTTTGTATGAGCTGGTGACCAAGCCATACAATGGACAGAGGGGACAAATCCTGTTTCTGTTGAATATTAAATTATGATAATACTGAGCACTGACAGTATTTTCTCTTTCAGCTTGAGGCTAGCCAGTTGAAACAGCACAAACTACCAAAAGCCTTATGAAGCAGCTCCGTGGGAATAAGTCTGGGGGTCATCCCCAAAAGCGTTCTTCTTCTGATAAAGCCATTTGCCCCCCAGATGGACAGACTTCAGAAGAAAGCAGAGAGGCCCTCAGTCCTCAACTGTTGGCTCAAAAGCGATCTCTGCAAGGCTTGAGTGACATGATAGGTGGGACTGGGGAAAAAAGCACTAATGATGCCAAGAGACCAAAGTTGCTGCCTTCAGCAAATTCTACTGGCCAGGAATCTGAAGATGATGATTCAGATGACAGCGATTTTGAGAGAGTTGAGAGCGATAATGATGTCAGTGATGAAACGAGTAGTGATGATGGTGAAGATGACGACGATGAAGCCGGCAGTGATTCCTCAAGAAGCAATAATGGAGACTAATAATGGAGACCCTAATCCTAACCCTAACCCTTAACCCTAAACCTAACCCTAACCCAAATCCCCCCCCCAGGCCTCTCTCCCACCAGGACCTCTATGTTGGCAACTGCCACACAAGAAACCCCATAGTGTAAAAGCACGAGAGATGGCAGAGAGATCTGCAGGGATCCAGTAGAGAGGCAGTGTGGTACAGCCGGGTGATGTGAAAGACCTTTCTCTGCCTGAGACCCTGGAGAGCTGCTGCCAGTCTGAGTAGGCAATACTGGCGATGAGGGACCAAGGGTCTGATCCAGTATCAGGCAGCTTCATATGTGTTCACGGCCAAACTGCACCCCTGCAATCAGTGGGACCTTCGATTGTGTAGCTGACCAGCAAAGCCAGTCCCTCCACAGCAGGCCATCCTAGGACACACGCACCGGTACACCCAAAAGCACCAGGCAGAGCACGGGAAGTGCCGATCGTGTTTTCAATAACCGGATTTGGGGTGGTGCAGGAATGTGAACATTCAGCCAAACCATCTGAGCGCATGACTGCTGTTGACATAATGCGCCTGACTTGGGCTGCGAAGCTCCGGCTGAATCCGCATATGTGCAGCCATGCATGAAGCTGCCCTGCGTGCGCACGCATGCGCTCCTGTGGCCGCCCATGCTTTCCGAAGCGTGCCACGCTGCGGGGCAGGACTCGCATCCCCGGGAGAGCCCTCAAACGCACACATGGGGCACAGCAATGGTTCTCCTCCGAGCCTCCTTTGGAGGTCCCACGGACCGGCTGTCGCACAAAGGGACACGTCTCGCTGCATGGATTCACCTCCACTGGCAAATGTCCTGCAACAAGAGGGAGAAGCTATTACGCGAACAGATTGCGGGAATAAAATATTAAACTTCCACTTATCCATCTCTTTAATGTGCTGTAGCTCTAATGGCAGCTTTCAGCCTCTGCTCGGAGCAAATCGGCGTGGAGACCGAGGCAGCCATGCATGTGCCTTCTCAGGGCGGTGAGATAATCTGTGAGGTGGAAGAGCACTGCGGAAAACAGCCGATGTGGATTCGCGCACACGGCCCCGTGGGAGGGCAAGGATCTCAGAAGGTTCTCTCTGGCCTGGGGCGCTGCACAAATGATACTTCTGTTTTGTTTTTGGAAACGTGAAGGCAATATAATTGGGGGGGGATCATTTCCTCATTAAGTATACATTAACAGTTCCTCAAATATCCATGGATTTCAGATTTAGGTTGGTCACGTGTTGGTCTGAAGCAGCAGAAAAAGAGTTCGAGTCCAGTGGCACCTTTAAAACCGATGAAGTTAAATTCTGGGCATAAGCTTTCGTGCGCGCACACACTTCATCAGATACATTGAAACGGAAGTTGTCAGTCCAAACATATAGGTAGAGGGTAAGAAGGGTACATCAGCCCATCAACCTCTGATTTTGATATATATTTATTTCCTTCACTATGTTTTCCCCTAGAATTAAACCCAAACAAATGGTGACCATATAAACTAAGCCTGTTATTCCAGTTTGGTCCTTGCATCTATCAAACAACTTTATTAAGTTGTATGCTGTCTTGCTCCTCAACCTCTATCTATATGTATGGACTGGCAACTTCCATTTCGATGAAGAAGAAGAGGAAGAGGAAGAGGGGGAGGAACAGGAGATTGGATTTATACCCTGCCCTTCAATCAGAGTCTCAGAGTGGCTTACAAACTCCTTTTCCCTTCCCCTCCCCACAACAAGACACCCTGTGAGGTAGGTGGGTCTGAGAGAGCTCTTTCCAGAACTGTCCTTGAGAGAACAGCTCTGACAGAACTACGGCTTGCCCAAGGTCATCCAGCAGCTGCAAGTGGAGGAGTGGTGAATCAAACCCGGTTCTTCCAGATTAGAATCCGCGCACTTAACCACTACTCCAAACGGCGTGCACACGAAAGCTTATATCTTGAATAAAACTTTCTTGGTCTTAAAGGTGCCACTGGACTCCCTCCATGATTTTGGTGTTGTGTGCTTATGTGTTTATATGTTTTTACTGAATTATTTTGTATATTATTTTAAAAAATCAAACATTTTAATGTTGTCATGTTTGCCGTCTTTGGGGACCCTATTTGGGTGGCAGGGTGGCTTAAAAACACTGTTTAAATGAGAGTAAATAAATATTTGCTGTTGCTGTTAAGGATCTCAAACAATGCTCCCTCTAAGCTGTAGAGTCTTGTGAGCAAACGTTATTTGTGAGCTACTGTTATTAATGTTGTGAGTGAGCCATTTCACTGCTGCATAAATTAGTTTGCTCTGGAGCCCTCCTTCCTGAGCTAAGACAACAGTGTGCGAGCCGGAGGCTAAAAAACTGTGAGCTAGCTCACACTAACTCAGTTTAGAGGGAACACTGATCTCAAACAAGCATCAGGTTTCAGAATATTATACATGGATCTGGGGAAGAGGATGGGTACCAGGTTTGCAAACTCTAGGTTAGGGAATTCCTGGAGATTTCAGTGGGGTATAATGTCATAGACCAGAGGTGTCGAACTCATTTGTTACGAGGGCCGGATCGGACATAAATGTCACCTTGTCGGGCCAGGCCATGTGTGCCATAAAACGTCATGCCAGGTACCAGATATAAACTGTATAAAGGACAGCAGCTGGTAGGCTCAGAGTTTATGTGTCCTCACTGCAAGGCCTCATCGGCGGGGAGGGGGCTACAAAGAAGAACCCGCATGGGCGGACTGGACAGCCAGCGGTGCAACACTGGGCAGACGCTCCTACGCTGCTTGACTGCTGAAGACAAGGTTGTTCTGCCATCCTGAAGCCACAATCGCAGTGGCTCTGCCCACTTTCCCCCCCCCCCAGTCCTTGCACTAGTTGCTTGGCGGGTCGTATAAGAGCCCTGGACAGGCCGAATCCGGCCCCCGGGCCGTATGTTCGACACCCCTGCCATAGATGCCACCCTCCAAAGCAGACATTTCCTCCAAGGGATCTCTGCAGTATGAAGAACAAGAGCCAGTTTGGTGTAGTGGTTAAGTGCACGGACTCTAATCTGGGAGAACCGGGTTTGATTCCCCACTCCTCCACTTGCACCTGCTGATGTGACCTTGGGTCAGTCACAAGCTCTGGCACAGCTGTCCTTGAGAAAGAGCCGTTTGTGTCAGAGTTCTCTCAGCCCCACCCACCTCACAGGGGGTCTGTTGTGGGGAGGGGAAGGGAAAGGAGGTTGTAAGCCGCTCTGAGCCTCCAAGTGAAGGGCGGGGTATAAATCCAATCTCTTCTTCTTCTTCTAATTTTGGGAGATCTCCGGGCCCCACCTGGAGGTTGGCAGCCCCAGTGAGTATGGACAATTCTGACTTGGCCTACAAGCTGCTGCACGTTCGGAGCGCATCTGTGATCCATATCTGCATTCTGCTCCTTAGAGAGACGTCACTCTCTCTGTTTCTCAGAAGGGGTAACACGAAGCACCAGGAAGCCAACGATGGGAAACAGCACTCCAGGCACGCAGGAAAACAAAAATTGCATCTCTATTCTGGCAGATGAGTGTCTTGAATGTGACACCACTGTGTGGATACAAAATGTCTATGGACATAAAACCAGATTTCTGATACCCAATTAGAGAAGAAGAGAAGATTAGAGAAGAAGATTTATACCTCGCCCTTCACTCGGAGTCTCAGAGCGGCTCACAAACTCCCTTCCCTTCCCCTCCCCACAACAGACACCCTGTGATGTAGGTGGGGCTGAGAGAGCTCTGACAGAAACTGCTCTTTTTCAAGAACAGCGGTGTCAGAATTATGGCTTGCCCAAGGTCATCCAGCCAGGTACGAGGGGAGGAGTGGGGAATCAAACCCGGCTCTCCCAGATTAGAGTCTGCGCTCTTAACCACGACACCAAACCGGCTCTCCATTTGGGGAAACCGCAGGGGTCAGCACACCTGGAGTGCAATGGATGAGCCTCCCCCTGGGAAAACCTTCTTCGTGATCAAGGTGTCTCCCCTGCCGGGTAAGTATCCTTTTTTGTCTTGCCCCTCGTTAATCAAACAACTCCTGCAGACTTCTGAAGCATTTCGAACCTGCAAAGCCTATTTGAGCAGAGCAGGGCAGAAACAAAATGGAT
>NW_015165839.1:617765-622973 GCF_001447785.1 Gekko japonicus | reverse complement strand
TAATAACCTCGCGCTGGAGGGTCTGAATCATTATACTCCCAGAGCTGTCTCTGTCTGAGGCTGAACTGTGCCTGCTGCAAGCTGCTCTTGGGGGGAGACTCTGCACTCTGCCAGCGATGCCTAAATTGCCTGCAAGACCCAAACAAACACACCTGTAATCGCCCGGCAATGCGGGATGAGCCCACTCCATTGCTAAGCCTAATTGGCCCTTGGGGAGTGCCGGATAAACATATTTGGAGGCCATGAATGATTAACAAGGATTTTATTTTGCGCATCCTGGCCCGGCCGCTAATCCCTTACAGCTTGGCGTCTCTCCGGGCGAATCCCCCCCCCCGGCTTCCCTGCCCCCCTTCCCTCCCCAGCTCTTCTGCCCCCCCTGTGGATCGGGACCCTTTCTGGCTTTGTTTCTCACCACCATTCCCCCCCATTAGAACTGTCAACGGATCGAAGAGTTTTCTAATTGATTCATCATCTGCCTCTTAAACTGACAAATCCATTAATGAACCAATTATATGGGGGGTGGGAAACAGATCCGCATATCATGAAGACCTCGATGTAGGTGCTTTGCTGGGGACCGTGTGACCTACTCCGTATCAGCGCAAAAGAAGGCCATTTCTTAGATATTTCTGGCCTTTTCCACCCTGTATTATGAGGGAATATCAGAATTGGGGGGGGACCCAAATCCAAAAGATAAAAACGTATCCCCTTAATTTGGAGCCCTCGGATTTCAATCTGCCCTCATGAATTAATCTACCAATTAAACTGATTACATGCCACGGTCTTTAACACTAAGCCCCAATTGCAGGGTCTCGGCGGCGGAAAGGATGGAGTAACCCACCTGGATACGAACAGATGACTCCCCCCCTCCACGAGCGGCCTAATTCCTGCACCATCTGTCCGAGTCTCTGTCTTCTTGCCACTGCCTCCCCTTCCCCCAGAATCTGGTCCTCAGACACAGACTGCTTCTGAACACAGAGCTTCCACGGAACCGGCGTCCCCAAGGTGGCACCCACGGGCACCACACCGCCCACTCAGTGTTCCCTCTAAGCTGAGTGAGTGTGAGCTAGCTCACAGGTTTTTTTAGCCTCCAGCTCACACACTTTTGTCTTCACTCAGGAAGGATGGTGTGGAGAAACGCCATTTTGTGGATGTAAGTTAGGGTTGCCAAGTCGATCTTCGCCGGGAGCGGAGGACTCCTAGCAGGCGTCTGGTGCACGTGTGCGCTTTGCGCGTGCCGCATGCACGTCACCCAGAAGTGACGTGACGATGCCAGGCACCCTGGGGGCGGGGCCACAGCCATACAAGGGAAAACCATAGAGTTTTCCCTCGGGTGGCTGTGGCCCCACCCCCAGCGTGCCCGGCATGGTCGCGTCACTTCCAGTGGCGCCGGGGAATGGGCTTCTGGGGCGGGGATTTCCCCGCCCCCCGGGGGGACTTGGGAAGCCTAATGTAAGTTGGGCCGGATAGGAGGAGGCCGTCAAACTTGAGGTAGGCCTGGGCCTAGTCTCCTCCTCATTCCCCAACCCCCCTCCCGTCTCCAACCCGCAGTCTGAGGGCAGCTCCCTCGAGACGACAGGAAGTCCATCAAGGCTGTGAGGAGAGCTGCCCCAGAATGCTGCAGGAGGGAGAACCACTTCCTGGGTGGGAAACGGCTGTTTTATATTGTGGAGTTTTGGGCAGAAAGGCAGTCAGTCTGCGAGAAGTCTGAAGCCAGTCAGCCTTGGGGTTGGAGTCTGCAGGAGGCAGAGGCCATGTTGGGAGACCTGCTGATCTCACCTCTTCCAGTGGAATGAAGCCATGTGCCTGCCCTGCGGACCCTCCAGACAGGGAATGAGTGTAGACAAGGGAGAGATGGAGCGGTTTTGTCACCTTTATTTCTGACTAGGAGAAAGGCCCGTTGCGGATCAAGTGAAGGGGGGGATCAGGTGAAGAGGGTGACGCAGGGGCTTCAGAAAGGTTGTGCGGGGGCCTCAGGAGATCTTTCCCTGGCCAGCCGCCATGGTCGGCCAGCAGGGAAAGGTGGCGCAGGGGCCTGAGAAGGCGGGGGGAGATACCGTGGGTGGCCGGCTGACCGGCACGACCATGGGCGGCCGGCTGACCGGCACGGCACCTCCGTGGTCGTCCTCGGCGTCCCACGTGGCCATCGTCTTCGGCGGCAGTGTGTGAACTGAGAGCAACACGCTGGCCGCCGGAGGTGTGGGCGGGACTGAGGCCACGCGGCCACCCAGCAACTGGCAGAGTTTTGGAGTGGCAGTTCAGGCGGCCAACTAATTTTGGCATGAATCAAATCCTGCCACCCCATAGAAGAAATGCCACCCCAAATCAGCTTTATAATATAGAGAGATTCTTCAGTTCATTGTATGCCTGTAAATAGTTAAATGCTTTCAAGATAAATCCTTTAACTGTTGAAGAAGTCCCTCTGTACCACATCATTCCCCCAGCCGCTTGGGTATGCTAGGGGTGGGTCGGGGACTCAAGGAGAACAGGGGCAAAATAGCGGTTGCCAACTCTCCAGGGGAGCCCCGAGGATTGCCAGGAAGCCCCAAGGCGGGTTCCTAGTAAGACCGGAGGGAGGTTAGGAGACTGTCCCGCCTAACCAGAGCCCAAGACAGGGACAGTGATGGCAGCAATACCCAGGGGTAGTGGAGAAGAACTGCCCCTTCAGGTGCCAGGTCATGCAAGGGAGGGGTGGGCAGAGCGGGGCCTGCCAGCTGCTGTAGGCCCGTTCCACCACAGATAGCTCCAGAACAAACTAATGTATGCAGTAGCCAAATTGCTGGCTCACAACTTTAATGCCAGTAGTCGCTCACAAAGAAGAATTTTTGCTCACAGGACTCCACAGCGTAGAGGGAGCATTGTCACCACTTTTGCTGGTGCCCACCAAGTGTTCTGCAAAGTGGGCAGGACCAGATGGGGCTTTTGCCCAGGAGGGATTCTCATTGGCGGGGCAGATTTCTTTTTTTTTTTTTTAAAGTTGCTTTGGGAGTTGCTGCCGTCACAGCCCAAGGATCTTCACTGAGTGACTGAAAGGTAAGCTGTGCATCTATGCAAATAAATAAATAAATAAATAATACATCCATATTGAAAGGTGTCCTGTTAAACAAAGATTAAATAAATAAATAAATAATACATCCATGTTGAAAGGTGTCCTGTTAAACAAAGCTTCTGCCTGAAATGCTGAAGGGTTACTATTAGAGTTTTGCAGGACCTCCCTCTCTGACATTTTGTGGTTGGCTCTGCCTCCTGTGGTGGCCATTTTGTGATTGTACCCACCATCTTGTGTCTGAATTCCAAAGGCGCCCACGGGCTCAAAAAAGGCTGGGGACCAGTGTTCCCCCTAAGCTGAGTTTGTGTGAGCTAGCTCACAGTTTTTTTAGCCTCCGGCTCACACATTTTCACCTTCGCTCAGGAAGGATGGCTTCCGAGTAAACTAATTTATGCAGTAGCCGAATCGCTCGCTCACAACTTTAATCCATTAGCTCCCAAAGTAGATTTTCTGCTCACAAGACTCCACAGCTTAGAGGGAGCATTACTGGGGACCCCTGCAATGAACCACCATGCCGAAGAAGTACAGAATGGATCTGTGTTCCTCTCTGAGCTTGTCTAATCCTTTTAGGTCCAGTGTCGTATAGCAGCTGGACGCTTGAACTGGGATCTGAAAGGCCTGGGTTCAAATCCCCGCTCTATCACTGAAGCGCACTGGGTGACATCATGCCAGTCCCTGATTCTCAGCCCAGCCTACCTCACAGAGGGGTTGCCGTGAGGCTAAAATGGGGAACTGATGTCCCGGGAGCGTACGACGGTTAGATTTCAATGAAAGAGACGATCATAGCAAAGGGCGGCAATGAACCCCTCCGGTTGACCTTACGTAGTCCTTCTCTCAATCGACTGCCAAACAGCTTGGGTGACCCCCCGGGCTTAAAGTATTAGGAGAGAGGCAGAACGGCGCCCTTCCCCCCACCACGCAAATTATTCTGCAGAACAATTGTACAATCTCCCTCCCCCGTCCTTTTTAATACGCTCCCCCTCCCGAAAAACTCCACAGCGCCGAAGTCACATTGTTTGCCGGAAGGATTTGTCCAAGATTAATCCGCGCCAGATCGGGGAATCGAACCCAGATGCCCTGGCCCCTGGCCCACCTCCCTGCTCCACCACCCCTCGGCGACTTCCGCTGATTGGTGCTTCCCAGAACATGCCACGGAGGACACCGTGGATGGATGAGCGCTTCGTGAACCCCAGACTCTGATGCTGAGCATCTGTAGGACATGGGGAGAGCCTCCCTCTCTGCACCCACCTCGACTTCCAACCCAAATCCCCCCCCCCCCAGGTCTCTCCCACCAGGACCTCCATGTTGGCAACTACCACACAAGAAGCCCCATAGTGTAAAAGCATGAGAGATGGCAGAGAGATCTGCAGGGATCAGTAGAGAGGCAGTGTGGTACAGCCGTTAAAGAGTGCCAGACGATTGTCGCACAGTGGTTAAGCAGTGTTCCCTCTAAGCTGAGTTCATGTGAGCTAGCTCAGTTTTTCTAGCCTCCAGCTCACACATTTTTGTCTTCGCTCAGGGAGGATGGCTCCAGAGCAGTGTTCCCTTTAAGCTGAGTTAGTGTGAGCTAGCTCACAGTTTTTTAGCCTCCAGCTCACACATCTTTGCCTTAGCTCAGGAAGGAGGGCTCCAGAGCAAACTAATTGATGCAGGAGCCAAATGGCTCGCTCACAACTTTAATGCCAGCAGCTCACAAAGTAGAATTCCTGCTCACAAGACTCCACCGCTTAGAGGGAACATTGCGAGTCCAGAGCAAACTAATTGATGCAGCAGCCAAATGGCTCGCTCACAGCTTCAATGCTAGTAGCTCACAAAGTAGAATTTTTGCTCACGAGACTCCACAGCTTAGAGGGGACATTGGTTAAGAGTTTCCAGATTCCAATCCCCACTTCTGCCATGGAAGCTTGCTGGGTGACCTTTGGCCAGTCACATGCTCTCGGCCTCACCTACCTCACAGGGTTGTTGTGAGGGTCGAATGGAGGAGAGGAGAATGACGTGAGCTGCTGCTTGGGGGCTCCATTGAAGAAGAAGAAGAAGAAGAAGAAGAAGAAGAAGAAGAAGAAGAAGAAGAAGAAGAAGAAGAAGAAGAAGAAGAAGAAGAAGAAGAGGAAGAGGAAGAGGAAGAGGAAGAGGAAGAGGAAGAAGAAGAAGAAGGAGAAGGA
>NW_015165839.1:613225-615451 GCF_001447785.1 Gekko japonicus | reverse complement strand
ACCCCACATTGCTTTGGTTCATGTAGGTCCAAAGATCCACACTTTAGCTTTTAGGGTGGTCAAAGGGCCCTTCCCTCCACCCTTTCTCAGGAGCCAAAAAGTCCGGCTGGAGCCAAACCGATGTTTCCCTCCCAATGAGCTCACTTCCTCAAGGCCCCGCCTCCTTTTGTCATAATTTCCTTCCAAAGCCGTTGAGAATCGTAGAATCATAGAATGTTAGTTGGAAGGGACCTTGCAGGTCATCTAGTCCAACCCCCTGCACTCTGCAGGAGCAGAGCCGAAAGAGAGCCCTACAACATACCTGAAAGAAAGATGGTCATCCAGCCTCCGCTTGAAAACGTCCAGCGAAGGAGCCTCCACCACCTCCCAAGGCAGACTGTTCCACTGCTCAACCACTCTTACAGTTAGGAAGTTTCTCCTGATATTTAGCCGGTAACGACTCCCTTGTAATTTCCACCCATTAGATCTCATCTTGCAATCCGGAGCAAGAGAGAATACATCTGCTCCATCTTCCACATGACAGCCCTTCAAATACTTGAAGACTGCAATCATGTCCCCTCTAAGCCTTCTCTTTCCCAGGCTAAACATACCCGACTCTTTCAGCCTTTCCTCATAAGACTTGGATTCCAACCCTCTCACCATCCTGGTTGCCTTCTTTTGGACGCGCTCAAGCTTGTCAACATCCTTCCTACAATGTGGTGCCCAAAACTGGACGCAGGACTCCAGGTGAGGCCTGACCATAGCAGAATAGAGCGGAACTACCACCTCCCATGATCTGGACACAATGTGAAAATGGCACATCACCCCAAACGTCTCCCCTGGCCCTTGCGTGACCAATGCTCCTCACCAGCTGCAAAGAGAGGGATGAAACTGGGGGCAAAGGCAGCTGGCCTAGCTATTCCATACCCCCCACCCCCCAAAGATCAACAATAAATTCGCCCAACAGCATCAAAAATGGCCCACGACACTTCCCCTGGGAGCGGCCCACCCCTTTCCCTGGGCACGTCACTCCTCTCCTTGCCTTTGGCGATTTCCTCTGCCCTTTCCCTCTCTGCACACACAGGCCAGCTTTAAACAATTTCCGTGTCTTGCTCTGAACCAGATGCGGAAAGGAAAACAAGGGGAAGCAGAATGGAACAGAATTTTCATGAACGGAGGGGAGAAAGCGAGAGAGAGGAGAAGCAACCCCCCCTCCCCTCGGTGGAACAGATCAATGCCCTCTGGAACGTACCAGGAGGTATCAACAAAGCCCCCTCCCCTCCCTACCCCCACACACGCTGGTTCCACCCCACGAGGAAGGAAAGGCCCGGCAAGCGACAGGGAGACAGCTTAAAATTGCGCGCCGCTTCGCTAAGCTCGCCCCGCAACCTCTTGCTCCATGTTTCCATTCCTACCTGTGACATTGACTTCCACCAGGCCAGACCGCGTGCCGATCGTGTTGGTGGCCTCGCAGACGTACGTCCCCGCCAGGCTGTAGGTGACCGGACCTTTGAAGAACAACGTGCTGTTCTGGACCTCCACGTTGTCGGGGAGCGACCCGTTCAATCTGCCAGCGGAGGAAAACCACACAGTTAGGACGAGAGTTCCAGAGGGCAGCCGTGCCGATCAGCAGTAGAAGACCTAGATTCGAATGCAGAAGTGCCCTAGAGACCCACACGAGTTTCGGGGTATAAACGTCCGAGAGCCAAAGCTCCCTTCGTCAGATAAGAGTCAGAATGGAGATCTCCGAGTCCTTCTACCCCAGTCAGAAGGTGGCACGGGTGCTGCAAAGAACAATCTCAGGATGCAGAGGGACAATAGATATTCTTTTTGTAGCAGGAACTCCTTTGCATATTAGGCGACACACCCCTAATGTAGCCAATCCTCCAAGAACCTACAGAGCTCTTCTTACAGGGGCTATTGTAAGCTCTTGGAGGATTGGCTACATTAGGGGTGTGTCCAGAGGTCATTTCAGGGGGGAAAGCGGGGGATCGCAGTTCCCCCAGGTGAGGTACGGGGTGGGGTGGGGCACATGACGAAGCCCCGCCTCCTGCTTCCGGCCACCCCGCTTCCGGCCCTCATTCAGCCAGGAGGAGGCAGGAGAAGAGGGAGGGTAAGTTGCTTCCTCCCTGCCTCTCCCCACCCCTGCCTGCCTGGGGCCAGGGAGGGCCTTCGCGGGGCTTCCTTGCACTCCCGCCGGCCTTGCAGGTCCACCGCCGGGCCCCTCATGGGGTTCGGCAGTGGAGA
>NW_015165839.1:590587-612772 GCF_001447785.1 Gekko japonicus | reverse complement strand
CTGTGAGGTAGGTGGGCCTGAGAGAGCTCTTGACAGAAACTGCTCATGAGAGAACAGCTCTGAGAGAACTTGTGACTGACCCAAGGTCACACCAACAGCTGCACGTGGAGGAGTGGGGAATCAAACCCGGTTCTCCCAGAGTAGAGTCCGCGCTCCTAACCACCACACCAAACTGGCAGTAGGTGATGTGCAAGGCCTCTGCTTGTGACCCTGGGAAGCCGCTGCCAGACAGAGTAGACAGTGCTGATCCTGATGGACCAAGGGTCTGATTCAGTATCAGGCAGCGTCATGTGTTCCTATGAGATCCTTGTAACTGAGGTATCAGAGTAGTTCATGTTGGAATATTGAGATTTTACAGGATGGATTTATAATACACCTGACGGCTTTGAACTTTTGTGATGACTTTTGATTTAGGCCACACCGAGCAGGCGACTGAGATCCTCCAAGTGGAAGAGCCAGGGATTGAACCCACGGCTCCTTGCCCTTCCCCTCCCCACAACAGACACCCTGTGAGGTGAAGCAGTGCTTGCCCCCTTCCTTCCTCAAGCAAGGGAGGCATCCTTCAGCCTTGAAGGGCGGGGGGGGGGGAGGGAGGAAAGTCTCAGGAAGATAACCCTGAATTCTGCCCCCTGAAAGTCTGAATTACGCACCCTGCCTTTATGCAAACGAAGGTATTTGCATAAAACTGTGGCTCGGCGTAATTTATTCTGCATATTGTTTTCTGCAAGCTCTGGGCCAAGAGCCAAGCTGAGCACTAAAATACTCCCAGTTGCATATCATCTAGCTGTGCTCCTGTCTCCTTCCTGTCTGCTGGTATAAGCACCTGGGCGTAGTCAGAGGTGGAAGTCAAAGACAAGGGCCGAAGTGTTCCTGGCTCATGGCCTGTGGCCCTTGTGTGACAAACTCCAGGGGACCGAGAACCTGCTGTGGAGGCCGCCATTTCTTTTGGTTTGCTTGTTTTAATTTCCTTTCTTTGTTTATTTAAATTACATTCTGTTTGTTTGAATGGCTGCTTAGTTAAATTACATTTAGGTCCTTTGGTAAGCTCAGGATGAACAGCAGGAGTAATAAACTGCCTAAGTAAACATGAAATACACACCTGAGAAACGGAAGCTCCCAGAACCTGGCAAACCTTGTGAGAACATAAGAGAAGCCAATGTTGGATCAGGCCAAGGGCCCATCCAGCCCAACACTCTATCACACAGTGGCCAGAAATACCAGGTGCCATCAGGAGGGTCCAGTGCCATCAGGAGGTCCACCAGTGGAGCCAGGACTCTAGAAGCCCTCCCACTGTTGCCCCCCCTCCCCCAAGCACCAAGAATACAGAGCATCCCTTGCCCCAGCCTGAGAGTTCCTATCTATACCTTGTGGCTAATAGCCACTGATGGACTTCTGCTCCATATGCTTATGTAATTCCCTCTTGAAGCCATCCATGCTTGTAGCCACCGCCACCTCCTGCGGCAGTGAATTCCATGTGTTAACTACTCTTTGGGTGAAGAAGTACCTCCTATTATCCATTCTAACCCGACTGCTCAGCAGTTTCATGGAGTGCCCACAAGTTCTTGTATTATGAGAAAGGGAGAAAAGGACTTCTTTCTCTACCTGCTCTATCCCATGCATAATCTTATAAACCTCGATCATGTCACCCCCTCAGCCGTCGTTTCTCCAAGCTAAAGAGCCCTAAGCATTTTAACCTTTCTTCATAGGGAAAGTGTTCCAACCCTTTTATCATTCTAGTTGCCCTTTTCTGCCCTTTTCCCAATGCTATAATATCCTTTTTGAGGTGTGGCTCTTCTCTGGCTTTTTGAGGTTACTAGGAATGGCTCATGAGAAGAAATGCATTTTGTCTGGGAGATGTGAAATGAGCCAAACCTCCACTTTGCATTTGGGCAGAGAAAAGGTTTGTGTGTGTGTGTTTTCCATTCCATTACTTCCCAGACGGACCTCAGCTCATCTTCATACAAATGCTAATAGATCTAGCAGGAGAGATAATGGGTGGGTCAAGCTCTTTCTTTCCCTCCTAGCTGGGAACAGAGATTTGGAGGAATGAAATGCTAGAGGGACTCCAGAAAGGAAATGCCCTGGAGATCTCCAGGAAAAGCCTCTTTGACCTACCCTGTGAGGTAGGTGGGGCTGAGAAAGCTCTTTTGAGAACTGCTGTTGAGAGAACAGCTCTGAAATAACTTGTGACTGACCCAAGGTCATACCAACATTTGCATTTGGAGGAGTGGGGAATCAAACCAGGTTCTCCTAGAATAGAGTCTACACTCCTAACCACTACACCAAACTGGCTCTCCTTGCAGCAGGAAGGAGGTCTCTTGGGTCCTGGGGGCAGGAGTGCACACAGGCCTCTCCGCTGAGGAGGCAGCCACTGACCATGTGGAGAGCTGAAGGGAGCATCAGGGTAAGGAAAATGTAGAGATCTGTAACTTCCTACGCTAAGGAGCCCGACCTATATTTTTTAACATCTGATAGGGCATGTGTAGAGAGAGGGACATTTTACCTATTTTTTTTCGGAACTCTTTGCTCAATCTGGTGCTGTGATACTTGTGAACATTTTGTTTTCAATAAATATTGCATGACTTTTGATGCTGGTAGTGGTTCTCTGTACCACTTAGACCTCCACCATCTTGGGCACACTATTTTAAAAGGAGCACCAAGGAAGGCAGGCAGTTGGCAAGTGGCTATTCCTCCAAAGGTGCACAAGGCAGTAAATCATCCCCATGGCGACAAGGTGCTGGGAAGTAGGAGACACAGAGGCAAGGCTTCAGAATTTGGAAGGGAAGCTGAGAGTCTGGACCCTCTCAGCAGGCAATTCCCTACAAAGGTGGGGTGGTGGTAGTGAGCTACCCGAGAGTGAACACAAGAACATAAGGGAAGCCATGTTGGATCAGGCCAATGACTTATCCAGTCCAACACTCTGTGTCACACAGTGGCCAAAAAGACCAGGTGCCAGTGGAAGAAAAGCCTCTCCAGGTGTGGAGAAATACCTAGGAGGGCAGGGCAGAACAGGGCCTGTAGGCTGGAGCAGACACATTCCACCACAGCTTGCACTCTCTCTCTTCTGTTTTAGGGGATAAAAAATTGGTTTTCTCAAAATCACCAGGTTTTCAGGATATTGTAGCTATATGGATTTTCCAGAAAAGAAGAAGAAAAAAAGATTTCCCCCCCTAGATAAAGTATGTCATGCTATAAACAGAGCATCATGTGATTTAGCATACTTATTTTCACTTATATTTAGTAAACAGAATTGACAGCACCTAGGGTTGCCAACATCCAGGTGATGGCTGGGGATCTCAACCAACGTTCCCTCTGAGCTGTGGAGTCTTGTGAGCAAACATTCTACTTCGTGAGCTACTAGCGTTAAAGTTGTGAGTGAGCAATTTGGCTGCTGCATAAATCAGTTTGCTCTGGAACCCTCCTTCCTGACCTGAGGCAAAAATGTGTGAGCCGGAGGCTAAAAAATTGTGAGCTAGCTCACACTCACTCAGCTTAGAGGGAACACTGATTACAACCAGTGTTCCCTCTAAGCTAAGTGAGTGTGAACTAGCTCACAGTGTTTTAGCCTCTGGCTCTGTCCCGTTCCCGACGTCCGGGACCAAGGAAACCCGGGAGAGTGGCAAGGAGGAGAAAAAACCCCCAACCACCGACCTCCGCACCTACTCACCTGGCAGCCCTCGGCCGGCCGGCGCGAATGCGGCCGAAGAAGCACGAAGCAACGGGCGGGCCAGAAGCCAGCGGCGCGGCCCGAGAGGAGCCGCAAGTGCCAGGAGCCCCAAGAAGATCTCAGAGGCCGAAGGGGACGTTCGGGAGCTGCGCGGCGGCGCCGGCGGCGCGGCCAAGGAGCCGCTGAGACCGCCGCCGGCGAACCCATCTGTGAGCGGAGGAACGCCCTGTCGGCGTCCCTCCGTATATAGGGGGGCGGGGCTTTCGAGCGGGAAGGAAGGGGCGGCACCGGGTGTACGGCATGAAGAATAAAAGGCCGGCAAGAACGGGGACCAGGGAGGAGGTGATGCGGAGACGATACGAAGGGCTGAGAGAGAGAGCGACGGAAGTATCGTGGCATCAAGACGGAGAGACAAGAGGGGTGCTGTCAACCCCGTCTCCCGTCGGTCTGAGGTCCCGCGCTCGCTGGGGATTCACTTGCCGACCTGCAGGAGCCGCCCCTCCGCCCGGGACGATCCACCGACGCCACGGCCTCTGGGGGCGGAAACCCCCGGGACGAGCACGAGCCCGACAGGCTCGCACGTTTTCGTCTCAGCTCAGGAAGGAGGGCTCCAGAGCAAACTAATTTATGCAGGGGGCAAATCACCTGCTCACAGCTTTAATGCCAGTAGCTCGCAAAGTAGAATTTTCGCTCGCAGGACTCTACAGCTTGGAGGGAGCACTGATTACAACTGATCTCCGGGGGACAGAGATCACTTGACCTGGAGAAAATGGCATATTTGGAAGGTGGACTTTATGGCATTATTCCCCACTGAAGCCCCTCCCCCAAACCCCGCCCTCCTCAGGGTCCGCCCCTCAAATCTCCAGGTACTCCCCGACCAGGAGCAAACCGCCCTAACAGCACCCCATGTTAATTTTAAGTCTTAATAGTAACAAATACTCGAACTGAAATATTTGATTGAGAAATAAATCAAGTGTGGTTTAAATGTTATGTTCAGACAAATTCAAAGCTCGGTGCGGAAGTGACTTTTATGGGATACTTGTAAAAACTTTGTTAAATCTAAAGACAATTTACCATGTGCTTCCCTTACACTGGCCCCGGTCACACCAGCCGGAAAATGCGGGGCGGGGGGGAGGAGAAGCATGGCTGTTTGCCCCGGAGCAAAATAACGCGCGGCTGCCCAATCAGACGTCCCGTCGAGGTCCCGTGGTTAGGGGGGAGGTGATGATCACACGGCTATCCTGCAGGGCGGCAAAGAAGCGGCGCGGCGCGATCACACCAGCAATCGCTAGGCACCACTTCCGTGGCAATCAGGAACATTTTTCCCACCAGAAGGTGCGCATGCGCATGATCGTTTGTGCGCATCCTGTGCAGACTGAAAAAAAAAAGTAACCAGTTCGTGACAGGACTACGACGGGACGCGATCAGACACCCGCCCTTGCCCCGCGTTGTTCGGAAACTAGTACCTCGTAGGTACTAGTTTTTTAAGCCGCATCTTCGGCGGGAAGCCACGAGTTAGCCATGGGAGCACTACGTTTCCCAGATGTTGTGGTGTGATTGTGCCCGGAAAATCCGCCTATCATCCATCTCTTTAGCATGGGAAATGCTCCGTGTGACCGGGGCCACTGTTTAAATTTAAGGGAAGAAACACTGAAGGCACTACAGTCTGTTGACATGCTAATTTTAGCACACACCCAGATGCCGAGAGGCAGACATGGCTGACCACTTGTCTACTTCAACATAATTCAACTCTCCTCCAGGGAGGTTATTGGGACCCCAATTTACTTGCAACTGCCTGTTAGTTCCACTCCAGATTATTGGTTACAAATATCCCTTCCACTCCGTGAGCGAAGACATATAAAAAAAGGATTTCAGCTTCGGTTTGACGTTATCAGCCCAGTCCATCAGGTTCATTCGCAACTTGATTTCTATCCGCACGATCGTACGTACTTGTGGTTTTACGACACACACACAAACACACACACAAAACACAAGTCAATAATTTACACCATTCCTACCCATTGTCACTTGAAAAGCATTATTTAACAACTCTGAAATAATCACGCTTGCCAAATGTCCTTTTGCCAACGGCACCCATTGATTGTTATTAATTTTATGAAACAATGCATCTTTAGAAAGGGAACATTTCCCAAAGGAAAAAAATAAAGCACCGGAAACCATGCCTGTAGAAAATTTTCTGCCCCGCACATCTCCAGCCGCAGCTGCAGCCAATTTCTGCTCAATACCATAGCTGAAACAAGGCTTTTAATTTGTGTGAGCGGTATGCAGCATATTTACTGACACCATCAGCTCCGACAATGTGTTCTAACAGATCAAGAGGCAATGATAAGGGATCATAAACAAAGCGTGTGGTCGAGTTACAACCCACTCATGACCACCCCGAGAAGTTCCACCTCATGGCAAGAGACGTTCAGAGGTGATGGGCCCTTGCCTGCCTCTGCGTAGCAACCCTGGACTTCCTTGGTGGTCTCCCAACCAAGTACAAACCAGGGCTGACCTTGCTTCGCTTCTGATATTGGACTGGATCAGGCTTGGTCTGAGCCATCCAAGTCGAGAGACCAACAGAAGTGGTTTGCCGTTGCCTTCCTCTGCCTAGCAGCCTCCGTCTTCCTTGGTGGTCTCCCATGGGCGACCCTGTTTCGCTTCCACGCTCTGATGAGATCAGGTTAGGCTAGGCTATAATTGATATTCTGGAATAAAATGGAGGTAGCTCATCTATGAACCAACCTCAAAGTGTTTTGGGAAGCCACGGACAAGGAAACAAGAAGTCCTGTACCCCTAGGAAAAGAACGATATAGCTAACTCGTAGTCCAAATATTTTTAGTAGAGACATCACCCTGCCAACAAATGTCCGCATGGTCAAAGCAATGGTATTCCCAGTAGTCATGTATGGCTGCGAGAGCTGGACCATAAGGAAGGCCGAGCGCCGAAGAATAGATTCTTTTGAACGATGGTGCTGGAGAAGACTCTTGAGAGTCCCTTGGACTGCAAGAAGATCAAATCAGTCAATCCTAAAAGAAATCAACCCTGACTGTTCCCTGGAAGGCCAGGTAATGAAACTGAAGCTCAAAGACTTTGGCCACCAAATGAAAAGGGGGCACTCACTGGAGAAGTCCCTGATGCTGGAAAAGATTGAAGGTCAAAGAAGACGGGGGCGGCAAAGGATGAGATGGTTAGACAGTGTCATAGATGCAATGAACATGAAGTTGAGCAAACTTCAGAGGACGGCGGAAGACTGGAAGGCCTGGCGGGGTCTGGTGCATGGGGTCGCGAAGAGTCGGACTCGACTGTGCGACTGAACAACGACAAAGTCCAATTATTTAAGCTGAAACAACTGAATAAAAAGCCCAGGTTCAAAACGCTGGCACCTCCGGTGCAAAGGATCTTCAGCAGCAAGACTGGAGAAGTCCTTCCTCTGTCCGAGACCTTGCCATCTGCTGCCAGTCAATGGAGACGGTGCTCAGCTAATGGACCAATGTTCTGACTCAGTATGGGACACCTTCGTAATTAAAATGTAAAAAGCCATTTTCCACTTCCTTGAGAAAATGCACTCGCTGGAAGTCATTAAGGATAAATAACGGGAAATAATTAGCATTTTGGTTATGCCCATGAATAAGTGCATAAAAAGCTCTCTTTCGACGATGGCTGGAAGATAATAGAAATCTTTGTAACTCAAGCCAAGTCAAGACAATTTCATCAATCAAGTGAATGCATTACTGAAAAAGAAAAGGGGGAATGTCCATGTAGGATGCTGGGACACAGAAGGGATGGTGCAGAGCGAAGTTCTGGTGTGCCGAGAGTGTATCCAACACCGTCCTTGCAGGGAAAGTTGACAAAAGTTCACAGGAAAACAGAATCAACTTTGTAGCCTGGTTGCCTGGAAGAAAGTCTTCACTCGCCACAGGCGAGCAGGTATTTTAAAATCTTGCAAATATTATTCACGGAAACCTGACAAGGACTGAGCCATGCCTTCTCCTTAGTTGCCAAAGCCCTGCCACATACCCTGGTGGCATCGCCTAGTCCCTGGTGGCACACCTCCACCATTGCCCATTTGACAATCTAGTTCCAGGCTTAACGTCCACATGCCATAAGCAATCCTCAGATATGGAAGCCAGTTCCGCACAAGCTGTAATTCCTCAGCAGAACCAGCAGGCACTTTGTTTGTGGATTCACCTCGAGAAACAGGAAACACCTGCTCCCTTGGAACCAATCCATCCACTTCACTCACATCTCATTCAAGGGCTTGTTTCCCGGCTGATACCCCCCATTGCCCCTGTACCAGATTGGGTGGAGGAGAGCACATGAACACATGAAGCTGCCGTATACTGAATCAGACCCTTGGTCCATCAAAGTCACTATTGTCCACTCAGACTGGCAGCTGCTCTCCAGGGTCTCAGGCGGAGGTCTTTCACGTCACCTGCTGCCTGATCCTTAGCTGGAGATGCCGGGGGTTGAACATGGGACCTTCTGCGTGCCAAGCAGAGGCTCTTCCACTGAGCCACAGTCCCCCTCCAAACACACACATGGAGCTGCCTTATAGTGAATCAAACCCTGGGTCCATCAAAGTCAGTACTGTCGACTTGGACGGGCAGCAGCTCTCCAAGGTTATCAGGCAGGAGTCTTTCCCATCACCTGCTAACAAGTTCTTTTAACTGGAGATACCGAGGATTGAACCTGGGACCTTCTGCGTGCCAAGCAGATGCTCTAACACTGAGCCACAGCCCCTCCCTGCATGCTATGCAGTGCTGGATTAGGCCTAGCAGTGAAATATGCCAGTTTGGTCCTTTCCGCACTAGACCTTAAATCCTGGTTCAACCCTGTCTCTGAACTTACATTCGACACTATACATGAGTTCACCTCTTTAATTATCTCGCGGTATTTTTTGTTTCCACATTACATTGCGGTCACCCTGGTTTCTCCCCACACTTGTCCTGGGATAAACAGATGCTGTTATAAGGTAAAGCTAAAGGTTCCCTTGCTCGAAAGCCAGTCGAATCTGACTCTAAGGTTGCGGTGCTCATCTCCGTTTCAAAGCCGAAGAGCCAGCGCTGTCTGAAGACGGCATGACTAAACACCAAGGCGCACGGAACGCTGTTACCTTCCCACTGAAGTGGTCCCTATTTATCTACTTGCAATTTCTTGCTTTCGAACTGCTAGGTTGGCAGGAGCTGGAACTAGAGACGGGAGCTCACTCCGTCACGCGGCACACTCGGGTCTCGAACTGCTGAACGACCGACCTTCCACAGCCTGCAGTTCAGCGTCTTCACCACTTGAGCCACCGCAGCTCCTATGCTGTTATAACCAGAGATAAATGCAAGGTATTGTGTCGCAAGTTGAACTCTGATAAAACCAGGGATGAGATCCAAGGGCGGAAAGGGCCACTGTCATCTGAAAAAAGTCTGCCAGTTTTGTGCATAACAAGCACGCTGGATGAGAAGAGCAGAGATATTTTGCTGCCGTATGGGTGAAGAGGGAGACCAGGGCTTCCTGCTTTCTGGTCCTGGGACCTGCTAATGGGTCTCCCCGAGTTGTGATCCAGTTGGAGTTTCTCGTTCAGGGCAGGGAGGGGGAGGGCTGCTGTCCCCCCCCCATTTTCCCTTTACTCACTCTCCTTTCTTGGTTCGCCCCCCCCATTCTCCTCTCCCTCTGCTGCACCCGTCTCTACCTCTCTTCACCTTCGTTTTGCTCGATAAAACCACCACAAGTGAAAGACCTCAATTCACCTGTGAATCTTGCAGGAGAGAAGCCCGCAGGAGAAGAGAAAATGCGCTTTCCCCTCCTGTCTGATTTCTCGTGGCTCCAGCCAAAGCGCCTTCCCTCCCTTTTAATGAGTTCGTCCCAGGTTGCTGCCTTGGAGCCCTCCGCAGGGCGGGTTTACGCGGGGACGGTGCGTGCAGGGGGCTGTCTGTGGGGGCAGGGCACGCGCGGGGAGATGCATACGCCTCCTTTTCTTCTTGCCGAAGAAACCCCAAACACCCTGCAGTCCATTCATGGTCTCCAAGAAGGGGGGGGGGGAACTGCTCTCCACAAAGCTGCTGAGCAGCGTGTTCTGATGTGGCCAAATTTACGGTCCACCGAGTTCATCACGCAAGGCTGTAAATCAAAGGCTATGCTCAAGGGCATGGAGCAAGCCTGACACACAGAGTCTAGCGGCGCCAAACAGTGTGCAGTGAAACATCTCGCATCCCACTGACCACATGCTCGGAATGTCGCGCTTGGAGGGCTGGCCTTCTGAAAAGGAAGTCAGAGGGGTCCCAGCTTGGATAAAAGACGTCCCCCTTTCACATGCTAGCCACTCTCTCCAAAGCCACACGAGCGGCAGGGCAATAGCAAGGAAGAAGGAACTCTGTGCAGGCTCAGAGGGGCTTTCGTTCGTTCAAGGATGAACCCCAGTAGGAAAAAAGGTTGGGGGGGGGAGTCTCTCCCTCTAACCCCCCCCCCACCAAAGTTGAATAGTTAGGATCAACCAAAATGTCACAAAATAGCAAGTGTCTGTATCCCCCAGAACTCTTCGACAGGTGGGATTGTTCCACACAAAATGGGGGGGGGAGTAAAAGAAATGATGTTTCCAGATCTTATGGAGAAGCTCCTAGCCTGCCATTGGAAGGGTCTTAGAACGAAACACAGGAGGAGCTGTGGACTTCAGTGGGATGCAGAGGAGCCGGGTGTGAAGCAGGTTCCAGGATGCACACACCAAAGGATGCCGAGCCCCCAAAGGATGCTGAGACAGAGAAGTGAAGGGGGGGGGGGGGAGTGGATGCTACTCCCTGGGCCAAACAGAGGCTCAGGTCCAGCCTCTCTGCGGAATGCTTGCATCCGTGTCCTTGCTAGAGGCTCACAAGAAATCATGGAATCGCACATGGAAATGGACAAGAGCCTGAGGACTCTCACGTCTATTCCACAAATGAAGGGTAAGAGTCTCTTTCTGTCTCTCTCTCTGTCTCTCTCTCTCTCTCTTCATAAAGACATTTGTAGAGTCACTTACAGGGATATCAAAGCAGCTTGGAGACTTCTACATAGCTCAGAAAGAAAGGGGGGGAATCTTGAGTGCATAGCTATCAAATTAGATATCCTCTCCAGGAAGGGGGGGAAATCTGTAAATGGGATATTTGTGCTTCTCTTTGTTGAAGCGACAGACTTAAGGTAGACTCCAAATGGTTTAAGGGGCTTAAGGTAGACTCCAAATGGTTTAAGCACCAAAATGTGTGCAGTGAAACATCTCACATCCCACTGACCACATGCTCAGCATGTAGCGCTTGGAGGGCTGATCTTCTGAAAAGGAAGTCAGAGGGGTCCCAGCTTGGCTAAAATGCTAGCTAGTCACATGCTAGCCACTCTCTCCAAAGCCACACGAGCGGTAGTGCAATAGCAAGGAAGCAGGTACTCTGTGCATGCTCAGAGGGGCTTTCATTCGTTCACACGCTTCAAGAATGAACCCCAGTAGCAAAAAGGTTGGCTGGGGGAGAGGTCTCTCCCTCTAACCCCCCCCCACCAAAGTTGAATAGTTAGGATCAACAAAAATGTCACAAAATAGCAAGTGCTATCCCACGGAACTCTTCAACAGGTGGGATTGTTCCACATAAAACAGGCGGGGGGGGGTGAGCGTAAAAGAAATGATGTTTCCAGATCTTATGGAGAAGCTCCTAGCCTGCCATTGGAAGGGTCTTGGAATGAAACACAGGAGGAGCTGTGGACTTCAGTGGGATGCAGAGGAGCTGGGTGTGAAGCAGGTTCCAGGATGCACACACCAAAGGATGCCGAGACAGAGAATTGAAAGGGGGAGGGGAAATGCTACTCCCTGGGCTGAACAAAGGCTCAGGTCCAGCCTTGTTAGAGGCTCACAAGAAATCCTGGAATTGCACACTGAGATGGACAAGAGCCGGAGGACTCTCAGTTCTATTTCACAGATGCAGAGTAAGAGTCTCTCTCTCTCTCTCTCTCTCTCTCACTTTATAAAGACACTTGTAGAGTCACTCACAGGGATATCGAAGAAGCTTGGAGACTTCCACGTGGCTCAGAAAGAAGGGGGGAAACGTTTTGAGTGCAGGAGAGGGAAAAATCCGTGAATGGGATACTTGTGCATCTCTTTGTTGAAGCAACACAGACTTAAGGTAGACTCCAAACGGTTTAAGAGGCTTCCAGGCCAAATGGAAACTTGAAATGAGGTGCCAGCTCAGGCTTCGGTGTCTCGTTGACTGGGACAGTCTGGAAGAAAGACGGTTTGCTGAGCGGGCAGCGTATTCTTGGCTGCGAGGAGATTTTCATTCCGAGAAGAGGAGGAGGAGGTCACTTGCTAGATGGGCAGACACCCACATGATTACGCTGGGCATTCCTCCGCAGCTTCCTTGGCATCACGCTATCCTTGACTTCAGTGCCCAAACTGGAATTCAACTGTGGCTATTCGACAGAAGGGGGGACAAATGCATGCCTTAAATCTGCACTGTCTTGTCTTCTCTCCTCTTTTAAGGAAGCAGAAACGGGAGACGGTTGAGCTGCGGGTCGAATTTCCAGCGTCAGGAGGATAACAAGGGAACAAAAACACCCTCCGCTTTCTCTTCTGCAAACCGAGCAGGTTTGATCTGGAACACGGATACAGGCGAGAAAAGTCCCGGGAACATCATTGTCAGGCCGACTTCCCCACTGGCAAAGCTCGGATGAATCACAAGCTATCTGATCGCTTTTTTCCCAGGCCGTGCGGATTTAAAAATAAGAAGTGTGACAGACCCACCCTAGGTTCCATCCGCACTTATCCTGCTCTCCCCAGTGGCCTTGGCTTATGCCTTGACGCCTTTCAGCCTACTTAGCGAGAAGCTGGAATCCTCGGAGGGTGGGATGGCTTCCTGCGAAGAGTGGAAATGGGATTCTCTAGAGGCAAGGAAGCTGCATCGACTTCCAGCTAAAATGCTGGTTCTGAAACTGTGGTCTGCCAGTCATCCAGAGAGTGGTCAGACAAAGAGAAATAGAAGGAAATTCCTGCAGTTCAGACATCCACCCAATAGCTCGGAATCCTCCTGGCCTGGGAAGTCAGGTGACACCGACAGGGCCAATCCGCTGTCAGTGCTGTCCCCCTATCGGCTGCCTTCCCTCAAGCTATCCAGCACTTGCCCAAAAGAAGAAGAGATTGGATTTATACCCTGCCCTTCACTCGGAGTCTCAGAGGGGCTTATAAACTCCTTTCCCTTCCCCTCCCCACAACAGTCACCCTGGGAGGTAGGTGGGGCTGAGGGAGCTCTGAGAGAACTGCTCTTTCAAGGACAGCTCAGACAGAACTATGGCTTGCCCAAGGTCATCCAGCAGCTGCAAGTGGAGGAGTGGGGAATCAAACCCGGTTCTCCCAAATTAGAGTCCGTGCACTTAACCACTACACCAAACTGGCTCTCCCTTCTGGGCCAGGGCACCTGACAATCCTGTAGGCCCGTTCTCCCAATTGCACAGGAGAGCATTTGGGACTCCTTCTGCCTGTGTCACATGAAGCGGCCTTATACTGAACCAGACCTTTGGTCCATCGAGATCAGTATCATCTACTCAGACCGGCAGCAGCTCTGCAGGTTTTCAAGCTGAGGTCTTTCGCATCACCTCCTACCTGATCCCTTTCAACTGGAGATGCCGGGGACTGAACGTGAGACCTTCTGCATGCCAAGCAGATGCTCTACAACTGAGCCATGGCCCCTCCCACAAGATGGTCTCGCACTGTTCCCGACACTTACAAACAGCAGGTGGTCAACCGGAGTCTGGGCGCAACAGCTCCAGGGACTCATGTGATGGAGCATTCCGCCATCACAACAAAGCAAATCCCTGCCCATTAAAAACAAACAAACAAACCCAAACCCTCGCATGACAGCAAGAAGCGATGCTGAGACCTTTCACCCTGACAGCTAGTTTTCTACTGGCAGGGAATCTCTATTCTATGCAGGAATGTCCAGTGTGGTGAGTCCCTGCTTGCCGTCTGAAGCGGTACAGTCCAGGCACACCTTGCCCTCCTCGCCTGCTGTTTCCCAGAACTGGGCCGCGAGTGTGCACTCCGAATTCTGTGTGGGTCGTCCCAGGTGATTCAGCTTGTGAGTCACCGGCTGCTGATCAAATCTGTCTGCCTGGAAGCTCACAAGCACACACACAAAGACACACACACTTTGCAGCCTTGGGAGGGCCGACCAGGGACGTTCACTGGGGTGGAAAACAATGTTCCCAACACAGAATCTAGTTGTTAAATTAGGTGGCGGCGGAGGAGACGTTTCTTCAAAGGAGAAAGCACAGAAAGCTGCCCTACACAGAGGGAGGCCGCTATTTTCTCTAGCTCATGGCTGTCTCCTCTGACTGGTCCTGGCTCTCTGGTGACGGAGGCAGAGAGAGAGATGCTTCCCCACATCTGAGATCTGAGTTCCTTACAGCAGCGATGCCAAAGACCGAATGAACACATGAAGCTGCCTTGCACTGTGGTCCAGGGGTTGCCAAACTTGCTTAACGTAACAGCCACATAGAATAAACGTCCGATGTCTGAGAGCCGCAAGATGTGAACAAATATCACACACACTTTTTTTTACTGGAAAATATGCAGATTTGCTTTTTATTAACATTAAATGAGACTGTGTGAAAGAGCCGCATGCGGCTCCCGAGCTGCAGTTTGGCCACCCCGGCAGTAGTCTGAGACCGATTTCACACAAGAGCTGCACCGCGGTTGCGCCTCCCTTTGCCCCGCTTCTATCGGTCAATTTCCCACTCAAAGCTGTGCGGCCGCGCAGCTTCGTCCAACTTTCCTGGTTTTTGAGGATCACGAAACCGCGGGGAAAATCGGGTGAGGCTGTGGGTTAAAATGCGGCCGCGAGGCTTCAAGTGGGAAACTGACTGATAGAAGCGGGGCAAAGGGAGGCGCAACCGCAGCATAGCTCTTGTGTGAAATCGGTCTCAGACTACTGCCAGGGTGGCCAAACTGCAGCTCGGGAACCGCATGCGGCTCTTTCACACAGTCTCATTTAATGTTAATAAAAAAGCAAATTTGCATATTTTTAGTAAAAAAAGAGTGTGTAATATTTGTTCACATCTTGCGGCTCTCAAACATCTGATGTTTATTCTATGTGGCTGTCACGTTAAGCAAGTTTGGCCACCCCTGGACCATGGGATGTATCAAGCTCGACACTCCAGTCGCACCTGAGAGACTAACAAAATTTGTGGCAGGGGATGAGCTTTCACGAGTCACTGCTCACTTCTCCACTTTTCTTATCTGAAAAAAGTGAGTGGTGACTCACGAAAATTCACCCCTTGATAGAAATTTTGTTAGTTTTTCAGGTGCTACTGCGGTGGCTCAGTGGTTAAGACACTGAACTGCAGACCGGAAGGTCGGTAGTTCAGCAGTTTGAGACCCGAGTGCCGCATGACGGAGTGAGCTCCCATCTCTGGCCCCAGCTCCTGCCAACCTAGCAGTTCAAAAGCAAGAAACTGCAAGTAGATAAATAGGTACCGCTTCAGTGGGAAGGTAACAGCGTTCTGTGCGCCTCGGCATCTAGTCATGCTGGCCACATGACCACAGAAATGTCTTTGGACAGGGCTGGCTCTTCGGCTTGGAAACGGAGATGAGCACCGCACCCCTAGAGTCGGATTCGACTGGCTTTCGAGCAAGGGAAACCTTTACCTTTACAAGGTGCTACTGGGCTCTTGCTCTTTTCTACTGCTACAGATAGACTAACACAGCTACCCATCTTGATCCATCTCCATGAAAGGCACCACATTCAGCCGTAAAGGTATCTGAAGAAGTGGGCAGTGAGTCATGAAAGCTGCCACAAACTTTGTTCATCTTTAAGGTGCTCCTGGACTCTTGCTCTTTTTTGCCACTACTTTCTGCCACTAACACGGCGACCCATCTTGATCTAAGCTCAAAACTCTCTACCCCAACTGCCAAAGAAGTTTTATAAGAGCTGAGGCTAGACTGATCTTCTCAGATCCCAGAAGCTAAGCAGGGTTGGCCCTGGTTAGTATGTGGATGGGAGACCACCAAGGAAGCCCAGGGTTGCTATGCAGAGGCAGGCAATGGCAAACCACCTCTATCCTGCTTTGAAAACCCCACAGGAACACCATAAGTCATCTGCAACTCAATGAGACTTTCCACCATCACGAGCTTTTAATGATAAGAGACTGACCCTGGGACCTTCAGCATACACAGTGGTTTGGTTCAGTCCCAAGTTACTAAGATCTGGTCCACAGTCATCCAAGATTTGGGGGCTATCGTGGGCCACCACCAGGAAGTGTAGCCTTCCCCCGGCCCTTTCTGTTCCCATTCAAGGATGGTTTTTCAACCAGGACTGCAGACAACCTGTAGCTCAAGCCAAGGGCGACGTGTGCAGGGACTTACAGCTTCCACTGGTACTGGGTGGCTGGAGGGTTGGCATCCGAGATGCACGTCAGCTTGACGTCCTTCCGGTTGAGGTACCAGTTGCCGTCGAAACCATCGATCTTCACTTCTGGCTCGTCTGTAAGAGGGAAGGCAGGACGGGAGAGAGTCAGGGAGGGTGGGTGGATACCAGAAGGGAAAGGAAGGCCAAGAGGCAGGTTGGGGAGAAAAAGGAGAAGACGGGGATGGAGAAGGCAATCGACCGGAGCGAGTGGGGAACGGATGGATGGAAAGAGTGGCAGAGAGAGGATGGATGGAAGTGGATTGAGAACGCTGGATCATCGCAATTCACTCTGAACTGCCTTGGCCTCTCAGAAAAACCCTGCTAAGATCGGACCAACTGTCCATCTAAGCCAATGTCCTGTTTCTTGCAATGGCCAAACTGATGCCCTGAAAGGGCCGCAAGCAGGGTATAGACTCCCCTTCCCTAGACAGACAGTGCGGTGTAGTGGTTAGAGTGTCAGATTAGGATCTGGGGAACACAGGTTTTAATCCCCATGGAAGCTCACTGGCTGATCCTTGGGCCAGTTGCTGCCTCTCAGATCAGCCTACCTCACAGGGTTGTTGTGATACAAAATTGTGGAGGGAAGGAGAATGACGTAAGCCTCTCTGACTCCCCACTGGGGAGAAAGGCTCAGTATAAAGGAAGCCAATATGCAAATGCCCTGGAAGGCCCCCCAAAAGGGTGTGGAGACGAAAAAGAGAAGAGATTGGATTTATACCCCATCCTTCACTCAGAGTCTCAGAGGGGCTTACAAACTCCTTTCCCTTCCCCTCCCCACGACAGACACCCTGTGAAGTAGGTGGGGCTGAGAGAGCTCTGGGAGAACTGCTCTTTCAAGAACAGCTGTGTCAGAACTATGGCTTGCCCAAGGTCATCCAGCAGCTGCGAGTGGAGGAGTGGGGAATCAAACCCGGTTCTCCCAGATTAGAGTCCGCACACTTAACCACTACACCAAACTGGAGACCAAAGTCTGCCCTTGCTATTGCCCCCTCATTGACTGACATCCAGATGTCCACTGGCTCTGAACACAGAGCTTCCATTTAGTCATTGTGGCTAATATGAACCTGCAGGCTCCATGTGGCCACCATGGCTAGTAGCCACTGATGGATCTATCCTGCATCTATGTAGCAATGGACATAGAAACAGATTCATGGAGGATTGGTCCATCAGTGGCTGCTAGCAATGGGAACTGAAAAGAAACCTCCACATTCAGAAGCAGTAAACCTCTGAATTCCAGTGCCAGGAGGCAGCATCAGGGGAAGGCCTCAGCCCCTATACCAGGTTGTTGGTCCTCCAGAGGAACTGGCTGACCACTGTGTTAGACAGGATGCTGGACTAGATGGGCCCCCAGTCTGATCCAGCAGGGCTCTTCTGAAGTTCTTATCAGGGGAAGGCCTCGGCCTCTATGCCCTGTTGCTGGCCCTCCAGAGGAACTGGTTGGCCCCTGTGTGAGACAGGATGCTGGACTAGATGGACCCCCAGTCTGATCCAGCAGGGCTCTTCTGATGTTCCTAATCTATTCAACCCCCTGTGCGATCAACCCAATATAATGGCCATTGTTACCACCTCCAATAGTATAGTCAAGATAATTACCCACTGAGTAAAAGGACTACCTTTTGCCTGTCCTAAATCTTCTGCCCATCAACTTCATTCAATGCCCCTGAGGTCCAGCAGTGCGAGCGGAAAGTTCTCTCCATCTGCCTTCTCCATCCAATGCATCACTTTATACATCCCTATGGGGCCCAGGTTCTTCCCCGTGGCCTCCCCAGGCCTCCCACTTACACAGAACATTGAGGGTCATGCTGTCAGTGAAACGGTCCACCTGGTAGTTGACCACACACGTGAGCGGTTGCCGATGGGCCTCCCGGCTGGGCAGCAGGCGGTACCGGCTGATCACCGTGATGGTGCCGTTGCTGTTGCGGATCTCTTCGAAGTCCGCCACGCCTTTCAGCTTGGTATCCCAGCTCACGGTGCTGGGGGGCTTCCCGTTTGAGGAGATACAAGTGGCCACCAAGATCTTCTCCGTCATGCTGGCCCTGGCGACGAGGGGGATGGTGGTGGCCTCCATCCGGTTGGTGGGCCTGGCTGAGGAAACGATCACAAAGAGAAGGAACGAGGTTTTATTTAAAAGGGAAACTCTCTCTCTGGCTGAATTGTCAAATGATACAAGCCTTCCCTCTCCTCTGGATTCAGATCCTTGGTGGGTTCACCATCCAAGTGGCTTTATTGGTTCCCACACAAACAAAGCCTGGGTCTCTGGGCCTTTTGAAAACAAAACACAGCAGCCAGGGCAATTCTACTTGCAGCATTTGGCAAACTGAGAATGAGAGAGGGGACTGATGACACAATCTATACTCAGAAGCGTTTCGTTTTGGGGAGGGGCCATGGCTCAGTGGCAGAGAATCTGCTTTTCCGTGCAGAAGGTCCCTGATTCAGTCCCCGGCATCTCTTTTTAAAAGGACCATGGAGTAGGTGAAGTGAAAGACCTATGCTGGAGATCCTGAAGAGCTGCTGCCAGTCTGAGTAGACAATACTGACCTTGATGAACTGATGGCCTAATGTAGTATAAGGCAGCTTCATGTGTTCTGGTGAGGGGCTGTGGCTCAGTGGAAGAGCCTCCGCTTTTCCAGCAGAAAGACCCTCGGCCTCTTCAGTTAAAAGGATCAAGGAGGAGGTGATGGGAAAGCCCTCCGCCTGAGACCCTGGAGAGCAGCTGCCGGTCTGAGCAGGCAATACTGACCTTGATGGAGTGACACTCAGGCTCAGGATGAGGCCGCTTCGGGTGTGCTGACATGTGCGTTCTTTAAAAAACAAATTATTCCCTTGGGCCTATTTGTGGGAGCATGCAAACACTCCTACAACGATGCATAAGAAGCAGACGTTTCACTCCGTGTTTAGTTCCCTTCCTCTCCATTGCCGCCTCCAATCACATTCCCTTCCGCTCAGGGCCCTGACACCTTTCCATCATCAGCTTTCTACAACCAGCAATCAACCACGCACACTTGACTTCCTACCCCTTCATACACATAAGCTCTTCCACCAGAAAAGGGAAGCTTGGATCCAGACGACACACTTCTGTGAGCTCAAGGACTTCCACCATTAGAATACGACCTTCCTGCTCCTGCTGTCTCACTGAAGTGCCCCCATATCCCGTTCCTGGGGCTCCCCTCTCCCCCGGAACAGGATTTCCGGGGGCATTTGGCACTGCTACAGACAGGGCAAGGTGGGGAAACCGTCCTCCCGGGTGGGAGTCCTTTGCACCCGTGGGAAAAATCAATCTGGATCCAGCTCCTCAAGAAGAAGAGGGATCAGGAGGCAGGTCATGAGCTTGCGGCCACTTCCTCCCCGAAAACGCTGGCCACAGAGAAAAGCCAGAGTGATGCACGGCTTCCAAAGCTCTGCCACACCCCTGGGAAATAGGTCAGTGCTTCCAGCCTTAACTGTGATGACACAGCAGCCGAAGTGAGACAGCAAGATGAGGCGGGAGACCAGGGAGCCAACTCGCCTAGGATCCATTGTTCTAAGCACCGACTACCGAACCCGTTATCTGGTTACAAGTGGACAAATAGCCCTCTGTTTAATTGCAGGAGCTCCAGGAGGCTTTGAAACAGGGTTATTTCCTTTGTGTTTTTGGGGGGGTTAATTCCTTTGTTGATGGGCTCAACTGTGTGCAGTTCTGTGTACAGTTCTGGTCAGTATACCTAAGAAAGGATATTAGAGCATTGGGAAAAGTGCAGAAAAGGGCAACTCGAGTGATCAGACGGTCGGAACACTTTCCCTATGAAGAAAGGTTAAAGCGCTTGGAGCTCTTTAGCTTGGAGAAACGACGGCTGAGGGGTGACATGATCGAGGTTTATAAGATTATGCATGGGATAGCGCAGGTAGAGAAAGAGGTACTTTTCTCCCTTTCTCACGAGACAAGAGCTCGTGGGCACTCAGTGAGCTTGCTGAGCAGTCGGGTGAGAACGGATAAAAGGAAGTCCTTCTTCACCCAAAGAGTCATTAACACATGGAATTCACTGCCACCGGAGGTGGCGGCGGCTACAGGCATGGAGGGCTTCAAGAGGGAATTAGATAAACATCTGGAGCAGAGGTCCATCAGTGGCTATTAGCCACAAGGTATAGATAGGAACCCTCAGTCTGGGGCTGGGGGAAAGGGTTGTTTGTTTTTTTTGGGGTGGGGGGGGGGGTCCACAGTGGGAGGGCTTCTAGTGTCCTGGCCCCACTGGGTGGGCCTCCTGATGGCACCTGGTGTTTTTGGCCACTGTGTGACAGAGTGTTGGACTGGATGGGCCTTTGGCCTGATCCAACATTGGCTTCTCTTATGTTCTTATGTTCTTACGCTGAGCTGCAGAAACTCCCCAAATTATTCTCATGATTCCGGGTAACCAAAGATCCATTGCATGTGTTCTGAAGACACCTCTCGGTTTCTGTTCAGGAGTTCCAGGTGGCCTTTCCAGTGGAAGAGGCCTAAAGGCTGGTTGGAATGGTCACTGGATGTCATCTGTATGTTTGGACTGGTGCTAAGAGTATGCTGGATCAGGGCTTCTCAGGGTCCCAGCAACAGGAAACCCCACTCCTGCTCACTTCAAGGGGACCTGTGCAGGAGAACTTCCCAGCGCGTTCTGCCCCAAGAGTAATGCAGGAGGGAGAGCCCATGTCAGCTATGAACCACAGATTTACTGACTATGGCCCCGGTGACCATGGGCCGGAACACACACGCGGGGGGGGCATGGCTGTTTGCCCCAGAGCAAAGTAAAGTGCGGCAGCCTGATCACACATCCCGTCGAGGTCCTGTGGTTAGACCGTTAGGTGCCAATCACACGGCTATCCTGAAGTGCGGCAAAGAAGCGGCGAGGTGCGATCACACCGGCAATCGCTAGGCGCCGCTTCTGTGGCAAATGGGAAGTTTTTTTCCCCTCACTGACGTTTGCGCATGTGCCATTGGGCATTTGTGCGCATTTTGTGGAGACCAAAAAAAATCCGGTTTACGACGGGACATAAACGGGCGCTGGATGCCACGGGATTCAAGCGGAAACGTGCTCAGACGCCCGCCCCTGCCCCACGGTTTCCGGAAATTAGTGCGCTTTCTACAGTAGTTTTTTACTCCGCATCTTCGGCGGGAAGCTGCGGGTTAGCCACGGGCGCACTTCGCTTCCCAGATGTTGCGGTGTGATCGCGCACCGAAAAGCCGCCTGTCATTCGTGTCTTTAGCGCGGCAACTTCTCCGTGTGAATGGGGCCTATGAAAAACTAATTGGTAGAAGAAGAAGAAGACGAGGAGGAGGAGGAATGTCTACTATGACTAGCGAATGGGAAAAAATGGTCTTTCCCAAGACATCCTGTAACTGGAGATGCTGGGGATCTTGTAGAGGGGCTGTAGCTTGGTGGCTGAGCACCAGCCATGAATGCGGAAGGTCCCGGGTTCAATCCCCGGCATCGCTAGTTCAGAGGAGTGGACAGGAGGGGATAGTAAAGACCCCTGCCCGAGACCTTAGACATCCGTGGCCAGCCAGAGCCAACGGCACTGAGTTAGATGGGCCAGCTGTCTGACTCAGAATAAGGCAGATTTGTGGCAGTGTGCCTGAAGGCGTATGGGTACGTGGGCTGAACTTAAAGCATGCTGAATGTGTGTTCCACCACTGAACCTTTTCAACGGAGGGCAAGATGAGCTTCCTTAGGAACCTGCCTGGCCACTACGGCCATCTTCGTGGGCTCTGTTCCAGGTGCCCCCACCTGCTGAGATTAGGCAGGGTGTCAACTTGGGGGAGGGCCTTCTTTGTTGTGGCACCAAAGCTCTGGAATTCTCTGCCCAGGGAAGATTTATCTGTCCCTTTCTGTGACTGTCTTCTGACATTGGGCGGAGACTTTTTTGTTTCTTTCAGCATCCCCCTCAACGATCCTTCCCCCCAACCAATGTTTTTTAGAATTTGGATGCATTTTAACTCTGTTTTTAAAATTATTTTAATGACGTGAGGTGGGTTTGTTTTTTTTGTTTTGGGGGTGCTGATTTTAATGGTTTTAAAATGTGGTTTTTAATCATATATTTTAAGAGGAGGAGGAGGAGGAGGAGGAGGAGGCGGGGGGGGAGGAGAGGGACATAGAGGCGAAG
>NW_015165839.1:578328-590474 GCF_001447785.1 Gekko japonicus | reverse complement strand
GAGGAGGAGGAGGAGGAGGAGGAGATTGGATTTATACCTTCACTACCCAAAGGTGTCTCAGAGCGGCTTACAAACTCCTTTCCCTTCCCCACCCCACAACAGACACCCTGTGAGGTAGGCGGGGCTGAGAGAGCTCTTGACAGAAATGGCTCTTTTTTCAAGAACACCTCTTTTCAGAGCTATGGCATGCCCAAGGTCATCCAGCCAGGTGCATGTGGAGGATTGGGGAATCAAACCCGGTTCTCCCAGATTAGAGTCCGTGCACTTAACCATTTTAAATGGTTAGCCACCTCAGTGGCCCTTGTAAAAGTAGAAAGGCAGGATACAAATTTTGTAAAAAAAAACCAAAACACATTTTTTTTTAAAAAAAGATGGAAAGCAGGGAGACGAGCTTAGCCTGTCCCCCGCACAGTCGGTACAAGAATCCCCTCTGATCATCCATTCCTCCTCTTGCAGAGATAAGCAACACAGGCCCCTGGCTTTGGCAGTTTCTCTCAGAGCTCTCTTAGCCCCACCCCATCACAGGGCATCTGTTGTGGGGAAGGGGAAGGAAAGGAGATTGTAAGCTTTATTTTTATTCAGTTTTATTCAGGTACAAGCTCTCCCTCCTCTGCGAGGGCAGATCTGCACGTTCCCCCCCCCCCCCAATAACTATAACAACAAAACACACCCGGGAGCCTGAGCGGTGGCCGTTGCCTTCTGACACGCCTCCGGCGAGGTCAGGGGGTGTGGCATATGCAAATGTTATGCTAATGAGTCATGCTAATGAGCTCCTGCACCTCTTCTTCTACGAAATGACCCCTGAGAAGCCCTGTGAAGAAAGGCTGAAGGAGTTCGGGAATGTTCAGTCTGCAGAAGAGGAGGTGGGGGGGGGGGACAGGATGGCTCTCTTGAAGTCTCTGAAAGGCTGTCACTTAGAGGAGGGCAAAGAGCTGTTCCCCTTGGCAGCAGAGGATTAAGGACTCACAATCATGGGTTTAGATTAAGGGCGGGAAGGTGCTGCCTGGATTTTAGGAGAATCGTCTTGACAGTCAGAGTGGTGGAAAGGTGGAATCAGTTGCCTCGGGAGGTGGTGAGCTTCCCCTCCCTGGCAGTCTTCAAGCAGGGGCTAGGCAAACACCTGTCAGGGATGCTCTAGACCAGTGTTGGCGAACCTACGGCACGGGTGCCAGAGGTGGCACTCAGAGGCCTCTCTGTGGGCATGCGTGCCATCACCCCAGCCAGGCCCAGACCATCATTAAAGTGTCAAATTCTCTGCCAAATAATTTTAAGTCAATGAAAGCATTTGGGATTGCTTCCCTTACTTTGTTTGGATCCTCTTAAGTTCATGTAGGAGTTGTTTTTTTCTAAACTAAAACCTCAGTATTCAGGTTAAATTGCCGTGTAGGCACTTTGCAGTAAATAAGTGGGTTTTGGGTCGCAGTTTGGGCGCTCGGTCTCTAAAAGGTTCGCCATCACTGCTCTAGACTGACCCTGCATTGAGTAGCGGGTTGGACTAGATGGCCTGTATGTCCCCTTCCAACAAGTCTGTGATTCTATGTTTCTATGTCCCAACAGAAACCCCGGCTCTTTCTCAGTTTCCACACACCGACAAAGCCTCCGCCCAAGAGAAGCAGAACCGCACCCTTTCCGAAACGGGACCCCAGCAGTCGACCCGACCCACTTACCCAACACGGTGAGGTTGAGCTGATTCTCCCGGTTGCCGCTGGGGAAAGTCGCGAACTCGCAGATGTAGACCCCTTCATCGTCCAGCTCGAGGCCCAAGAGGCGGATGGTGCCGTCCTTGGTGGACGGGCTCTGGAACAGCACCCGCTCCTTGTAGGGGGCCAGGATGGAGACGCCCATGTTGGGGTTGAAGATGGCCACGTTCTGCTTGGAGCCGTTGGTGGCCTTCTGCCACGTGACTTGCGTGATCTTCACATTGGTGGGGTTCGGGTTGGTGAAGCTGCAGTGCAGGATCACGTCGGTCCCAATGAAGCCCGAGACCGTGTCGTTGACCAGCACCGTCTGAGCCCAAAGGCCTGCGAGAAGAGGGGAAGGGGAAAGGGAAGAAAAAGAACGAGAGAGGATTTAGTAACGGGAGAAGACCCTCCCTACTGGAATCCCACTGCACTTGCGTGTCCTATTGACCTTCTCCGCTTGCCCCTCGGCAGCAGAGGGTTCCCACAAACCGAACTCATTGCCGCCCTGCAGATACACACGTTGAGGACAGATGGCTACAAGAGGGGGGACTTCCTCTCCCCAGCATCGTGGCTGCTTTTACTGAGTCTGTCCAGAAGCAAGCTGTGATAGAAAGCTGCCTTGCAAACGGGGCCAAAAAGTGAGCCCACCAAAACTTTTAGTATGTCTGCTATGTGTCCTCAGGTTCCTTCTGACCAGGGGTCATTTCCTGCAGGAGCGCACAGGAGCGGAGTTCCGGCAGTAAAGAGCCCAGGGGGCGGGCACATGCAACAGGCCCCACCCCCAGTTCCCAGCAGCCCTCAGTCAGAGCAAGAAGCAGCCAGGTAAGTTGCAGAGCTCCCCCTGGCCCCCCGGCCCAAAACAATCAAGTGGCACCTCTAAGACCAAGTTTTATTCGGGTACAAGCTCTCCTTCCTCTGTGAGGACAGATCTGCACGTTCCCCCCCCCCATAGCTAACAATCCAAAACAGTCCAGTGGAGCCTGAGCGGTGGGTGTGGCCTTCTGACACACTTCTGGTGATGTCAGGGGGTGTGGCATATGCAAATGAGTTATGCTAATAAGTTATGCTAATGAGCTCCTGCACTTCTTTTTCTACGAAATGACCCCTGCTTCTGACTTATGGTAATGACCAGTGTTCCCTCTAAGCTGAGTTTGTGTGAGCTCGCTCAAAGGTTTTTTTTATTATTTTTATTATTTTTATTTATTTATTTTTATTTTTTATTTTTTTTAAAATAATTTCATCTTTATTAAACACAAACAACCCCTCACCTAGACAGTAAACATACAACACTTAATATTCCACATAAAAACGGATCCCTCCTCTGTACATTCAAAGTAAATCAACTATACAGTTATAAACCAAACTGATTAACTTGAGTGTTCAATTCAACTCATTTATAAACATTTGACCAGATTTTATAGAAAGCTGAATTCACGTTTCCGTGGATTTTTTGTGTTAAATTGTCCATTTCAATCAATTTTTTTAGCCTCCGGGTCACACATTGTTTGTCTCAGCTCAGGAAGGGATGGCCTCCGGAGCAAACTAATGTATGCAGCAACCCAATCGCTCGCTCACAACTTTAACGCCAGGAGCTCACAAAGTAGAACTTTTTGCTCACAAGACTCCACAGCTTAGAGGGGATATTGGTAATGACCCTATGAATTAATGACCCTGACCTGGATGGTCCAAGCTAGCCTGATCTCGCTAGAACTCGGAAGCTAAGCAGGGTCAGCCCTGCTGAGTACATGGACGGGAGACCACCAAGGAAGGCCCAGGGTGGCTATGTCTTGAAAACCCTATGGGGTCACCAGAAGTCAGCTGCAACTTGAGCACCTGCTGCAATGAAGCACCTGGATGCTTAGAATCGTAGAACAGAATCATAGAGTTGGAAGGGACCTCCAGGATCATCTAGACAGAACCCCTGCACAATGCAGGAAATTCACAAATACTCCCCCTACACACCCCCAGTCACCCTTGCTCCATGCCTAGAAGTTGGCAAAAAACCCTCCAGGATTCCCGTCCAAACTGGCCTGGAGAACAATCGCTTCCTGACTTCAAAATGGAAGCCAGCATTTCCCTGGGCGTCTAAGAAAGGGCCACGAGAACTAAGCACTGATGCGACCCTTCCTGGCCTCCCTTCTTGTGATCAGCCTTACGTTCACAGAATCAGCATTCTCCTACTAGATTTCTCATTTCTTGGTCAATACTCAAAGTCTTGTGATTGGTTCTCGTCAGGGCTTTTTTTTTGGTAGAAAAAGCCCAGCAGGAACTCATTAGCATAACAGGCCACATCCGACAGCAGAAACTCATTAGCATATTAAGCCACACCATTACAGCACAACTCATTCGCATATTAGGCCACACCCCCATGTTGACAGAAGTGTGGTCATCCAGCCACACCCACCTTTTGCTTCTTATTCTGTTTACTTTGTTTATTGTCAAAACCCAGGGCTTTTTTTATAGCAGGAACTCCTTTGCATGTTAGGCCACACACCCCTAATGTAGCCAATCCTAATGAGTTTCTGCTGTTGGGTGTGGCCTATTATGCTAATTAGTCCCTGCTGGGCGTGGCCAATTCGGGAGCCAGCCGGAACTCCGTTCCTGTGCGTTCCTGCCCCAAAATAGCCCTGGTTCTTGTGACCTGCCTAAGTTCACAGAATCAGCATTCTCCTACTAGATTTCTCATTTCTTGGTTACCGCTCCAATTCTTGTGATTGGTTCTTGTGCTTGATTTCTCACCACAAATCACTCACAGAGATGTATCAAAAGTTCTCTTTATCTGAGCTTTCTGAAACGGAACCCTTGTATTCAGAATTCTCCACTGTTCTCTCCCCCCTCTCTCTCACCCTCATTTCCAAATCCCATACAGATCACCGGCACATGAAGGTTGCGGTAGCTCTGACTACTTTCATGTTTCCCTGCACACTTTTACATGACTGATGACACATATAACATACTGGGGGAAAGGCCTTCCCGTGATCATATATGTAAGTGAATCGAGACTCTGTGTGCTACAAAATACATTGCAAAAACGCAGTTTCGATGCATACGATTGCATCAACCTTTTTTTGTTGCAATGTTTGACCACTGTGTTACAGCATATTGGCGGAGCAGCAAAACACTGTAAGATAAGGAATGGATACAATCACACTATCACAGCAAGAACTCCCAGTCAAACTGGGATTCAGGAACAAGAGGATGCTGGGTAGAGCGACATTACGGGACAAGAAGGGAAGAGGCAGGGGGGTTATTTCTATATAGTCTACTGTTCAGCTGTGCAGCTGAGTGGGTGAGCTAACTCCATTGGGGGGGGTCATTTGCACAAGCAAATCACTTCTTGGTGCTGTAATAATCAAAGGATGGTGAATCTGCACGTGTAAACTGACAGATGAAGCCAGAGAGTTGGAAGAAATTCAGAAGGCTGCGGCAACACACCTCAGAGCACAGATCACACTATGTGGGAACAGGCAAGGTGTAGGATTTTTTGCTTGGAATACAAGGGAACAATAATAGAGAAAGGGAAACGGCCCCTACTCTGTTCACAAGAGGGGGAAAGGTACAGATTATCGTATGGCAGGGGTCATTTCGTAGAAAAAGAGCTAGGGGAACTCATTAGCATAACTCATTAGCATATGCCACACCCCCTGACATCACCGGAAGTGTGTCAGAAGGCCACACTCCCTGACATCACCAGAAGTGTGTCACAAGGGCACACACCCCGCCCCCAACGGTCCCGGCTGCCGCTGCCGGCATTGCAGCTCCACAGCCGAGCTCCATTAGGGGCCCGGCGGTGGACCAGCAAGGCCGGCGGGAGTGCAAGGAAGCCCCGCGAAGGCCCTCCCTGGCCCTAGGCAGGCAGGGGTGGGGAGAGGCAGGGAGGAAGCAACTTACCCTCCCTCTTCTCCTGCCTCCTCCTGCCTGAATGAGGTCCGGAAGCGGGGCGGCCGGAAGCAGGGGGCAGGGCTTCGTCATGTGCCCCGCCCCCCGGTACCTCACCCGGGGGAACTGCGTTCCCCCGCGATCCCCCCCGAAATGACCTCTGTCGTATGGCATTGTGATCCTAAGCTTATCTGGCAGCCACAAGCTCTAGCTCTTTTAGCATTATGCACCACTAGATGGCGAGCGAGACTTGTTTTTAATCATAGAATCATAGAGTTGGAAGGGATCTCCAGGGTCATCCAATGCACAGAATTCACAAATACCTCCCCCCACACCCCCAATGACCACTGTTCCATACCCAGAAGATGACAAAAATGGTAGTTTGCCATTGCCTGCCTCTGAGTCACAGCCCTGGTATTCCTTAGAGGTCTTCCATCCAAATACTAGTCAAGGCCGACCCTGCTTAGCATCCGAGATCTGACGGGATCGGGCTAGCCTGGGCTACCCAGGTCAGGACTACCTGTGCCACACTTACGTTATGTGATCGGTATGAATTTTGCATCATCAGGACCCAGGGCATGCTCAGTGACTCACGAAAGCTCATCCCCTGCCACAGATTTTGTTAGTCTTTAAGGTGCCACTGGACGCTCATTTCTGATGAAGCCGCCTTGCACACTGGCTCTCCAGGGTCTCAGACAGAGGTCTTTGGCATCACCTCCTGCCTGGTCCTTTGTAACTGGAGATGTCGGGGATTGAACCTGGGACCTTCTGCATGCCAAGCAGAGTCTCTGCCACTGAGCCACGGCCCTCCCTCTGAAGAAATGCACACACGGAGCTGCCTTATCCTGAATCAGACCCTCCGTCCATCAAAGTCAGTGCTGTCTACTCCGACTGGCACTGGCTCTCCAGGGTCTCAGGCACAGAGGCCTTTCCCATCATCTACCTGGAGATGCCAGGGATTGAACCTGGCACCTTCTGCATGCCAAGCAAATCCTCTACCACTGAGCCGTGGCCCGTTCCTGGAGCATGCCCAACCATCTAAGGCAAGGCACAGGTAGTGTTGCCAGGTCCCTCCAGGCAGCTAGTGGAGGATGGGGCTTACCAGGAGCTGGGAGCTTCATTGCACATTTCAGCTATGGGCTCACATGACTTCCAACACGACCTGGAAGTGAGGTAGGCGTATCGGTGTGACACTCTGGTTTTGGGGCACAAACTCAACGGTAGAAGCTGATTCTACCATACCGTTTTTGCCCAAAAACCAGAGCATCACCCCGACATGCCTACACCACTTCCGGGTCACGTTGGAAGTCATATAGGCATGTCACTGAAATGTCGGGTGTTCTTTCCTTGTTTTGAGAGTAATCCCCCCCCCACCAGCCAGCTGTTTGGCAGTAGAGAGGCAGTGCCTGGTAGTGGAAGTCCCACTCTCAACTGGGGGGATCTGGCATCCCTGGGCAGAGGGCAGCAGAGGACAGTGCCATTCCAGTGACAGAACCAAGCTCATGGAAGGCCTGACCAGGAGAGGGAGAATTATGTCTACTGCCTGGAGCTCTTGAAGGAAAGGGGGGGATGAACTGATGAGTAATGTCCTGGCTCCACTGGTGGACCTCCTGATGGCACTGGTATTTCTGGCCACTGTGTAATACAGAATGTTGGACTGGATGGGCCTTTGGCCTGATCCAACATTGGCTTCTCTTATGTTCTTACGTTCTTCTTAATCAATCAATCAGTCAGTGTTGTGGAAATTTCAACCCCTTCCCAAGTTTCCAGTCCCCACGGCTGCAAAGATTCATTTGCAAACTCATGGCTGATCTCAGAATAAGAAGGAGAAGAGATTGGATTTGTACCCCGCCCTTCACTACCCAAGGGAGTCTCAGAGCGGCTTACAAACTCCTTTCCCTTCCTCTCCCCACAACAGTCACCCTGTGAGGTAGGTGGGGCTGAGAGAGCTCTGAGAGAAACTGCTCTTTTTCAAGACCAGCTCTGACAGAACTATGGCTTGCCCGAGGTCATCCAGCCAGGTGCAAGTGGAGGAGTGGGGGAATCAAACCCGGTTCTCCCAGATTAGAGTCTGCACACTCAACCACTATACCAAACTGGCCAGAGGAGACCCCAAGGGAGATTTCCTGCAGTCAGGAACACCCCCACCCCCGCCTTAACTGCTTGCTCTTCCCTATGACAAGAAGGAGCAGAATTAAGGTTGCCAGTTTCAGGCTGGGGAAAACCGGGATGTTTTTTGGGAGGAGCCTGAGGAGGGTGGGGTTTGGGGAGGGGAAGGACTTCAGTGGGGTAGAATGCCATAGAGTCCATCTTCCAGAGAGGCCATTTTCTCCAGCTGAGCTGATCTCTGTTACCCGGAGACCGGTTGTAATAGCGGGAGATCCTCCAGCCCATGGAAGTTAGCAACCCTCAGCAGAAAAGACTGTGCAGAAAAGTGTCAAATAGCGGGTTCCATGGATGAGCAGGCTCGAGTCTAGTGATCAGCTCAGCTTTATTTGTGACTTCAGCAAGAACAAGGCAAGACCCCAGAGCCTCGGCTCTGTTAAATAGCATGCCATTGCCACACCCAGACACACCCCACTCCCAGTGATAGGCTATTTACATAACAGTACTACTAGATTGGTTACTTTCAGAATCCTGGTAGGCTATTGTTCTCGTGCTCCAAGCTCAGCCAGTCTCTGGGGTGATTCCAATCAGGAATGATTCAATCCCAATACATAACAAAAAGCAACCAGGAAAGGGGGGGGGGAGGATGGAAAACAAACAAAAAGTCTTGCAATTGCATTTTAACGTGCAGGATATATGGCAGGTGCAGAACTGAGCTGTTCGTGGTGCACAAATTCAAATTGCGCTAGCCGTATGCGGACAGCCCCGAGTTTAACTCCGGGAGGCTCCACCAGTTCCAGAACTGGGCCTTTTTCTGTTGTTGTCGGGCTGTGTGGATTAAAGGGGCTCTCCGCCTGAGCAGAAGATGTTCAAAAATTATTGTCATTATAACATCTCAGGTGATGCTTTCCTTTTTCGCCAAGGGAGATAATCCCCTCCCGAGATAATCAACATTTCAATTCAGCCTTTTTTTTTCATTAAAAAAAGAAAGAAACGCAAATGCCGCGTCTCTCTCCCCTAATCTGCGTGTTTCGAGATAACACTCCAATAATTATACAGCTGGTATTTATATTTAAAACAGAATGGGGTGGGGGGGGGAGAGAGAAAGGAAGGCAGAGCCGAGAACTGGAAAAGCGGGTCTTCCCAGAAAGGAGAAGCGTGGGGAGATGTGGAAGGACGGACAGAATAAGGAAAGGAGGCACCGAGCAAGAAAGGAGAACAAAGGCCTAGGGGAAGGAGGCAGGGCGGGAGGCAGGCAGGCAGGCGGCTGCTCGGCGTTAAGAAGTTGTCCTTATGAAAGGTAGGGAGGCATCGTCAACAGCGCTCGGATCCGCACGGAGGGCAAACCCCCTTTCCTCCCCCCTCGCCTCTCTCGCTCTGCCCTGCCATCCAATCGAATGCTTCCCCCCCCCCAAGTTGCTATCTCCCAGAGGTGCTTTCCACAACAGCATCTGTGGAGGAACCCCTTCCATGTACATTCATCTGTATGTGCGCATGGCTGTTTGAGGAAGCATCTGAGTGTGTACTCAATCTAGCGATGTGCCAAAGATTCTGTCGCCCTGGAGAATCCAAGGTGGAGGCCGCGTGTAGTCATCTCTGCGCCTTGAACGAATGCACAGTTGTGAGCAGGGGTCATTTCCTGCAGGAGCGCACAGGAGCGGAGCTCCGGCAGTAAAGAGCCCAGGGGGTGGGCACATGCAACAAGCCCCATCCCCTGCTCCCAGCAGCCCTCAGTCAGAGCAAGAAGCAGCCAGGTAAGCTGCAGAGACACCCCCCCCCCGGGCGCCCCGGTCCAAAACAGTCCAGTGGCACCTTTAAAACCAAGTTTTATCCAGGTGCAAGCTCTCCCTCCTCTGCGAGGACAGATCTGCATGTCCCCCCCCCCAATAGCTAGCAGTCCAAAACAGTCCAGTGGAGCCTGAGCGGTGGGTGTTGCCTTCTGACACACTTCCGGTGATGTCAGGGGGTGTGGCATATGCAAATAAGTTATGCTAATGAGTTATGCTAATGAGCTCCTGCACCTCTTTTTCTACGAAATGACCCCTGGTTGTGAGGACACATTCACGGCACACACCACAAATCTGCATTGCAGGGGGGGGGGAGTGGAATCACAGTAATAATAACCCTCCCCAGCCTACATGGGCTCACCGGAACGTCTGTGTGAGAGAACACGTTCTGGGTTCCTCACACCAGAACAGGAAACATGGGTGTTTAATGACGAATTCATGAACATTATTTATAGTCGGCCTGTCTCACTTGGACTCAAGGCATATTGCACAGCGTGAGTCAATGCAATTAACAAGGTGGGACATTCAATAGACAGTGCAATAGGATTACTGGGATTCCACCAAGAAGTGGTGGCAGCTACAAGCACAGACAACTTCAAGAGGGGGACTGGAGAAACAAAATGAGCTCCTGCACCTCTTTTTCTATGAAATGACCCCTGGTTGTGAGGACACATTCACGGCACACACCACAAATCTGCATTGCAAGGGGGGGGGAGTGGAATCACAGTAATAATAACCTTCCCCAGCCTACATGGGCTCACCGGAACGTCTGTGTTAGAGAACACGTTCTGGGTTCCTCACACTAGAACAGGGAACATGGGTGTTTACTGACGAATCCATGAACATTATTTATAGTCGACCTGTCTCACTTGGACTCAATATAAGAGATATCAAAAATATCAAATATCATCTCCAAGAATCTCAAAAGCTACTTGGACTCAAGGCATATTTCACAGCATTTGGCCACTGTGGGACACAGAGTGTTGGACTGGATGGGCCGTTGGCTTGATCCAACAGGCAGTCCCTTACGTTCTTAACCAACCAGAAGTCTAAAAACATTAACACGACACATGAAATGATGCAGAATTTCATAGCAGGAGCCTAGTTCCATTGAGCTAAACACTGTAGTACAGACCACAACCCCTAATAGTTTTCCCCCCAATAAACTTTGTGTATCATTTATTGCAGTGCGACTCTACTGCCTGTGTGGAAAAGCCCTCACGGATATTTCTGGGTTTTGGCCACTGTGGGACACAGAATATTGGACTCGACGGGCCACTAGCCTGATCCAACATGGCTTCCCTTATGTTCTTATGCCACAGAGAAGGCACTGTGTATGGGCCGTTGTTGATTTTGCCCATTGGCATCTGCAGAAGGCCCTGATCCGATGAGCAGGGCATAGGGGGAGAGGGTCACACAGATATGAGGTTCCTAGGACACAAAGGGCTAATACCTTAAATTGTGCCTGGTTACTGAAGGTTCTCTCTATGCACACATGTACAAAGTCCTAATGCATCAACCCCCATAGACACAGAGGCTATATCTACAGGGAACACAAACAGAATTTGCGTACGCTGACAATGTGCAGAGCGCTGCTGGGCCTCAGCGTCACCTCCTTGACCTAGAGGGATACCATGCACATATTTCACCACAGATGCCCGCTGGAGGGGCAGCTCAGTGGCCATTTGAGAGGACCGGTCTGCCGTTTTCTACCGTCTCACCGAGGAGCCTCCTGTTCGCTTCCAAAGAAGGCCACATTTCCACGAACACATTTCGCAGAGCGCTGATCGCACGAAACAGCAAAGGACGAAAACTGGGGTCAACGACCAGTCCCGCAAAGATTGGGAGACATCGAAGCAACCCCCTCGCCCCACTCCAGAGTATGTGTGTGTGTGAGCTGCTGTTGTGTGGAAGCCAGTTTATGGATGTTGGGTATTGTAACTCTGCATGCAAGAGGATGTGGGAGGGAAAGGGTTAAGAGAATTCTCCCATTCGGGTATGCTTGGCAGTTGGCCCCACCCTCCTCTCATGGGATAGATGTTGAGCCTCTCTAGCCCTTCCTTGCCTTCTGCTTCATCTTATACGGGACTTCTACTGTTAACTGTTAAAGGGATGGTTAAACGATAATTAATCTAGCATAACCGACTCATTGTATTATTAGTAGCTTTTTGAAAATAGCATGGTGTTAAACTGATGTATGATCTCCTACTCTTGGGTTTTTAGTTAGTTGTGGGTCTTTTTTTTCTTTATTCCCTAGATGTAGTTCCCTTTCCTATATTTTCTGTTAAGTCGCTCACTTAACAAAGCAGTCAGAGAGTGATTCATCAAGAACACAACTTTATTCTTCAACTCGAACACAACTCCAACACGGATCAATGTCAGATAGCCAGAACAGAATGGTTCAGCTTTTACATGGCAGGAGCCTTGCTTTTAAACTTTCCCGGCTAATATAGCCATGCCCACTGTACACATAACAACCAATAAGGTTGAAGACATAAAGACCAATCACGGTCGTTCCCTCTCAGGAACTTGCTGTAAAGTGATTGGCTTGTAAGTTCTTGGACTAGTACCAGATTGGATATCTTTGGATCCTAGTCCAGGACCAAGCTTAACATACTATTCCTATGAGCTGTTTCACATAAGATGTTTACATGCATTCCAATACATCACATTTTCTGTTGTAGCTTTGTAG
>NW_015165839.1:569894-578134 GCF_001447785.1 Gekko japonicus | reverse complement strand
CGAACCCCCCCCCCCCAATAAAAACCTCCCCCTAGGGGGATGGGGAAAAAAATCTTATATGGGAATTCTTCTCTCTCTTACCTGGCCTTGGAGCCGTAGCAAGCTAACCTTTTTTGGAAGTTAATCTGTTCACAATCAGTTAAATGTACCTACATGAATATGTCATGGATGATGTGTTTCTATTTTTGTAAGTAAAAATTTCTTCCTCTTGTTACCACTGGAGTCAGATCATCTTTGTAATTTGATTGAACAGCCTTTCCCCCTAACAGGGAAACATGGAGGATCGGGGATACTGCGTGAAGCTTCTCTGCTTCTAGGCAAATGGTATTTTTCTTACATTTAACCCAATAATGGAAACCCCATAGGATTTTCAAGGCAAGTGACTATTTAGAGTTGGTGGGCCTGTGCCTCCTTCTGCAGAGTCTTTTTTGGTGATCTCCCATCTAAGTACCAACCCTGTTTAGCTTCTGAGACTTGGCAAGCTTGGGTTATATTATACCGTTCCCCCTCATACCAGTACAAGCCAACTATGTTCTCTGAGGGTCAGCTTTATTTTTTTTTTAATTTACTTGCCAGTCCATGCGGGATGTTCAAGGCCACCAAGAGATGACACATCAGAACGACAAAGTTAACAAAACACAAAGAACCACTGATGCCACCATGGCAAACTGGCAAAAATAAAGCAGCAAAAGGGTGGTGAAACCGGGCAAGACCTTTGCCTGAGATCTTAGGGAGCTGGTGGCCATCAGAGAAGATGTGTGGCTGGATGGGCCATTTGTCTGACTCTCTTGGTAATTCATTGCCACAGGAGGTGGAGGCGGCTACAAGCATGGACGGCATCAAGAGGGAATTAGATAAGCACACGGAGCAGAGGTCTATCAGTGGCTATTAGTCACAAGGTATAGACAGGGACTCTGGGGCAAGGGATGCTCTGTATTCTTGGTGCTGGGGGGGGGGCAACAGTGGGAGGGCTTCTAGTGTCCTGGCCCCACTGCTGGACCTCCTGATGGCACCTGCTATTTTTGGCCACTGTCTGACAGAGTGTTAGACTGGATGGGCCACTGGCCTGATGCAACATTGGCTTCTCTTATGTTCTTATGAATTGGATCAACGTATGGAGCAGAGGTCCATCAGTGGCTATTAGTCACAAGGTATAGAGTAGGACTCTCAGTCTGGGGCAAGTGATGCTCTGTATTCTTGGTGCTTCGGGGGGGGTCAACAGTGGGAGGGCTTTTAGTGTCCTGGCCTCGCTGGTGGACCTCCTGATCACACCTGGTATTTTTGGCCACTGTCTGACAGAGTGTTGGACTGGATGGGCCACTGGCCTGATCCAACATTGGTTTCTCTTATGTTCTTATGAATTGGATCGTATGGAGCAGAGGTCCATCAGTGGCTATTAGCTACAAGGTATAGAGTGGAACTCTCAGTCTGGGGCAAGTGATGCTCTGTATTTTTGGTGCTTCGGTGGGGGGAGGTCAACAGTGGGAGGGCTTTTAGTGTCCTGGCCTCGCTGGTGGACCTCCTGACCACACCTGGTATTTTTGGCCACTGTCTGACAGAGTGTTGGACTGGACGGGCCACTGGCCTGATCCAACATTGGTTTCTCTTATGTTCTTATGAATCAGATCAACGTATGGAGCAGAGGTCCATCAGTGGCTATTAGCTACAAGGTATAGAGTGGAACTCTCAGTCTGGGGCAAGTGATGCTCTGTATTCTTGGTGTTTGGGGGGGAGCTTCTGGTGTCCTGGCCCCACTGCTGGACCTCCTGATCGCACCTGGTATTTTTGGCCACTGTGTGACAGAGTGTTGGACTGGACTGGCCACTGGCCTGATCCAACATTGGCTTCTCTTATGTTCTTATAAACACACAAACATGGCACACGCACAGGAATGGATGCACATCTCCAGCAAACGCTCGCACACATTCCCCTGCTTTGAACCTCACCAATGACCCCCCCCCCATTTTCAGAAGTACTATCTGCAGGGGCCACCACCTCCGCCCTACTCCTCTGCCCACCTGATCTCAAGACGCAAGCCCGGCAAAACTTTTACAACACGCAGATGGCATCTGGCACAGCGATTCAGCCGAAGCAGCTGCTCGCTTGCTGGGCTGGCAGCCTCTGTCCCAGTCGCAGTGCATGCCTCCCTGCAGCCAAAAGCAGGCATCAGGATGCAGGCACAGAGCTCCTGGCATCGTGAAAGTGGCACTGTGAGGGGGATGGGGCGGGGGGATGGGTAGAAGGTGGCACAGGGGAACCGAGGGCTCCTGTGACAGGGATCAGGGCTATTTTGGGGCAGGAACGCACAGGAACGGAGTTCCGGCTGGCTCCCGAGTTGGCCACGCCCAGCAGGAACTCATTAGCATAACAGGCCACACCCAGCAGCAGAAACTCATTAGGATTGGCTACATTAGGGGTGTGTGGCCTAACATGCAAGGGAGTTCCTGCTACAAAAAAAGGCCCTGGGTTTTGACCACAAACAAGGTAAACAGAATAAGAAGCAAAAGGTGGGTGTGGCTGGATAACCACACTTCTGGTAACATAGGGGTGCTTCCTAATGTGCTAATGAGCTGTGCTGGCAGGGGCATGGCCTAATATGCTAATGTGTTTCTGGTGTTGGGTGTGGCCTATTATGCTAATGAGTTCCTGCTGGGCTTTTTCTACAAAAAGAGCCCTGGACGGGGTCATTTTGGCACAGATGCTGAAGACAATCGCCCCCAACTCATCGTCTCTGTCAGACCTGCACGCCGCTCATGTCCACTTATTTCAACTGCTCGGTGCCATTTTGACTGACATCCCAAGACTCATTTTCCAGGCAAGAGTACCAAACAGGATAATCGCCACAACCCCGCATTACAAAGCAGTTCCATTTAGCTGTCCCTCAAAGCAGCTCGTGGTTGGAGGCCATTCCGTGCAAGGGGAGAAAAAAAATACAAATTTCTGCCGAAACCTAAACGTCACACCAAGAGAAGCTGGCTGCATCGTGTGATTCATGCGCCGGAGAAAGGTATGCCGCTCATTTCGACCGCCCGGTGCCATTTTGACTGATACCCTGGGACCCGTTTGGCAGGTAAAGTATCAAAACAGGATAATCATCGCTGCAACGTCGCATTACAAAGCAGCGGCATTTAGCTGTCACGCAAAATGGCACGTGGATGGGTGCATGCCTTGTGGGGGAAATGAAAGTAAAAATCTGTGTCAAAACACAAACTCCACAGCAAGGAAAGCTCAATTCTGTGAATCATGCACTGGGGGAATGTGCATATATTTGCCGATTTTCATCATTTATTCTGGTCTGGGAGGGAAGGAACTGCACAGGACGTTGTATTCCCCCCCTCCCAAATACCATACTCTGGAAATATTATTCAGAGATTTTTCACACCATCAAGGACGTTCTTGACACAATACAGAAGGAAAAGTGGAGTTACGAAAATATTTGATTTCTGCACTCAGTACAGGAGCTGCGGTGGCTCAAGTGGTTAAGACGCTGAACTGCAGGCTGTGGAAGGTTGGTCGTTCAGCAGTTCGAGACCCGAGTGTGCCGCGTAATGGAGTGAGCTCCCGTCTCTAGTTCCAGCTCCTGCCAACCTAGCAGTTCGAAAGCAAGAAATTGCAAGTAGATAAATAGGTACCACTTCGGTGGGAAGGTAACAGTGTTCCATGCACCTTGGTGTTTAGTCATGCCGGCCACATGACCACGGAAATGTCTTCGGACAGCGCTGGCTCTTCGGCTTTGAAACGGAGATGAGCACCGCAACCCTAGAGTCGGATTCGACTGGCTTTCGAGCAAGGGAACCTTTACCTTTACCACTTTCTTCACATTTTTCCATGCTGCCAGGCAACGCCTGCCCACTGGCCTCTTGGGACATTTTTAATCTATCCTCCTGCCTACAAGGAGATCAGAAGAGCCTACGTGGTTTTCCTCTCCTTTACAACAACCCTGTGAGCAGTGTTCCCTCTAAGCTGAGTGAGTGTGAGCTAGCTCACCGTTTTTTAGCCTCCGGCTCACACATTTTTGACTTCGCTCAGGAAGGATGGCTCCAGAGCACACTAATTTATGCATTAGCCCTCACAAATTTAATGCCAGTAGCTCTCAAAGTAGAATTTTTGCTCACAAAACTCCACAGCTTAGAGGGAACATTGCAGGCTGTGAGGTAGGAAGCGTGAGAGAGAATGGCAGGCCTCCAAGCTCCCCCAACGTGGGGATTTGAACCCAGGCCTTCCCAGCATGCTAACCCCTAGACCTCATTGCTATTCTAACCCAGGGCATTTGCAGAACAAAGAGTCCCTGTAGCCAGGAAGCAGAAGTTCAGTATTCTTGACCTCTCCCAGTGATTAGGAAATCCAGATAAAAAGTATGCAAAGGAGTACAGGAATATCGGCCACATCAACACTCTGAAATAAGAGAAATCACCCAACTGCATCCATTTTATTGAACTTATGCACACTGCAGAATCTGGAGTTCTGGGACGTGGGATTTAGATGGGCCGCAAGGCAGACTTCACACAGAGCCGGGCACGGGGGCCTTCGAGGGGAAGAACACGTCCCTGCCAAAAGCCCGGCCGCAGCATGGCGGCGGGATTTCCCGAGAGCAGACCCGGCGAGCGCCTCCAGCGTGCCGCCACTCCACCCCCTCCGCCCTGGCAAGGGGCGAGCTCTGTCTCCGGCCCTGCCCACACCTGCCAAAGGTGAGTGAGCGCTTGCCAAGCACCCCGGCTCTGAAGTGTTTCTGGCTCCCCGAGCGTGTGGGGGCTTGCTGGCGAGCCGAGGCTGTCACGTAGCAGAGGGCCTGGGAACGGCCTCCTTGTGCTTCATGTTTCCCTGCTCTCCCAGGCTTTGGGGAGATGGCGTTCCGCCGGGCTGAATCCTCCCGTGTCTCTTGAACTTCTCTGCCAGAAAGGCAGGCCGGCTCTCAGCCACTGGCTCAAAAGGACCACGGAGAGGCTCTTGAATCACACCAGGCCGGTGGCTCGGAGGATCAGAGCCCGGGCTGGCTAAATCCAGCCTTGCAAAGGCATTCAAGGATGTTTTTGAGCCCACTCGTCTTTGATTGGCGGTAGAAAGTGCCACTGAGTCACGGTCACTTGATGGCAACCCACAGGGTTCTCGAGGCAAGAGGTGAGTAGAGGCGGTTTGCCACTGCCTGCCTCTGCGTAGCAACCAGGTCCTTCTCGGTGGCGGCTCCTACCTGGTGGAATGAGCTCCCGGAGGAGATCAGGGCCCTGCGGGACCTCTTGCAGTTCCGCAGGGCCTGCAAGACGGAGCTCTTCCGCCAGGCTTTTGAGTAGGAGCCGCCGCCACCACCGAGTAACTGCAGAGCAGGACCACCGGGTTGGGGCGACTGGCCACCTGGAACATCTTGGCCCATGGCATCCCCCCCTCTTTGATCCCACCGCGATAGACAATAGGGAGTATTTTAGTTCCTAATGTATCAAGGCAAAGGAGAGGCAGAGATGGTTTGCCTTTGCCTGCCTCTGCATATTGACCCTGGACTTCCCCATTGGCCTTCTGTACAAGGGCTCTTTTTGTAGCAGGAACTCCTTGGCATGTTAGGCCACACACCCCTAATGTGGCCAATCCTCCAAGAGCTTACAGAGCTCTTCTTACAGGAGCTACTGTAAGCTCTTGGAGGATTGGCTACATTAGGGGTGTGTCGCTTAATATGCAAATGAGTACCTGCTACAAAAAGAGCCCTAGAGAGCCGACCCTGCTTCGTTTCCGAGATCTGACCAGATTGGGCTGTCCAGGTTAGGGCCCATATCTGTGTCAGTCCTTTGCAAACTTTGGCAGGTTGAAAACACAGACGATTTGCTCACCTGCGGCGATCACACTTCACACCACAGACGACCACCGCAGCCACTCTCCGAAAACGTGACTTACGCCCCCACGATACTCAGCTATTCCAAGCAGCAGTGTTTTCAGAATATCCCCCCCCCCCCCACATATCTGGATCGGGCACAGGGTCAATGGATTGCCTGTGAACCAAGAATGCCTAGTTTGGATTTCAAAAATTCTGCAGGTAGCTTGGGTGGCTTAAGGAAGCGGGCAGACGTAGTGAGGGAGATACTGGAGAGATCCACCAGTAGCGAGGAATCACCCTGGCAGGGGACTGCAACTCTCTACATTCTGCCCACGGCAAGGAACATGCAATAAGAGGTGAACATGAGAGAAGTCGATGTTGGATCAGGCCAATGGCCCATCCAGTCCAACACTCTGTGTCACACAGTGGCCAAAACCCAGGTGCCATCAGGAGGTCCACCAGCGGAGCCAGAACTCCAGAAGTCCTCCCACGGTCGCCCCCCCCCAAGCACCAAGAATACAGAGCATCACTTGCCCCAGAAGGAGAGTTCCTTGTGGCTAATAGACCCTGATGGACCTCGGCTCCATATGTTTATCTAGTCCCCTCTTGAAGCTGTCTATGCTTGTAGCCGCCACTTCCTGTAGTGGTGAATTTGTTGAGATACTTTTAACTGCGCAGCTTCGGCGGCACGCCAGGAGTTGGCTACGGTGCTCTATGCTTGCCAGATGTTGCGGTGTGATTGCGCCCTGAAAATCCGCCCAGCATTCGTGCCTCTCCCGTGGCAAATTCGGCGTGTGAACGGGGCCTAAGATGGTTTTTAGCAGAAATCAAGTAAGTTTTAAGCTACTAAATCAGGCTGCTTCAGTCAAAATGTTTCAGAAAGATCCTGTGTTAATGGAACAGGGACTGAGGACTGTACTACTGTGTGTGGCACATACTGCCTGTTGCTGTAAGTGTGCTCCTCCTTTGCAAATTCCTGCACTGTTCAGTGTGTCACGTTTCAACGTTTGTGCTTTTTTTCGGGTTTGTTTCGGCCCCGTTTTTAGGCTTCTGCTCGCCTTCAGGTTTCTGCTCATCTAAATCTTACTTGCGTTGTCCATTGGATGTCCCGTCCTCTTCACTGGCTTTCACTGCAGATTGCATTTGATCTGCCAATCACTCCAGAACCTCTAAATTCATTGGCCAGAACGGGTGTGGGGAGGAGGGAAGTTTTGCTGAGCTGCCGGACAGAAAGTTGCCTTTTTAAAATCCTACTTTAAACCCCCCCAGCCCCTTTTCATTAAGAAAAAAAAGCTTTTTAAAAGAACAAAAACTCAAGGAAGGGCCAAATGCGTTCCTGGGGGGGGCAGGCCATTCCAACTCTCGCCCCTCCTCCCTCCTCGGAGAAGCCCAGAGAGAGAGCAGCTGATGTGACACGGCCCCGCCCAGGGCTGGATCCAGCTGCCAAAAGGGCCCCGCAAACAATTCAGCCCCGGCAAGCCGGCTTGCAACAGGCAAAGTCATGCTCTTGCATGCCCCCTCTTTCCAAACAGCGCATTCCACAGCGAAAGAGAGTCCGCAGGGTGAGAGAGAAAAAAAGAACTGAAGAATGCAACCACCACCCCGGAAATCAAACTTCCACCCAAAACATCAAAAAAAAAAAAAAAAAAAAAAAAGGGTGTGTGGGGCTCCAGATCGGATAAGGGGGCAATTAGCACCTTGCCCTCCAAGATCTGGAATGCCGGAGCGGGGTGGGAGAGATCTCACCCACGGCAACTATTCCAGCCCCCCCTTCCGGCTGTCAAGGTAAAGGTTTCCCTTGCTCGAAAGACAGTCGAACCCGAGTCTAGGGGGCGGTATGCATCTCCATTTCCAAACCGAAGAGCCAGCGCTGTCCGAAGATGTTTCCGCATGGTCATGTGGCCGGCATGACTGGACGCCGAGGCGCACGGAACGCTGTTACCTTCCAACCAAAGCCGTTCCTATTTATCTACTTGCAGTTTCTTGCTTTTGAACTGCTAGGCTGGCAGGAGCTGGGGCCAGAGATGGGAGCTCACTACGTCACACGGCACTCGGGTCTCGAACTGCCAAGCTACCGACCTTCCGGTCTGCAGCTCAGCGCCTTAACCACTTGAGCCACCGCCTAAAGGAAAGAGGACCACAGAAGCAGTAGCAAGGAAGGCACAGGAACGTAAGGCACAGGAACGTAAGGCACAGGAACCTGCCGGATCAGATCTGTCATCCTGTCTCGCATGGTGGCCAGCCAGTTCTCTAAAGGGCCAACAACAGGGCAGAGAGGCTGAGGCCTTCCCCTAAGGCCGCCTCCTGGCTTTGGGATTCAGAGGTTGACTGTGCTGGATATTGTAACTCTCAGGGGTCATTTCGTAGAAAAAGAGGTGCAGGAGCTCATTGGCATAACTCATTAGCATAGCTTATTTGCATATGCCACACACCCTGACAT
>NW_015165839.1:566930-569773 GCF_001447785.1 Gekko japonicus | reverse complement strand
CAAGAGAGGGGGGGACATAAGGAGGAAAGAGGGAGAGAAGGAGGAAAAGAAAGAAGAAAAAGGAGGAAAAGAAAGAAAAAGAAGGAAAGAAATAGAAGGAAAGAAGGAGGGAAAGGGAAAGAAAGAGGGAGAGAAGGAGCAGGGGCGGGGCTTGTTGCATGTGCCCGCCCCCTGGGCTCTTTACTGCCGGAGCTCTGCTCCTGTGCGCTCCTGCAGAAAATGACTCCTGGTAACTCTACATGCAAGAGGATCTGGGAGGAAAAAGGCTAAGAGAATTCTCTCACTCAGGTATACTTGGCAGTTGGCCCCACCCTCTCTCTCATGGGTTAGATGCTGAGCCTCTCTGGCCCTTCCTTGCCTTCCGTTTCATCTTATATAGAAGAAGAAGAAGAGAGGAGACTGGATTTATACCCCGCCCTTCACTAACCAAGGGAGTCTCAGAGCGGCTTCCAAACTCCTTTCCCTTCCCCTCCCCACCACAGAGAGAGCTCTGACAGAAACTGCTCTTTTTCAAGAACAGCTGTGCCAGAACTACAGCTTGCCCAAGGTCATCCAGCCAGGTGCAAGTGGAGGAGTGGGGAATCAAACCCGGTTCTCCCAGATTAGAGTCCTCGCACTTAACCACTACACCAAACTGACTCTCAATATAGGACCTCTCTTCTTCTCTTCATGTACCTACATGAATATGTCATATAAGATGTGATTCTATTTTTGTAAGTAAAAATTTCTTTCTCTAGTTACCACTGCTGTCAGATCACCTTTGTAATTTTATTGGGCAGCATTTCCCCCTTAACTGGAAAACGTGGAGGATCAAGAATTCTGAGTAAAACTTCTGTGCTTCCAAGTCAATTTTTTAAAAAAAACATTTAACCCAACAGACTGCCTCTGAACTTGGAGGTTCCCTTTAATCATCATGGCTCCTGGCCACTGCTAAACCTGTCATCTGTCTCCTCCCCTTCCGAAGCCATCTCTGTAAGGCATGCCAGACCCGACTCAGAACTCAAAACCACAAGGGAGATCAGTTGTCTCAGGATTGTGGCCCAGGTCACTCACTCACACACACACAATCCCCAGATCATTGAACCCCCAGGGTTGACTCCCACTGGGATGGATTTTTCGCAGTGACTGGCCAGGGAATGTCTGAATAGGCCAGCTGAAATGTGCTGTACTGTGAAGTGATAGGAGGGGAGGAGATTGGATTTGTACCCTGCCTTTCACTACCCGAAGGAGTCTCAGAGCGGCTTACAGTCCCTTTCCCTTCCCACAACAGACACCCTGTGATGTAGGTGGGGCTGAGAGAGCTCTTTCGAGGACTGCCCTTGAGAGAACAGCTCTGAGAGGACTTGTGACTGACCCAAGGTCACACCAGCAGCTGCACGTGGAGGAGTGGGGAATCAAACCCGGTTCTCCCAGATTAGAGTCTGCGCTCCTAACCACAACACCAAACTGGAAAGGACCTTTTTGTGGTGTGTGATGGTGCATTCCCACATCACTTGACGCTGCAGCCAGTCGAGCAGGTACACAAAACAGTGCTTTGTTTACGGAAGCTCCACCCCATGCTCTCTAACCCACAAGGAGAAAATCTAAAACTGGGGCTATGCACAAACATAAGTGCTGTCAAGGCAAGGCAGAAACAGAGATGCTTTGCCATTGCCCTTCTCTCCAGAACCTTCCCTCTAAGCTGTGGTGTCTTGTGACCAAAAATTCCACTTTGTGAGCCACTGGCATTAAAGCTGTGAGTGAGCGATTGGGCTACTGCGTAAATTAGTTTGCTCTGGAGCCATCCTTCCTGTAATGTATCCAGTTCCACCTGCGTGTGCGACTAGGTTACCACGCGGTCATGCAAAGCGGCCGAGCTTCGCTCTCAGGAACAATGGGCCAAGCGGATCCTAGCCCGCTCCAATCGGAGGGCTAGGCTCCAGGCCAAGAGCCTATGGAACTCTCGGCTACTATAAATAGCCTATGACCGTTGTAGGGGTGTGTTTGGGGTGTGGGTTGTTGGCCTTTATAAACCGGCCTGCGAGCCGGTAGTTCTTGTCTTGTTCTGAGCTGAAATAAAGTATGAGAGCTGAAATCGCTAGTAAGTCTCAGTGCTTTTCACTTCCTGAGCGAAGACAAAAATGGCTGAGCCAGAGGCTAAGAAACTGCGAACTAGCTCACACTAACTCAGCTTAGAGGGAACACCGCTCGTGAGCCCGTTTGAATGGACGCACGAGATGGAGGGCCGGACGATCGAGCCAACAACCAGTTCTCGGTTTCCCAGCATCCTCTCCTGGCCTCCACTGGCCACCCTCCTCCCCCCTTGGAGGGGGGGTCAGCCAGCCAGCTGAGCACTCCACAAAATTAGCCCTGCACTTCAGAGCACGCCAGAGTGAGCTCTCCTCTTTCCAGCATTTCGGGCCAGAGAGCGGGAGGAGCGGTGGAGATGCTCCAGTGCCAAGCTGTCGTTACTGGAGACCTTGGCCTTCCTCCCCCCCCCCGGCTTTGCATTTGAAGTGCTTTACCCAAAGAGACTGCGCCGGAGCAACCGGCTTGAATCCAGCATCTCCGGCTCCCATACTGGCAGGCTTGAACGAACACGTGCCGCTCTCATACCCACCCGAGGGGAGTCTGGGGGGGGGGCGAGGTGGACAGGGGGCTGTAGTGGCCAGTTTGGGGTCGTGGTTAAGTGCGCGGACTCTAATCTGGGAGAACCGGGTTTGATCCCTCACGCCTCCACTTGCACCTGCTGGATGACCTTGGGCAAGCCATAGTCCTGATAAGAGCTGTTCTTGAAAAAGAGCCGTTTCTGTCAAGAGCTCTCTCAGCCTCACCTGCCTCCCAGGGTGTCTGTTGTGGGGAGG
>NW_015165839.1:554476-566678 GCF_001447785.1 Gekko japonicus | reverse complement strand
GCTCAGGAAGGAGGGCTCCAGAGCACTGTTCCCTCTAAGCTGAGTTCGTGTGCCCTAGGTCACAGTTTTTTAGCCTCCGGCTGACACATTTTTGTCTCGGATCAGGAAGGAGGGCTCCGGAGCCAACTGATTTATGCAGCAACCAAATCATCGCCCGCTCACAACTTTAAGGCCAGTCGCTCACAAAGTACAATTTTCGCTCACAGGACTCCACAGCTTAGAGGGAGCATTGCCCACAGCCCCACTGAAACTCTACTGGCACCCTCCGTCTGAGCAAGACCAGTGCCGTCTGGGCCGTGTGCGCCATTGCACGCTTCCAGACAAACCTGATGACGGAACGGTTTGCAGATCTGTCCGAATCCACCCGGCCTGGAACCTGGGAGATGCCAATCTCGCCCTGCCGCACCCTGTGACGAGCCCCTCGGGGGCACAGGCCGAGAGGTTTCCAGGGCTCTGACATCTTCCCAGGCTTCGGGCTGACCTGATCTGCCCACGCAACCCACCGCCTTCTGTTCGCCTCACACGCCGATATAAACTGAGTCAGACTTGGGCTTCCCATGGACAAAAGGCAGCCTTGCCTCTTGGCCTTCCCGGCTGCTAGTCCGGGCCAGTGTTCCATCTATGCTGAGTTAGTGTGAGCCAGCTCACAGTTTTTTAGCCTCCGGCTCACACATCTTTGTCTCAGCTCAGGAAGGATGAGCCATCTGTACCTCTCTCTCTCTTGAAGGGGTGCCTTTCCTTTTCCCGTTATTGTTCTCTCCTATTCCAAGCAAAAAACCCCCAAACAAACCCACACCTGGCCTGTTCCCACATAGTGTGATCTGTGCTCTGGGGGGGGGGGGGTGTTGCCACAACCTGCTGGGTTTCTTCTAACTCTCTGGCTTCATCCATCAGTTTGGTGTAGTGGTTAAGTGTGTGGACTCTAATCTGGGAGAACCGGGTTTGATTCCCCACTCCTCCACTTGCAGCTGCTGGATGACCTTGGGCAAACCATAGTTCTGTCAGAGCTGTTCTTGAAAAAGAGCAGTTTCTGTCAGAGCTCTCTCAGCCCTACCTACCTCACACAGAGTGTCTGTTGTGGGGCAGGGAAGAGAAAGGAGTTAGTAAGCCACTCTGAGACACTGTTGGGTAGTGAAGGGCAGGGTATAAATCCAATCTCTTCTTCTTCTCTTCTTCTTCACACATGCAGGTTCACCATCCTTCGACAATTTCAACACCAAGCGCTGACTTGCTTGAGCAAATGAGCCTCAGGAGGGAAGCGGCACAAGACGACTTGAGTACATCTGGGGGACGCCTGAAAGATGTGCCTGTGTGAACCCGCCCCTTTAATCTGCTACTGAAACGCTCCTGAAACATTTAACTGCTGGGCCAAACTGCCAGTCTGAATGTGGCCTGTGTCTCAGCAGCTCTCCTGGGTTTCAGGATGGGAGGGAGGCTCTCCAGGAACTTTGAGCCTGCAAATGAGCAAATGAGCCAAGATCTTTGAGCCTGCAAATGAGCCTGCAAATGAGCAAATGAGCCAAGATCTTTGAGCCTGCAAATGAGCCTCCTTTCATGTCACATCCAGTGTTCCCTCTAAGCTGAGTGAGTGTGAGCTAGCTCACAGTCGTTTAGCCTCTGGCTCACGCATTTTTGTCTCCGCTCAGGGAGGAGGGCTCCAGAGCAAACTGATTGATGCAGCAGCCCAATCGCTCGCTCACAACTTTCATGCCAGGAGCTCACAAAGTAGAATCTTTGCTCACAAGACTCCACGGCTGAGAGGGAGCACTGGTCCTGGCCCTTGCGGGCTCATTCCTCTTTGGGCCCCGATCCTAGAAGACGGTGCACCCTCGCTTGCCATTACCACCTGTCTGGGCTAAATGTAGCCTGACTTTCCAGCTAGCATTCAGAGGCATGGGGGAATGAGGGGTAGATGAAGTGTCTGGGGTGGAGAGAATAACTGGAGACCAGACAGGAGAAGGCCACATCCCTGTACGGCATACCGAACCTCTACCCCATGAATAAAGGTAAAGGTTTCCTGGCTCAAAAGCCAGTTGAGTCCGACTCTAGGGTTGCGGTGCTCATCTCCGTTTCAAAGCCAAAGAGCCAGCGCTGTCCGAAGACGTTTCCGTGGTCATGTGGCCGGCATGACTAAACACCAAGGCGCCCGGAACGCTGTGACCTTCCCACCGAAGTGGTACCTATTTATCTACTTGCAATTTCTTGCTTTCAAACTGCTAGGTTGACAGGAACCCCGTGAACACTGGAACACTGTTTTTGCGCTGACTGCCAGCATGATATCAGTAGCATCCCCTCCCCAACTCATGAGGACTAGAAACTCTTCCAAAGTGAGCCTGGGGAAGGGGAGAAGGCCAGATCACTCAGGAATGTAAATAATGGACTCGCCTTCGGGTTCCGCAAAGAACCGGAGGTGCCGAGTCTTGGCAGACAAAACAACCTTGGCGATGTTCCACAGATTATCCAGGCAGGCAGTCCTTGACTCTCTCGAGATAACAAACTGAGATGATCAGATTCTTACTTGCGCTCTCCCGTTTCTGAAATTCTGCGGTCCCTTCCATATCCTTCAACCACAGCTGGGCGGGATTCTCCTTCTGATATCTGCCTTCACCCATATGTGGCATGGATGGGGAGCCCACAGCAGGGGTACCACATGTGGGACAAGCCACGGTAGTCTGGGGCAGGAATGGACCAGAATGAGAAGTCTCAGGACCTAGACGCGGCGGGCAGCCAGGCCTACGTTGGTCGTGGCTCTGAGGCAGGATGTGCGCTCTGCGTGCAGAAGGTCGCAGGCTCAAAGGTCTTGGAGAGCCCCCCTCCCGTCCTGAAACCGAGGAGAGCTGCTGAGACACAGATCAGGCACTGCTGTGGCAGGTGACATATTGGTCTGATGATATGTAGCAGGTTCTTCACATTCTCCTCGGGCTGGCCAGGGCTCACGGAAGCCACCCGGCTGAACTAGACGCATGGCCCTCTTAAGGGCTACAGACGTACTGTGATAGGATGTACTTTGTGAGAGCCAGTTTGGCATAGTGGTTAGGAGCACGGGTTCTAATCTGGGAGAGCTGGGTTGGCTTCCCCACTCCTCCGCATGCAGCTGCCGGTGTGACCTTGGCTCAGTCACAAGTTCTCTCAGAGCTGTTCTCTGAAGAGCAGTCCTCGAAAGAGCTCTCTCAGCCCCGCCTACCTCAAAGGGTGTCCGTTCTGGGGAGGGGAAGGGAAAGGAGACTGTAAGCCGCTCTGAGACTCCGAGTGAAGGGTGGGGTATAAATCCAATCTCCTCCTCCTCCTCCTCTTCTTAAACTCAGAAACCATTGTACATGGACCTAAGGATCACATATTTACAATCTCTTTTAACCAGTATGGGTGCTTGTTCTGATGCACTTAAGGTGAATAGACTTTTAAGAGATCTCAGCCCGGAAATTACAGAGAAGGTGGCTAAGTTTCTCTGCTTGGCTTTAAAGCTGCGCCAAAGGTTCTTTTAGAATTTTTATATATGTGCTTTCAACTGTTTTTAAACTGTATAAATGGTTCTGATAATTTATGCCAATAAAGGCTGACTTGACTTGACTTGAACTCTGAAACCACATGATGGGTTTCATGAGTTTATGAAGCTGCCTTCTACCAAGTCAGAGCCTGGATCCATCTGGTTTAGCTAAGTAGTGTCCTCCAGTCCACCGCCCAGCTCCATCCCTCAACCACCGGCAAGCACAAGAATGAACATAGGACCAGTGTTCCCTCTAAGCCATTAGTGTGAGCTAGCTCACAGTTCTTTAGCCTCCAGCTCACACATTTTTGCCTTAGCTCAGGAAGGATTGGCTCCAGAGCAAACTAACGTATGCGGTAACCAAATCGCTCGCTCACAACTTTAATGCCAGTAGCTCACAAAGTAGAATTTTTGCTCACAGGACTCTACAGCTTAGAGGGCGCACTACATAGGACCATTGTTCCCTCTAAGCTGTGGAGTCTTGTGAGCAAAAAATTCTCCTTTGTGAGCTCCTGGCATTAAAGTTGTGAGCGAGCGATTTGGCTGCTGTACAAATTAGTTGGCTCTGGAGCCATCCTTCCTGAGCTAAGACAAAAATGAGTGAGCCGGAGGCTAAAAAACTGTGAGCTAGCTCATGCTAACTCAGCTTAGAGGGAGCATTGCATCGGACCCCATCTTATTGGCCCGCCAAGCTTAGTGCCTTGTACTCTCTACTCTGACTGGCAGCAGCTCTCGAAGGTCTTGGGTAGATCAAGGTTTTTCTCAACAGCTCTGAGTCCAGAATACTGACGAAGCATATACACACGAAATACACACGGAACCTTCTACCCAGAATTAAACTTTGTTGGTCTTCGAGATGCCACCGGACACAACATATGTCCTGCTGCTTCAGACCAACAGAGCTGCCCACCTGCATCTTTCTCAACAGCTGTTAGCTGAGCCACAGGTCCTGCGGATCGAACCTGGGACCTCCTGCCTGCAAGGTGCATGCTCTACCACTGAGCCAGAGCCCCTTCCAATGGTTCCTCTAGCTCAGTATGGTCTCTTCTGACAGGCAGCAGCTCTCTGGGGTCTCAGGCAAAGAAAGGGCTTTCCCCATATGTTCCCCCAAGAGCACTACGGTCGGGGCCCCAAAACTTGCTGGTCATCCCGGGCCCCAAGGATGTCAAATCAGCTGCGACGAGGGCCAGGGCTTTTTTGGTGGCGGCTCCTACCTGGTGAAATGAGCTCCCAGGGGAGAACCGGGCCCTGCGGTACCTTATGCAGTTCCGCAGGGCCCGCAAGACGAAGCTCTTCCGCCAGGCTTTTGAGTAGGAGCCGCCGCCCCTACTATACCATCACCGTCATGGTTTGATGAGGCCCTGAGGAAACACCTGAAACACCTGGATACTGCAAAAAAGATCTAAGCCGTTCTCCTGTGGACGCAAACAGCATTGGAAGTACCACCGGAACTTCACTGATGCCATCTTTGGATCTATAACATCAGAAGTTTGAGCACCGTTGTTTTTAAGTATTGGATGTTTTTAAATTGTATTATTATGTTTTAAGCTACTATGTATAAAGTAAAGGTAAAGGTTCCCTTGCTCGAAAGCCAGTCGAATCCGACTCTAGGGTTGCGGTGCTCATCTCTGTTTCCAAGCCGAAGAGCCAGCGCTGTCCGAAGACGTTTCCGTGGCCATGTGGCCGGCATGAGTAAACACCAAGGCGCACGGAACGCTGTTCCCTTCCCACCGAAGTGGTACCTATTTATCTACTTGCAATTTCTTGCTTTCGAACTGCTGGCCCGGGCTAGCTCGAACTTGCCAGATCCTGGAAGCTAAGCAGGGCTGGCCCTGGTAAATATTTGGATGGGAGACCACCAAGGAATCCCAGGGTTGCTCTGCAGAGGCAAGCAACGGCAAGCCGCTTCCACTTGTCTTTCGCCTTGGCCTGGACGGCCCAGGCCAGCCCGATCTCATCGGATCTCGGAAGCTAAGCAGGGTCACCCCTGGTGAGTACTTGGATGGGGAGACCTCCAAGGAAAGCCAGAGCTGATGTGCAGAGGAAGAGAGTGGCCAACCACTTCTGATCATTGTGTGCCTTGACCTGGATGGCCCAGACCGGTCTGATTTCATCAGATCTCAGAAGCTAAGCAGAGTCGGCCCAGGTTAAGAACATAAGAAATGCCAATGTTGGATCAGGCCAAAGGCCCATCCAGCCCAACACTCTGTATCACACAGTGGCCAGAAATACCAGTGCCATCAGGAGGTCCACCAGTGGGGCCAGGACATTAGAAGCCCTCCCTCTGTTGACCCCCCCCCCAAGCACCAAGATGACAGAGCATCACTTGCCCCAGAGTCCCTCTCTATACCTTGTGGTTAATAGCCACTGATGGACCTCTGCTCCATATGCTTATCTAATTCCCTTTTGAAGCCGTCCATGCTTGTAGCCGCTTGTAGGTTAGTATTTGGATGGGAGACCAATGAGGAAGTCCAGGGTTGCTAAGAGGCCTCTGTTTGCCTCTTAACACAACAGGTAAGGGGGGGGTTGCAGTATGGCATGAATGAACACAATAGAATTACTGCAAACTGTGCAAACTATGCAAAATCCAATTTGTATTAATGCAACAACAACGTATCTAATCCATTATTCAAGTATGTTTTTACAGAAAAATAAAAGACGTCACAAGATGAAAACGAAGACGTCAATAGATGAAAATGGACGAACTCCTCCGGAGTTAACATTCGTTTCGAAGTGTCTTTTTCATACATAAGACCTCCTAACAAGAAACACATCCATTACTTATTACAGAACATGTGGATGTACAGCTGTATGTATGCGTTGTTGATATATGCTGAATTTGAATATTTCCAGGTTATTATCCTGTAATAAGTAATGGATGTGTTTCTTGTTAGGAGGTCTTATGTATGAAAAAGACACTTCGAAACGAATGTTAACTCTGGAGGAGTTTGTCCATTTTCATCTATTGTCGTCTTCGTTTTCATCTGTTTGCCTCTTGCCACGAAAACCTTATGGGGTTGTCTTATGCTGGCTCCGACTTGACGGCACTTCCCCCACACACAATACCTTCAACTGAACACGTCAGAGATTGTAGCAGGGACCTTTTGCATGCAAGACATGGTCTCTGCCACCAAGACACAGATCCACAATGTTGAATTTTTGTATTTAAAAAATGGGGGAGGGGAGGCTTGAGTCAAGGGGGGGAGAGACCCTCAGCTTTCACAGCCACAGCCTGGATTCTGAGACGTCTATAGTTCCATTTCTCTTTCCACCCCAAACCGGTAGTCAGAAGTTTTCAATGAAACCCCAAATCCAAAACTTCAATATGCAAAAAAGCTCTGGAAGAGGCTGTTAACAAACCCCGCTGGTTTTAAGCCACCCACACTTCTAGGACTCGATAAGCCTTGGAGACATTCTTGACAATCTTGTCATGAATTGGCTTTATTTCCCTACAACACAATTCATGGGGGTTAAGTATTGTACAGTCCCCCTCCTCTTTCTTTTTAAGCAAAAGAACTGCAAGTCCCACACCTCCGTATCTGCCACTAAGAGCCTGCAAGTGTAAGCTGGAATTAGTATTAAATCACGGAATGTTCTATTAAAGAAACATTTTAGGATTGTTAATTAACACTCTGCTTTTGCTTTTTTTAAAAAAGATGACCTTTGTAATCCATTGTTACATCAGTACCTTGATCGCCCTCCGAGGAACTCCGAGTGACTTCCGTTTGGTCTCCAAGAAACGCCAGGCAACTTCTAGTAAGTCTCCAGGTGGTCTCCCAGAGAGATGAGCAAATGGGCCCATTTTCATTTTAATTCATTATTCATTATTTTGGTTTTGCTTGTATTGTGGAAGCACACGGCACCATTTTTACACTCCGTTTATACAGACTCCATGCATCATTTATAGACATGCTGCTTTGTTTTTGTTTTATGTCAAGTCACGGCTGACTCGTGGTGACCCCTGGCGAGGTTTTCAAGGCAAGAGACATTCGGAGCTGATTTGCCACTGCGCCTGCCTCTGCACAGCGACCATGGGCTTCCATGAAGGTCTCCCATCCAAATACTAACCAGAGCCGACCCTGCTTAGCTTTTAGAATCTGACAAGGTCAGGCTAGCCTGGTCTACCCAGGTCGGATCAGAGGTTCAGAGGCGGCTTGCTGTTGCCTACCTCTGTGTAGCGACCCTGGACTTGGTGGCCTCCCATCCAAATACTAACTAGGGCCGATCCTACATAGATTCTGAGGTCTGCTCAGACTGAGCTCGATCGGGGCATCCGGGTGGTGAAAAATGTCATCAAGTCAGAAGTGTAGGGTTTCCTAGGCAAGAGACATTCAGAGGTGGTTGGCCATTGCCTGCGTCTGCATAGCAACCCTGGGCTTCCTCGGTGGTCTCCCAACCGAGTTCTAACCATGGCTGAGCATGCTTAGCTTCAAGATCTGGTGAGAAAGGGCTCGCCTGGGCCATCCAGCTCAGTGCTATGAAGTTGCAGCCGAAGTATGGCGACCCCTCATGGGGTTTTCACGGCAGGAGACTAAGAGAGGGGGTTTGCCATTGCCTGCATCTACACAGTGAGCCTGGGCTTCCTGGGCGGTCTCCCATTCAAGTACTAACCAGGACCGACCCTGCTTAGCTTCTGAGATCTGATGAGATCGGGCTAGCCTGAGCCAGCTGGAGAAGACTCTTGAGAGTCCCTTGGACTGCAAGAAGATCCAATCAGTCAATCCTAAAAGAAATCAACCCTGACTGTTCCCTGGAAGGCCAGATAATGAAACTGAAGCACAAATACTTTGGCCACCAAATGAGAGCACTCACTGGAGAAGACCCTGATGCTGGGAAAGACCGAAGGTCAAAGAAGACGGGGACGGCAAAGGATGAGATGGTTAGACAGTGTCATAGATGCAACGGACATGAAATTGAGCAAACTTCAGAGGACGGCGGAAGACAGGAGGGCCTGGCGGGAGCTGGTCCATGGGGTCGCAAAGAGTCGGACTCGACTGTGTGACTGAACAACAACAACAAAGGTCCCCTTGCTCGAAAGCCAGTCGAATCCGACTCTAGGGTTGCGATGCTCATCTCCATTCAAAGCCGAAGAGCCAACGCTGTCCGAAGACGTTTCCGTGGTCATGTGGCCGGCATGACTAAACACCAAGGCGCACGGAACGCTGTTACCTTCCCACCGAAGTGGTACCTATTATCTACTTGCAATTTCTTGCTTTCAAACTGCTAGGTTGGCAGGAGCTGGAACTAGAGACGGGAGCTCACTCCGCTTGCAGCACCCGGGTCTCGAACTGCTGAACTTCTGACCTTCCACAGCCTGCAGCTCAGCGTCTTAACCACTTGAGCCACCGCAGCTCAGTGCGGATTTACTGAAGCATAAATAATGTCAAAAAACATACCTTTCATGGGGGAATAACTGGTACATGAAAACAAAGGGGCACAAAATAAAGAATTCACCAGTCCAGGTTGCACAAACAAAATCAAACTGGAAACTGGGGGGTTGAATCAGCAGTGAAGAGAGGCCGCTCAAGCCAATACCCTTTTAATGTCAGAGGCTGAACGTCAACCGAGTTTGTCGGACCGTGGTAGGCGTCCCAGAGCCTTCCTGCTTCCGATGTTAACAGAATGAATCTGGACAACCTCATGGGGCCCTTGCTACGATCACAACAAGACATTGTGTGAGGTGTGTTCTGAACTCTGCAAATGATGCACAAACACAATTTGCGAAACATCAATCAAGAACTTGCTGCGAGGCTCAGCCGGGGCAGCAGACCAGGCAGGTCTCGTGCCTGTAGTGAGTTCATACAGCTGCTGACAACTGCAGGTTGGGAAAGAAGTAACCAGAGGCCTACAACACTGGCCACCTGCTGCTGACGAGGCAGCATCGCCCTGAGATTTCCATCACCTTGTTTTTGCGCAACAGCTTTTGATACAGACTCCTTACAGAATGGCAGGTGCAGTCTACCTGAGTGGCGAGAACTTGGGATTTTGAGCAACAGAGCCCTTGAAAGGAAGCTGCCGTTCTCAACTTTCCCCTCGCTGGGTGAGCCCCGGGACAACTGAAGGATACAGAACTGGGAAACCAACGCTGGGTACGGAACTGTCAAAAGAGAACGCCATCCGACTCGTCCTTTGCACAGGTCTTGCATGGACAGTCTTGTGCTGCACTGTCCTCCAAGACAAGCATGCTCAGAGAAAAATCTATGCTGGAGGGGGGGGGGCGTGCTGCCTCGTTTCTGTCCCGCGCCTTTGGCACCTTGCGCGGTCCTCCTTCTGGCAGTTGCTACACCAAGGAGCTGCAAATCACTCCATTTCGCAGAGCTGGTGCTCGAAACAGGTGCCTCAATTACCAGAGCACATCGAGAGCAGGCCCCCTCCGCGCTCCCTATCAGGAACTTCGGGCCTCAAGAGCCTCACTTCCTAAGCTCGGCAGATCATCTCCAATCACTAGAAAGAGTAGATTTATGTTCTCGGCTGCCACGGCCAAGGACCAAATCAATGCCTCTTTGTTAGCAAGGGGACCACGTGGACTCGGGAGACGCTTTGCGCAACTTCCCACAGGCTCGGCCTGCTGCGGAGGCTCTTTCTCTCTCTTTCTCAGACAACTCATCCTGTCTTGTCAGCCCCCGAAGGCACTGGATAGGGCGCTGGAACATCTCCTCGGCATCGCCGCCGCGAGATGTGGCAAGAACACCTTTCCGAGGGATGTGTCACAGGGTTCAGAGGCGCATGCATGCAAAAGGGTGACTCAGCTCTCAACCGAAAAGGGAAGGAAAGGGGGAAATGGAAAGGGAGCAGCCTGGCGTGAGCAATTTGCCTCCCTGATGATGCCTCCAGAGGAATTTGGTCTTTGCCTCACACCTATGGGAAAAGGAAATGCTCCGTCCTCGTATGCCAGGGGAGTAGGGACATAGAATCATTGAGCTGGGAGGACCCGTAGAGGCCATCTAGTCCAACCCCCTGCCCAATGCGGGACCAGCCTAAAGCATCTCTGACAAATATTTGTCCAACCTCTTCTTGAAAGCGCTCAGTGAAGGGGAGCTCACCACCTCCCTCGGCAGCTGATTCCACCTTTAAACCACTCTGACCGTGAAAAAGTGTTTCCTAATATCCAGCCGATACCTTTCTGCATGCAGTTTAAACCCGTTGCTTCGGGTCCTGTCCTCTGCTGCCAACAGGAACGGCTCCTTGCCCTCCTCCCAATGACAGCCTTTCAAATATTTAAAGAGAGCAATCATGTCCCCTCCTCGGTCTCCTCCAGACTAAACATCCCCAAGGCCCTCAGCCTTTCTTCGTAGGGCTCAGTCTCCAGACCCCTGATCATCCTCATCATTCTCTTCTGCACCCTCTCGATTTTGCCCACATCCTTTTTGAAGTGAGGCCTCCAGAACTGCAAACAGTACTCAAGTTGCGGCCTGACCAAGGCAAGATACGGTATACATGCTATGTCAAAGAGAGCATCAAAGACACCACTCAGCCTTAGCATGTGATTTCATGCCCCAAAGATTGCGATTGGGGATGGGGGCAAAGAAGACTCCCCCCATCCCTTAACATTTCTAGACTGCAGGGTTGAGAAATCCCCTCCCTGGCCCAAGGCGCAAATGGCTTGAATGGGAGATAAGAAGCAAGGAAAGTCCATGAGAGGCTGACCCCTCCCCTGACCAGAGTCTGCAGTGAGTGGGGGGGAGACACTCCTCCCACACATAGTTTTAACCAGGGGTCATTTCGTAGAAAAAGAGGTGCAGGGGCTCATTAGCATAACTCTTTAGCATAGCTCATTTGCATATGCCACACCCCCTGACATCACCGGAAGTGTGTCAGAAGGCAACACCCACCACTCAGGCTCCACTGGACTCTTTTGGATTGCTAGCTATTGGAGGGGGGGGGCGTCCAGATCTGCCCTCACAGAGGAGGGAGAGCTTGTACCTGAAGGCGGGCCGGGGGGGAGCTCTGCAACTTACCTTGTTGCTTCTTGCTCCTCATGGCCCAACTGGGGGCTGCTGGGAGCAGGGGGTGGGGCTTGTTGCATGTGCCCGCCCCCTGCGCTCCTTACTGCTGGAGCTCTGCTCCTGTGTGCTCCCGCAGGAAATGACCCCCGGTTTTAAGACTCATTGATTTTGTGTGTGTGCATGTTTGAGTGCTGTCAAGTTGCAGCTGACTTGTGGCGCCCTTCATAGGGTTCCCAAGGCAAGAGGAGAGCAGAGGTGGTTTGCCATCGCCTGCCTCTGCATAGCGACCCTGGGATCCTTGGTGGTCTCCCATCCAAGTACTAACCAAGGCCAGCCTTGCTTAGCTTCCCAAATCTGATGAGATCGGGCTAACCTGGGCTACCCAGGTCAGGGCAGAAATAAACAGAGGTGGCTGGCCGTTGCCTGCCTCTGCAGAGCGACCCCGTGCATCTCTCTGCAGAGCGACCCCGACCTCTTGCCCCGTGCGTGTGCACACGCACACTTTCCCTGCCCGAAAGAAGTCTTGCTCAGCTCTTAAGCCCTAGGTGTCCCGCTCACAGGAAATGGGAGATTTCCCCCAGCAGTCCCTGCAACACTTTTGGGAGAGGGGTACAGGAAGCTGCCAAACACAACTTTTGGCACACCTGTAAGTTCCATCAATCAGGAACTGTAAGTGGGACCCCGCAAGGTCCTCCTAATTTGGCAACTACGATCACTGATCACCCCAATGCTAGCCCCAAATGTAAAAAACAGAGGGAGAGGGAGAGGGAAA
>NW_015165839.1:504528-554082 GCF_001447785.1 Gekko japonicus | reverse complement strand
AGAGGTTTCACACATTATGAATATCCTGCAGAGAGAGGGAGAGAGAGAGAGAGGAGAGAGAGAGAGAGAGAGAGGGAGGGAGAGAGAGAGAGAGAGAGAGAGATCTGCGGAGGTTTCACACATTAAGAATATCCTGCAGATTAGAGAGTCTGCTTTGTGCAGACTCCCATTTCTACAGAGCTCTGCAGTCACAATCGTTCCGAACACAGGTACATTGTCTGCTAAGGAGCACGCCAACCCTCTAGTAACACCCCCCCTTCCCTATTTTCCAGACATGCCTCTTAAGCACACCCAAATGCTTCCAAATTGGAAGGAGCCTAAGCAGGCTCCAGGTGGATTCGCCGTTAATCTGCACACGGAGAGAGTGGGCTTTTTCCACCTGACTAGTACAGTGACAGAGTGCACTCTCAGCCCATTGTTTCTCCAAGGAGCCTGGAGTAGTGGATCTGGGTCCACTCTGTCTGGAGCAGTGATGCTCTGTATTCTTGGTGCTTGGGGGGGGGCACCGTGGGAGGGCTTCTGGAGTTCCGGCCTCGCTGGTGGACCTCCTGATGGCCCCTGGGTTTTGGCCACTGTGTGACACAGAGAGTTGGACTGGATGGACCATTGGCCTGATCCAACATGGCTTCTTTGATTTTCTTATGTCTGGGGCAGTGATGCTTTGTATTCTTGGTGCTTAGAGGGGCAACAGCAGGAGGGTTTCTGGAGTTCTGGCCCTGCTGGTGGACCTCCTGATGGCCCCTGGGTTTTGGCCACTGTGTGACTCAGAGAGTTGGACTGGATGGACCATTGGCCTGATCCAACATGGCTTCGCTTATGTCTGGGGCAGTGATGCTCTGTCTTCTTGGTGCTTGGGGGTGCAACCGTGGGAGGGCTTCTGGAGTTCTGGCCCTGCTGGTGGATGTCTGGATGGCCCCTGGGGTTTGGCCACTGTGTGACTCAGAGTGTTGGACTGGATGGACCATTGGCCTGATCCAACATGGCTTCACTTATGTCTGGGGCAGTGATGCTCTGTCTTCTTGGTGCTTGGGGGTGCAACCGTGGGAGGGCTTCTGGAGTTCCGGCCCTGCTGGTGGATGTCTGGATGGCCCCTGGGGTTTGGCCACTGTGTGACTCAGAGTGTTGGACTGGATGGGCCATTGGCCTGATCCAACATTGGCTTCTCTTTGTGTTCTCCACATCACCCTCACAACAACCTTGTGAGGTAGGTGATGCTGATAAAAATGGGACTGGCCGAACCAGAGACCCCCTAAGTGTAACTAGCAAAAAGCAAGCAGAGAATGCATCCCACTCCGAGTTGGTTACACCTGAACACACACAAACGCACGGAGCTGCCTTCTACTCAATCAGACCCTTGATCCATCTAAGTCTGCATCGTCTGCTCAGACTGGCAGCATCTCTCCAGGGACTCAGGCTTCACATCACCTCCTGCCTAGTCCTTTTAACTAGAGATGTCGGGGACTGGACCTGGGGCCGTCTCCACGTCAAGCAGAGGCTCTTCCACCGAGTCACGGCCTGTTACAGAAGAGCCGAACTCCAGCTGATTCCAATCAATAAACCAGGCCAGATGTGTGCAGATGTGTGCAGTTCTGGTCACCACACCTTAAAAAGGATATTATAGCTTTGGGAAAAGTGCAGAAAAGGGCAACTCAAATGATAAAAGGGTTGGAACACTTTCCCTATGAGGAAAGGTTAAAGCACTTAGGGCTCTTTAGCTTGGAGAAATGACGACTGAGGGGTGACATGATCGAGGTTTATAAGATTATGCATGGGAAAGAGCAGGTAGAGAAAGAGGTACTTTTCTCCCTTTCTCACAATACAAGAACTCGTGGGCACTCCATGAAACTGCAGAGCGGTCGGGTTAGAACGGATAAAAGGAAGTCCTTCTTCACCCGAAGAGTGATTAACACGTGGAATTCACTGCCACAGGAAGTGGTGGCGGCTACAAGCATGGACGGCTTCAAAAGGGAATTAGATGAGCATATGGAGCAGAGGTCCATCAGTGGCTCTTAGCCACAAGGTATAGATAGGGGCTCTGGGGCAAGTGATGCTCTGTCTTCTTGGTGCTTTTGGGGGGGGGGCAACAGTGGGAGGGCTTCTAATGTCCTGGCCCCACTGGTGGACCTTCTGATGGCACCTGGTCTTTTTGGCCACTGTGTGACAGAGTGTTGGACTAGATGGGCCTTTGGCCTGATCCAACATTGGCGTCTCTTATGTTCTTATCACCTCCTGCCAGGTCCTTTCAACTGAAGATGCCAGGGATTGAACTTGGGGACTTCTGCCCGTGAAGCGGATGCTCTACCACTGATCCACAGCCCCTCCCCAGAACAGTTTCGCATTTACGGAATTCTGCTGAAGGAGAACCACCACTTGAAGATGGCGCTGAACAAACAGGCTCAGAAGAACAGGGGGAAATGTTGTCTGCAGGGGGGGGGGATGAACTTTTCAAACCAAGCACAATTTCTGGGGGAATTTTGAGAGCGGCCTTTGCCAGGCCTGGGGACCAGCCAAGAGATCAGGTGAACTCCCTTCCCTTAAAATGTGCCATTCGGGGAGGCGGGGGAGCATTCTTAGTCCGCTCCCAGAAAGACACCCTCGCTTTTCACAGAGGATGACACTCGTGTGCCACACCTGCACTTAGTCAATGTCTGGATGCCCACCAAGGAAGGAATGGGATCCTTGAGTGAGTCAGCAGCCCTCATGTGGGTCGCCTCCTCCCCTGAGTTCCAATCCTGCTCAAATCTTGATAAGCTTGCATGTTTGAAATGTGGGCCCAGAGACATCCCCAAAATACGGTGTTAGAAAATAGGAATGACACAGTGCGTGTGCATGCACTAGAGACCTAAAGTAGCTCCAGGCCTTCCGTGACCAGTGCTTTGGCTGCTGGAATTTCATCTCTGCCTAATGCCCCAGAGAGCCACTGCCGGTCTGCGTAGACAATTTGGACTGTGATGGAGCAGTGGTCTGATTCCGTATAAGGCAGCTTCATGTGTTTATGTGTATGTTAGGGAAGGGGCCATGACTTAGTGGTAGGCAGAGCATCTGCCTGGCATGCAGAGGGTCCCAGGTTCAATCCCAGGCATCTCCACTTAAGGAGGACCAGGTGGTAGGTGATACAAAAGACCTCTGCCTGAGATTCTGGAGAGCTGCTGCCAGTCTGAGTAGACAATACCGACCAGGATGAACCGGTGTTCTGATTAATGTGTTCATGTGTGTGTCTGGGGAGGGATGGAAGCTCAGTGGTAGAGCATCTACTTGGTATGCAGAAGGTCCCAGGTTCAATCCCCGGCATCTCCAGTTAAGAGAATCAAATGGTAAATGATGTAAAGTCCTCTGCCCGAAACCCCAGAGAGCCGCTGCCAGTCTGAGTAGACAATATTGACCTTGATGGACCAGGAGTCATCTTCCTGTGTGCACATGTGTACGCTCTTTGGGTCCCCAGCAAACATGCAAGGTAAATGTATAGCCTTCAGCCATGTATATATACCAGGGAAAATTCTGGTTCCGGTTGAGCTGGGTGTGGCACTGTGGCTGTGCTCTGCTCTGCAGTGTCCATTTGGTTTTTCTTTCTTGTTTGATTTTAGCCTATATTTACTAGAAAGGAGCTAGTGAGGAGTTAGCTGGGGAGTACTCTGGTTTAGAGTTGAAATCCTCTAATTAGGATACTCCTTTAGCTTTGGCAGTTACGTTATCTCTTGCCTATGTAATGAGGCTGATAAAAGTAGCTGGTGGCAATTTGCCCATCCGACTGATGGACACTCCTTCCTACATTTCTTCTCAAGCTCTAAGTTAGCTATAGTTAAAATATATACCATTTTGATGCAAGTTTCAAACTTATCTTACTGGTCTTTGTCTTCCTGTGACCCTGTTTGTTGCAGGCTCAATTCACAATCTCAGAGCTTACCGATACACAGAAAGGCATTGGCCTCTGTAGGACGAAGGAAAGAAGCAGAGCTTTTATATCTGATGCCAGATGAATTTTAGGAGATAAGCTCAAAAGCACTTTGAGTCGTAAGTTTTAACATTATTTTACTGCGTTTTATCGTCCTTTCTGACAGGGGAGTGAATATAGCCGGTTGACCTTTTATATCAATCTTAATTTTATTCCCTTATACATAATTTAACCACAATTGGTATTTTTAAGACGGTGGCAATTGATTAAATTTTTTTAAACTTGAAATAACCTAGAATGGGCCATAAAAGACTAAGCAGGGAGACCCCAGCTCAGACAACACCACCAAAGCAAAGAAGACTTGAATCCATGTTCTCTTCCCACTCCTAATAAATTTGATATACTGAATGCTGATATTCCTGAAACTGACAGTGAAGTCTCCAATCAAGAAAAGATAAATATTGATTTACAACAAGGGAAGAAAACTCTAGACTCCTATTAATTATACTATTGAAAATACGATGGAGGGACCACAATCTGCCCTAAAGCTTAAAACACAGGCAATGCAAACTGACCTACCTAATGCTTATACATCAAAGTTCTCAGCAACCATTTTTCCCTTGAGTTCTAATACTAAATCCCAAGGAACGCAAGCTAGTTTTTGTTTAAATAACCCATCCTGGTTAAACGTAATGTGTCAGCTGATTATAATACATTAGCTTCCCAAACGTTGTTAGCAGCAGAAACGCTTCAAAATATTTTAGCACATTAAAGACAGTGAGTGAGAACCTAGATGCTTTGCAATCAATATACTCAAAGTCAGCCATGAAACCTTGTGTTCAAACTAAAAAAAACCACGTCTCACTTGGAAACTGGCAAATTTATAATTTTTTTCCAGTCTACAATGGATCTATCCATGGAACCCAATAAAATCTTAGTACATATCTTTCCATACAATAATCAATATCTCTCCTGGAGAACCAAGTGGAGAGCTAGGAACAATCTAAGCTATTCATTAGGCTTGCCAATAAGATTAATTGATCTTGCTTCAACTTATTCCCTGCCTGGTTCCTCAAGCGTGAAAGGGCTATTCTTACTTTTCGTTCTACCAGTTTCCCTAGGCAAATTTTAGATGCTAAAGAGCTTCTTGCAAAGTATGGAGTTTTCTCTACTTGTGTTTTTAAAGATAATCAAAAGAGGGCCCCCCTCAATCTAAACTATCCCTGTACTATATCGGCGTCAGGAAAACACTCTCAGCATGCAGGAACGTTCAAACCAATATTCCATTAAAGACAATAGCCCCAATCTCCTGGGATTATCTATAACCTCAGATCTAATTGACATAGATGGAGACTCAACATGATCTACTGATGTACTTCAGAAGGTAGAGCAAGACTCTCTGGTACCGAAACTAGGGTTACTCAAAACTAAGTTATTGCAGTTAGATTGTGTAAATAGGGATGAGCTTCTAGAAATTTCTCAACAATAGCAGAGGTCGGGGGAAATGAATACGATAAATGGAGCCATTTGTATTCATAAAATGGCCCCCTTCAGTTGATATTCTAAAAGTACCACTGACAATTCATACTGAACCTTTAATGTCACTAGCAACTCCCCAACTAAACCAAAAGGGGATTTCATCCAAACAAGCTCAGTCCGCTTCAGTAGCCCCTGAAGTTAGATTTTCAAATGTTGTTGTTGCAAGAGAGGATTATGATTTTTTTCTTTTTAAGAACTGATCCATTAGGGAAACCTTTTGAACTTGGTCCAGTGTTGAGCTGGAATGCTGCTGGGCTTAAGAAAGCCCTTCAAGATCCTGAAACTCGACCATATTTTCAGATATTTGATTGTTTGATGATCCGGGAGACATGGGCCCTAGAAGATATCCCTCTAACGAGTTTCAACTCCTATTTTGTAACTGTTCTGAGAACTAGAGGACACCCTAGGGGTGGCAGAACCACATACGTCTCTCAGGAATTTACCCAACAGAAATACCTTTTCCTGCCCCCAATAATATTGCTATTGCTATTCAAAGAATATAGTTAATAATAAATCAATAATCCTGATCAACATACATCTCCCTCCTTGAGCTACACAAGGAGAATCATAGAATCATAGAATATTGGAGCGGGAAGGGATCTTGCAGGTCATCTAGTCCAACCCCCTGCATTCTGCAGGAGCAGAGCCGAAAGATAGCCCTACACCATACCTGAAAGATGGTCGTCCAGCCTCCACTGGAAAACATCCAGCAAAGGAGCATCCACCACCTCCCAAGGCAGACTGTTCCACTGCTCAACCACTCTTACAGTTAGGAAGTTTCTCCTAATATTTAGCCAGTATCGACTCCCTTGTAATTTCCACCAATTAGATTTAGTCTTGCAATCCGGAGCAAGAGAGAATAAATCTGCTTCATCTTCTACATGACAGCCCTTCAAATATTTGAAGACAGCAATCATGTCCCCTCTAAAGCCTTCTCTTTCCCGGGCTAAACAGACCCAACTCTTTCAGCCTTTTCTCATAAGACTTGGATTCCAACCCTCTCAATGATCAATGAGATATATCAGAATGTTATATACTAAATCTGCAATTGAATCATCCTGGTTCCCCAACAAACATGCAAGGTAGAGGCATACTCTTCACCCATGTATATATGCCAGGCAGCCCTGGCCCAGTCCTGGAAGGAAGTTCTCATTTCTTAGTGCAACGAATGGTACATGTTGGATTCCCTTGGTGGGGATCAAAGTTCCCAGGTTTGCTGTAGGCTTTGTGACAGGCATCCAGAAAATGAGAGGGCTACAAAATGAGCCCCAGGAGTGACAAGATGCCCACTTCCAGTTTAACCGAGAAATGGGAGCAAACGAGACTTCTTTTGGAAGTACCGAGGCAGTCCTGGAACAGGCTCTTCTCGCCTAAGACATCAGACCCCCGGACCGTGAGAAAAGAGCGCAAAAGTTCTTTCCGTAGATGCCCAAGGTTTGAATTCTGCCACTCATGAGCAAATCCTGCATCAATCCATCCTTACCACCACATACCACCAACACACTCTGCCCCTGAAGCATGCGCCCTGCACGTTTCTGGCCTGAGCATGCTGCCATTCGCCCCAGGGCCTCACTCTCCCTACCCATGCGCCTCACTGCAGAGACTAACTGCAGTTTGCACCCTTCAGATCCATCACAACCTGCTCTCCCTCCTTTTGGCTTTTTCGTTGTTGTACAAGGGGGCTTAGAAGCATAGAGAACTTGAAAGAAAGATAATATGGAAGTGGTACAGAACTCCTGCACAACTGGCATATATGATAAAAGGGATGAAACCCAATTGCTGGCACTGTAATGCAAAAGAAGGGTGGTATTCTCACTTATGGTGGGAATGCCCAAAAGTGATAGATTTTTGGGAAAAGATACGGGGGAAAATAGCAGTGCTATGTAAAGTGAACCTGGTTATAGATGTAGATTTATTATTTATGGGTGTATTGGGAAACCATAGAATTGAGAAACAAAATCAGGATATTTTCAAAGTAATGTTATTAGCAGCGCATGCAGTAATTGCATATGGTTGGAAGGACAACTCAAAATGGACTTTAGAAAAATGGAACGAATATTTATATGAATATATACAATCGGACATATTGGAATGCTTAATGCAAGATAAGACATGGACTGTAAAAATGAAGGAGATAAAAAAGAAATGGTCGGTATACTTTAAATGGGTTTATAAAGGGGAAGCCAACAGAGGTATATTTGAAAAGTTGGAAAGAATGTGCTCATGGTTGAAAATGTAATTTGAATAACATGATGGTGGCCGCCTTAGGGGGGAGGGAAAAAACAGAGGGGTAAAAGTATCAAAAAGTTGGAACTAAACTGTAATGTAATAACAATATTGGGATACAATAAAAACATTTGGGAAAAAAAAGGGGGGGGGGCTTAGAAGCTCTGTCTTCCACTGATTCGCTGGCACTGCTCTGTCATCGCTGGCTGTGGAGCATGTGTGACTTCAGGGTTCCCCTGGCTCTGAGTTCCAGTCATGCAACCTCAGCCAAAGCTACCTCACATGGAGACAGATGAAGATGGGTAGCTTGCTTTTCTTTCCTGCCCTAGATCTATGGAAGGCGGCTCTGATAAGCAGAGTGTTCTCTGTGCACCCTCTGGGGACTCTTTCTGCATGTAGAAGTAGCCCATGATACTGAGCTTTACGACACTTGGGACTGATTTGTGTGTGTGTGTGTGTGTGAAGTCCTGTCCAGTCGCTTTGGACTCATGGTGACCCTACGAAAGCAGGGTGTCCAAAACATCTGGTCATTAACAGCCTTGCTCAGGTTTGCAAACCGAGGACTTCCTTTATTAAACCAATCCATCTCATGATGGGTCTTCCTCTTTTCCTGCTGCCTTCACCTTAGTGTCTTTTTTGGGGAGCAGGGGTCATTTCCTGCCGGAGCGCACAGGAGCGGAGCTCCGGCAGTAAAGAGCCCAGGGGGCGGGCACATGCAACAAGCCCCACCCCCTGCTCCCAGCAGCCCTCAGTCAGAACAAGAAGCAGCCAGTTAAGTTGCAGAGCCCCCCCCCCGGTCCAAAACTGTCCAGTGGCACCTTTAAGACCAAATTTTATTCAGGGACGAGCTCTCCCTCCTCTGCGAGGGCAGATCTGCACGTTCCACCCCCCCCCCCAATAGCTAGCAATCCAAAACAGTCCAGCGGAGCCTGAGCGGTGGGTGTTGCCTTCTGACACACTTCCGGTGATGTCAGGGGGTGTAGCAAATGCAAATAAGTTATGCTGATGAGTTATGCTAATGAGCTCCTGCAGAGGTCCATCAGTGGCTATTAGACACAAGGTATAGATAGGGACTCTGGGGCAAGTGATGCTCTGTCATCTTGGTGCTTGGGGGGGTCAACAGTGGGATGGCTTCTAATGTCCTGGCCCCACTGGTGGACCTCCTGATGGCACTGGTATTTCTGGCCACTGTGTGATACAGAGTGTTGGACTGGATGGGCCTTTGACCTGATCCAACATTGGCATCTCTTATGTTCTTATGTTCTTACCTCTTTTTCTACGAAGTGACCCCTGCCGGGGAATCTTGTCTTCTCATAACGTGAACAGAGTGCGAAAGCCTCCGTTTAGTCATTTTAGCTTCCAAGGAGACTTCAAGGTTGATTTGATTGAGAACTTCCTTATTTCATAGAATCACAGAGTCATAGAGTTGGAAGGGACCTCCAGGGTCATCTACTCCAACCCCCTACACAAGGCAGGAAATTCACAAATACCTCCCCAACACACATACCCAGTGACCCCTGCTCCATGCCCAGAAAATGGCAAAAAACCTCAAAGATCCCTGGCCAAACCGGACTGGAGAAAACTTGCTTCCTGACCCCAAAGTGGCAACTGGCATTTCCCCGGATGTGTAAGAAAGGGCCACAAGAACCAAGTACTGATGCTACCTTTCCTGCCTTCCCTTTTTGTGAACTGCCTCAGTTCACAGAATCAGCATTGCTGTCAGATGGCCATCTAGCCTCTGTTTGAAAACCTCCAAAGAAGGAGGACTATAAGGAAGGCCGAGCGCCGAAGAATAGATTCTTTTGGACTATGGTGCTGGAGAAGACTCTTGAGAGTCCCTTGGACGGCAAGAAGATCAAATCAGTCAATCCTAAAAGAAATCAACCCTGTCTGTTCCCTGGAAGGCCAGATAATGAAACTGAAGCTCAAATACTTTGGCCACCAAATGAGAAGGGAGCACTCACTGGAGAAGACCCTGATGCTGGGAAAGATTGAAGGTCAAAGAAGATGGGGACGGCAAAGGATGAGATGGTTGGACAGTGTCATGGATGCAACGAACATGAAATTGAGCGGGCTTCGGTGGACAGCGGAAGACAAGAGGGCCTGGCGTGAGCTTGTCCATGGGGTCGCGAAGAGTCGGACTCGACTGTGCGACTGAACAACAACAAAAGAAGGAGAGCCCATCACCTCCCGAGGAAGCCTGTTCCACTGATGAAGAAGAAGCAGAAGAAGAAGAGACTGGATTTATAACTTGCCCTTCACCTCCCAAAGGAGTCTCAGAGCAGCTTACAAACTCCTTTCCCTTCCCCTCCACACAACAGACACCCTGTGAGGTAGGTGGGGCTGAGAGAGCTCTGACAAAAACTGCTCTTTTTCAAGAACAGCTGTGCCAGGACTATGGCTTGCCCAAGGTCATCCAGCAGGTGCAAGTGGAGGAGCGGGAAATCAAACCCGGTTCTCCCAGATTAGATCCCCCTGCGCACTTAACCACGACACCAAACCGCTCTAACTGTCAGGAAGTTCTTTCTGATGTTCAGCAGAACACTCTACTGATTTAATTTCAGCCCGTTGGTTTTGGTCCGACCTTCTGGGGCAACAGAAAACAACTCTACACCGTCTTCGATTTGTCTCTTTGATATCCATAAAGCTCTCCTCCAACGCCACATTTCAAAGGAATCTGCTTTCTTCCTGTCAGTTCTCTTGACTGATCAAGATGGATACCGTGTTAGTCTGTCTGTCGCTGTAGAAAAGAGCAAGATCCCGGCAGCACCTTCAAAGATGAACTCAATTTGTGGCCGAGGGAGGAGCTACTGTGAGTCACTGCCAGTGTTCCCTCTAAGCTGAGTGAGTGTGAGCTAGTTCACCGTTTTTTAGCCTCTGGATCACGCATATAGGTGGCTTCACTCAGGAAGGGGGGCTCCAGAGCAAACTGATTTATGCAGCAGCCAAACCGCTCGCTCACAACTTTAATGCCAGTAGCTCACCAAGTAGAATCTTTGCTCACAGGACTCCACAGCTTAGAGGGAACATTGTCCACGGCTCACCTATTCAGACAGAGAAGTGAGCAGTGACTCGCGGAAGCTCCTCCCCTGCCACAAATTTTGTTTGTCTTAAAGCCGCATGGACGGCTTCAAAAGGGAATTAGATAGGCATATGGAGCAGAGGTCCATCAGTGGCTATTAGCCACAAGGTATAGGTAGGGGCTCTGGGGCAAGTGATTGTCTTCTTGGTGCTTGGGGGGGGGGTCAACAGTGGGAGGGCTTCTAATGTCCTGGCCCCACTGCTGGACCTCCTGGTGGCACCTGGTCTTTTTGGCCACTGTGTGACAGAGTGTTGGACTGGATGGGCCATTGGCCTGATCCAACACTGGCTTCTCTTGTGCTCTTAAGAGGGGATTGGATGGACATATGGAGTAGAGGTCCATCAGTGGCTATTCGCCACAAGGTATAGATAGGAACTCGGGCAAGGGATTCTCGTGTTCCTTGGTGCTGGGGGGGGGGGCGACAGTGGAAGGGCGTCTAGTGTCCTGGCCCCACTGCTCGACCTCCTGATGGTGCCTAGTCTTTTTGGCCACTGTGTGACAGAGTGTTGGACTAGATGGGCCTTTGGCCTGATCCAACATTGGCGTCTCTTATGTCCTTATGTAGGTGCTCCTAAACTCTGGCTCTTTTGTACCATCACTTGGTTGTTGTGATGATAAAATGGAGGAGCGGAGGAGGATGGGTTTGGGTCCCCACTGGGGAGAAAGGTGGGTTCTACGTGGATTAAATAAATACATACAAATCAATTGAAGCTAACTCAGCGCCTGGGGGGTGCTCACTCCCACGCTCTGTATGACTGTGAGCCCCCTGTGCCGTGCCCTTCCTCACTCACACTCTGCTTGGCTGTCTTTGGAGAGCCAGTCTGGTGTAGTGGATAGAGTGCTGGACTAGGACGTGGGAGACCCGGGTTCGAATCCCCACCTCACCACGGGATTTTTGCCTCGGGCCGGACACACACTCTCAGCCCAGCCTGTCTCACAGGGCTGTTGTGCGGATAAAAATAGGAGGAGAGGAGAACAACGAAAGCCACTTTGGGTCAATGTGGAGAAAGGAGAGGGGTATAGATGAAGATGGAGCTGCGGTGGCTCAAGTGGTTAAGACGCTGAACTGCAGGCTGTGGAAGGTCGGTAGTTCAGCAGTTCGAGACCCGAGTGTGCCGCATGATGGAGTGAGCTCCCGTCTCTAGTTCCAGCTCCTGCCAACCTAGCAGTTCGAAAGCAAAAAATTGCAAGTAGATAAATAGGGACCACTTCGGTGGGAAGGTAACAGCGTTCAGTGCGCCTTGGTGTTTAGTCATGCCGGCCACATGACCACGGAAACGTCTTCAGACAGCGCTTGCTCTTTGGCTTTGAGCACCGCAACCCTAGAGTCGGATTCGACAGGCTTTCGAGCAAGGGAGACCTTTACCTTTACTTTATAGATGAAGTAAATAAAATCAAACGCAATCGCCCGACAATCCTGGTCATCGCTCCTCCGAAATCCCTTCTTTTCAGCCCCAACGGAAGACCAAGTAGAGGAAGCGCAACGAACGTTTCTAATCCCTCAGACCAATTTGCTTCCGAAACAAAAGGGATTTGAAGACCTGCTTCAATGAAACAGCCCAAATAGGCCCAGAGAGGGAAAAAATCCCCTGAGCTGGCAGATTAGAGCGGGAGCCGGAAACGAGACGCGCACAATGCCCGGCTGGTGGAGGTGGTGAGTCATCCGGCCACACAATGGAGGTATGACAAAAGCCGAAACTGTGCTGACTCAATGTTTTAAGTTTGGCAGCGAGGGAGCGGGCATGAGAAAGGTGGGCTGAGTGGTTCCCCCCTCCCCTTGCCTCAGCTGTGCGGTCCTCAGCCATTACTCTCGTGCCTGCAATTACAGACTTGCCCGTTCGAGTCCCTTGGGGATCCAGAAATGTACCCTCTTCCTTCTGCACAGCATCCAGCAGAATTGCAAGTGCTTTATTATTTCGAGTACTAATGATCACACATAGCCAGACAGGTCAGCCTCCCGTGCTGTGTGTCCTGTTTGGGGCCTTCCTGTTTGCACAAAAGAAAGGGAACGAGATCGAGAGGATTCCCAGGAAAGCTACAAGAATTGCAGGATGATATATTTCTCTGGGAAATTTCTCTGACTCTCTTCCCCATGTGCCAGACTGCACAGGCAATACCGAGTGGGTTACAGGGTATTTTCTAGGCTTTCTACCCAAGTCACTTCATCACTGCTCAAGTATTGCACTAGAAGGATACTTTTTCAGGTCTGTCTAGATCAGGGGTGGCCAAACTGGCTCAGCGTAAGAGCCACATAGAATAAACATCGGACGTTTGAGAGCCGCAAGACACGAACAGATATTACACAAACGTTCTTACTGGGAAATATGCAAATGTGCCTTTTGTTATTAAATGAGACTGCCAAAAATAAAAAGGGGCAAAAACAGATATTGATAATGATATTTATTTGTCCAATGATATTTGTTTGTTTGCCAATGATATTTATTTGTCTGAGAGAGAGAGAGAGAGAGAGAGAGAGAGAGAGAGAGAGAGAGAGAGAGAGAGAGAGAGGTGGAAAGAAAGAGAGAGAAACAAAGAAAGCAAAAAGATGGTAGGGAGCAGTGTTCCCTCTAAGCTGAGTTACTGTGAGCTAGCTCACAATTTTTTAGCCTCCGGTTCACACATTTTTGTCTTAGCTCAGGAAGGAGGGCTCCAGAGCAAAGTAATTTATGCAATAGCCAAATTGCTCGCTCACCACTTTAATGCCAGTAGCTCTCAAATGGGAGGGAGGGAGGGAGGAAGGAAGGAAGGAAGGAAGGAAGGAAGGAAGGAAGGAAGGAAGGAAGGAAGGAAGGAAGGAAGGAAGGAAGGAAGGGCATGCCTCCCCTTTGCTTCACCAGCTGCCCTGCTGGGAGCCACACAATATGTGTGAAAGAGCTGCATGTGGCTCCTGAGCCACAGTTTGTCCACCCCAGTCTAGATGTTCTCAGGAGGTCCCTGAGTGGCGGCAGCTAATTACCAAGGTGTCTTCCAGAGAATCTCTGGTCTAAGGTAGCTTCCCAGCAAACGAAAGACACCTTTCCCCTTTCCTTCCTTGAAAGCCAGTGTGGTGTTGCGGGTAGAGAGCTGCGCTAGGATCTGGGAGACCCGAGTTCGAATCCCCGCTCTGCCACGGAAGCTCTCTGGGTGACCTGGGGCCAGTCACACTCTCTCAGCCTAACCTACCTCACAGGGCTGTTGTGAGGATAAATTCGAGGAGAGGAGAACCACATAAGCTGCTTTGGGTCCCCATCGGGGAGAAACGCAAGGTACAAATGAAGCAAATAAGTAAATAAATAAGAGGTTTAGAGTATCTGACAGGTGAGGCTAGGCTGAATGAAGAAAAAAAAGATGAAGGGGCCACACCGCAGAAGATCCCAGATGGTTGCCACCAAAAAGGAGGCGGTAACTGGCAGAGCGCGGCCACTCGACGAGGAACAATGAATGCAATTCAGAAGACTTAAATCTCACCGAAATCGGGCCCTGTCCCATTGAAGAAATCAAAGGGATTTAAGCACCTAAAGCCCATTGATTCAGTCGGGGAATTATTTCCTTGGGCGGCATCCAAGGAGTTCAAGCTGCAGCAAGAAATCGAGATGCGATAGGAAGAAAATGCTTCCTCTTGCGCAACGGGAACGGGTCGGCCGAGGAGTTGTGGAATCGCTGGTTCACACGCCGGTTCCCTTTCTGGTAGATGATGAATGACCCCCCTGCACACACACACACAGGGCTATTTTGGGGCAGGAACGCACAGGAATGGAGTTCCCGCTGGCTCCTGAGTTGGCCACGCCCAGTAGGAACTCATTGACATAATAGGCCACACCCAACAGCAGGAACTCATTAGGATTGGCTACATTAGGGGTGTGTGGCCTAACATGCAAAGGAGTTCGTGCTACAAAAAAAGGCCCTGGGTTTTGACAACAGACAAGGTAAACAGAATAAGAAGCAAAAGGTGGGTGCGGCTAGATGAACACACTTCTGGTAACATGGGGGTGTGGCCTCATAGGCTAATGAGCCGTGCTGTCAGGGGTGTGGCCAAATATGCTAATATCTTTCTGCTGTTGGGTGTGGCCAATTATGCTAATGGGTTCCTGCTGGGCTTTTTCTACAAAAAAAGCCCTGCGCACACAAACACACACACACACACAAAATGAGACAGCTCTCCAATAACACCAGAAGGGGAATCCAGACTAAAATAACTGTTCCAATGATCCTTAATTCTGAGGTGGGGGGCTGGGGTGTCAGAGTTAGGGAAAGGGGCTTCATTTCCCTGACTTTACGGATCGAAAGCTGGATGCTGAGTGTGAGTAGCAGAAAGGGTCAGAGGCAGTGTTCCCCCTAAGCTGAGTTAGTGTGAGCTACCTCACCGTTTTGTAGCCTCCGGCTCACAGATCTTTGTCTTCGTTCAGGAAGGAGGGCTCCGGCGCAAACTAATTATGCAGCAGCCAAATCGCTCGCTCACAGCATTAACGCCAGTCGCTCACAAGGTAAAATTTTTGCTCACAAGACTCCACAGCTTAGAGGGAGCAGTGGTCAGAGGTCCCAAAATGCCCAAGTCATCTACAGCGGTTGTAATGCACCACGAAGGATCAAGATTACACCCTCCCATCCGTCCCCTTTGGCACACCTGCCTTGCCCACCCCCGGTCGGTGTGCCAGAGTTGACCCTGGCACAGCACGGAGCTCAATATGGACACGCTGGATTTGCACTGTCTATATACTGTAGACGCCAAGTGCACAGATAAAAGGGTTGGAACACTTTCCCTATGAGGAAAGGTTAAGGCACTTAGGGCTCTTTAGCTTGGAGAAACGACGACTGAGGGGTGACATGATTGAGGTTTATAAGATTATGCAGGGGAAAGAGCAGGTAGAGAAAGAGGTACTTTTCTCCCTGTCTCACAATACAAGAACTCGTGGGCACTCCATGAAATTGCTGAGTGGTCAGGTTAGAACGGATAAAACGAAGTCCTTCTTCACCCAAAGAGTGATGAACACATGGAATTCACTGCCACAGGAGGTGGTAGCAGCTACAAGCATGGACGGCTTCAAAAGGGAATTAGATAAGCATATGGAGCAGAGGTCCATCATCAGTGGCTATTAGCCACAAGGTATAGATAGGTGCTCTGGGGCAAGGGATGCTCTGTCATCTTGGTGCTTGGGGGGGTCAACAGTGGGAGGGATTCTAATGTCCTGGCCTCACTGATGGACCTCCTGATGGCACCTGGTATTTTTGGCCGCTGTGTGACACAGAGTGTTGGACTAGATGGGCCTTTGGCCTGATCCAACATTGGCGTCTCTTATGTTCTTATGATTGTGGGGATCGGGTGCACATGTACTGGCCTGATGCATGTAAGCTCCTCTGTGAAATGCACCGACATATGCGCCACTGGGGAGACTGGGGGAAGTACTAAGAAGAGCAGCGGAATCCCAGTCTAAGGTGGCCAGATCCTCAGAACCGGAGATCTGCCAGAATGACCACTGATCTCCAAACTACAACAATCAGTTCCCCTGGGGGAAAGGGCTGCTTTGGAGGGTCGACTCTAAGGCCTTGTACCCTGCTGAGGTCCCTCCCCTCCTCAAGCCCTTCCCTCAAATCTTCAGGCTCCTCCCCCAAATTGTCAGGAATTTCCTAACCCGGAGTAGACAAACCTGACCTAGTCTCTTGCTATCCGGGAAACATGAAGATCTTTACAGAGCCAGTTTGGTGTAGTGGTTAGGAGCCTGGATAATCTAACCTGTGAGAACTGGGTTCGATTCCCCACTCCTTCACATGCAGCTGCTGGTGTGACCTTGGGTCAGTTACAAGTTCTTTCAGAGCTGTTCTCTCAAGGGCAGTTCTCAAGAGAGCTCTCTCAGCCCCGCCTACCTCACAGGGTGTCGGTTGTGGGGAGGGGAAGGGGAGGAGTTTGCAAACTGCTCTGAGACGCCTTCGGGGAGTGGAGGGTGGGGTATAAATCCAACCGCCACTGCCTCCTCTTTCTTACAGGGCCATGGACTATTGATATGTCCATCCAAGCCAGATATGTCTTTACATCTACCCAGAACTGTTGGCTCAAAGGAACACATATAAATCCGCCTTATACTGAATCAGACCATCAAGGTTAGCGTTGTCTACTCAGATCAGCAGCAGCTCTCCAAGGTCTCAGGCAGAGGTCTTTCTCATCATCTATTGCCTCATCCTGTTACCTGGAGAAGCCAGGGATTGAACCTGGGACCTTCTGCGTGCCAAGCAGATGCTCTACCACTGAGCCACAGCCCCTCCCCTAAACAACACATACCTCCTTACCCCGACCATCACCTTGCGGTTTCTCCTTTCTCCTGCCTTTCATTCTGGTCTGAACAGGCCAGATCAGCTGCTATTTCAACATCTCCCCCAAGCTTCCCCGGGCAAAGTGGAATCTCTGGTTGCAGGCCCGGGGTTGCCTTTCTCCAGCCTTTCCCCAGAGACCAGTGGCTCAACTGGCTTGTCACCTTCACCAGGCAGAGACCTCTGCCACTGTCCACAGCCTGCAGAGAGACAGTCTCAGCTTGTCCCATTCCGGCCCCACCCAGAAGAACAACACACAGTGTTCACACAGAGCTGTAGACCTTCAAAGGGATCTTCAACCACCAAATGCATCTGCTCTCTTCCCCTCCCTCCAACCGCTCCAAGCCAGGTGACAGGGAAATGGGCAACCGTGAAGATGTCTAAATATTGCTGGATTCCCCCCCCCCCACCCCCAATTCGAACTATACTAAGAGATGGAGCATTTTCAGTCTGTTTTCTGACCAGACAAAATAGCCGCATGTGCATCCCAGGGTACCAGACGTAACTTAACACCAGATAACGCTCCAAAGTATTCCAGTTCTTCAGCGATTCTTGTTATTTACATGTTCTTATTTAAATGTACTATTCAAAACAATTGCTACACAGGCCAGTTGAGAGCTTGAAGGGGACTTTACATTCCCAGAATAAACGTCACTGTTCCAAAGTGGAGAGAAGGCTTCTCAATTCCAAACGGGAAAAAACACAAATGCCCATAAAGCAAATGAATCCAGTCCTTAAAGACTCGAGGCAAACAATAAATGATGGCCTGCAGTCGACCCATTCTCCAGATTTTCTTCTTCTTTTTTTAATTGGCAAAATTTATTAGTTTTTTTAGATATTACAGAAAAGAAAAAAAAGAAAGAGCAGTGCATTTTAACATATCTAGCCAAAGATCTCGCTCACAACATCATTTTTATACGCAGATTACCATTCCCCCCCCCCTTACTTTGGTTATATTTCATTACATATACATTTAAACCAAAATTCTATTCCCGATACCTAATTTAGCTATATCCTATTTGCTATATTTCATTTTATCTATAATATACTAATATTTATCTATTTTCTATAAAAGAGAAAAAATAAAGATGGAAAGGAACAGACATATCTGAGTAATTGACATTTCTAGTTGAAGTATATATTTCTTCCATGTTAGCATTCTAGTCCCTTTGAATTTTCTTTCACATTTTGACACAGTTAGCTTTCAAGCCTAAACAGATTTTCAATGGGGTTATCGATCCCTTCACCAGGACTGCGCAGCGCCGGCTTCTCCCGGAAAGCAGTGCCTCCAAAACTGCCTTGTTTCACAGCAACGGGAACTCCCGCAGAACAATGTCTCCAGACTGCCTGATTTGTCTTTATTCATGATGAAAATGTGTAGCCTCACTCTGTAGGCATTCTGTCATCTAAGCATGTAAAGACGGGTACCAGCAGATGAAACAGCGGGAAAAGAGTCAAGGCCAATGGCGAAAACAAAAGCAGGCGGCCGAGGAGGAAGTCTAGGTGAGACGATCTAGAGAACCTTGGCGGGCCCTTGGAGGGAGACTCACAGCTGATCACGGTTGATGGACCTTCAGTCAATTCTAGAATAGCTGTCCCGGATGGTCCAGGCTAGCCTCGATCTCATCAGATCTTGGAAGCTAAGCAGGCGGTCCAAGGGTGCTACGCAGGGGGAGGCAATGGCAAACCACCTCTTTTCATTCGAAACCCTACTGGGTCCCCGTAAGTCGGCTGCGACTGGATGACATCTTCTACCACCACCATAGCTGAGCTGTAGCAACCAGGGTTGCCCGAAGCCCAACTCCTGTTTCTTTGCCCCCCCTAATATTTCAACAGGCACTGCCTAGGCCAGGAGTGTCAAACATAAGGCCCGGGGGCCAGAACCGGCCCGCCGAGGGCTTTTATGCAGCCTGCGAGCAACTAGTGCAAGGGAGGGCACAGGAGACTGCATGAGGGGAGTGGGCGGAGCCACGCCAATCATGGCTTCAGCGCGGTGGAACAACCTCATCTGCCGCAGTCAATCAACATGGGAGCGTCTGCCCAGTGCTGCACCGCTGTCTCTCTAGTCCACCCTTATGGGTTTTGCTTTGGACCCCCCCCTCCCAGCCCATGGGGTCTTGCACTGAGGATAGACCAGGGGTGGCCAAACTGTGGCTCGGGAGCCACATGTGGCTCTTTCACACCTATTGTGTGGCTCCCCGGCAGGGCGGCTGGGGGAGCTAAATATCATTAGCAAACAAATATCATTGGACAAATAAATATCATTGTCAATATCTGCTTTTACCGCTTTTGTTATTATTTTTGGCAGTCTCGTTTAATGTTAATAAAAAGCAAATTTGCATATTTCCCAGTAAAAACATGTCATACTTGTTCATGTCTTGCAGCTGTCAAATGTCCGACATTTATTCTATGTGGCTCTTACGTTAAGCAAGTTTGGCCACCCCTGGGACAGACCAACTCAGAGCTTAACAAGTTATGTCCTTTATATAGTTAAATCTCTGGTATCTGGTATTAATGCAGCTGTGGTGGCTCAAGTGGTTAAAATGCTGAACTGCAGACCGGAAGGTCTACTGTTCAGCAGTTCGAGACCCGAGTGCCGCATGATGGAGTGAGCACCCGTCTCTGGTTCCAGCTCCTGCCAACCTAGCAGTTCGAAAGCAAGAAATTGCAAGTAGATAAATAGGTACCACTTCGGTGGGAAGGTAACAGCATTCCGTGCGCCTTGGCATTTAGTCATGCCGGCCACATGACCATGGAAACGTCTTCGGACAGCGCTGGCTCTTCGGCTTGGAAATGAACACTGCAACCCTAGAGTTGGATTCGACTGGCTTTCGAGCAAGGGAAACTTTTACCTTTGCCTTTATCTGGCATTATGTTTTATGGCATGCGTGGCCCGGCCCAACAAAGTGGCGTTTATGTCAGATCCGGCCCTCATAACAAATGAGTCCGACACCACTGGCCCAGGCATTTTGAAGCATCTCTGCAAACTTGAGGTATAGAGGCTTTCTTTCTTTTTTAACTGGAAGCTGAGACGTAAGGAACAGAATCCTGCCCTGGACGTCAAAGGCACACTCCCTCTTTGCTTCCACCATGGCATACACACAGCTAATGCTGCAACGGGACAGGAAAGAACCTGCGAGACAGAATTCAGAAAAGCTCTGGAAGAGAAACCTCCTTGACAACTCCGGGACGCCTGCCTTGGGAACCGGAGAGTCAAACACACCACCCACACACGTGGCAGAGACGGCGAGGATACCCAGGACTTTTCATTCCGGAGCAAAAGCGTTGAACGCACCGCTGTTCCAAATCGAAATGGTGACTCAGTAAACATGGCAGATTTGTTTCTTCTGTTCAAAGAAATGCATACGATTTTAGGTTTGGCTCCGCTGACGCACGGCGTTGAGATATCTTCCTTTGGAACAAGAACGAAACCGGGGGGGGGGGGGGCAAGACAGAGCCTGCATTTCCTGTTTCCAAGTTCTCCGTCAAAAAAAAAACACAACTTTATTTGAATGAAGTCCCCCCCCCCCTTCCTTCCCTGCAAGCCCGATTTAGATCCAAGAGCATTCTTGAGGGATTACCAAGGTGTTTTTTTCATTCATACCCACAGTGACCCGAACACAGAGCTTACAGTCCCGATCTAGCTAGACCAAGGTGGGCAGCCGTGTCGGTCAGAAGCGACAGAAGAAAGTTAGAGTCCAGCGGCACCTTGAAGACCAACAACGTTTTATTCAAGGTGTGAGCATTCGTGTGTGTGTGCTCTTTCGAAAACTGCTCTTGAGAGAACAGCTCTGAGAGAACTTGTGATTGACCCAAGGTCACACCAGCAGCTGCAAGTGGAGGAGTGGAGAATCAAACACGTTTCTCCCAGATTAGAGTCTGCACACTTAACCTGCAGGGATTCTCAACTGTCCTCTAGCTAGATCAAGGTGGGCAGCCGGGCTGGTCTGAAGCGACAGGACAAAGTTACAGTCCAGCGGCAACTTTAAGACCAACAATGTCATTGGTCTTCAAGGTGCCACTGGACTCTTTGTTCTGTAGCTAGTAACAAAAAAAAGCGCATTCGCATGATCATGTCCCCTTGGCATAAGGGCAGCTTCTTGCCGAGAGATAATGAGGGAGGAAAGGGTTAAAATCTCCTTTCCACCCAGTAGCACTGTTTCCATCTTCACTCAATCCTTTTACACTTCCTCCCCCCATACACACCAGCAGCAGCTTCTAAGTGACATGACAATGAACACAATCCAACCGCAGATCTCCCACGTTCCATCCCTACTGTGCCTACACCCGAGAACTGGTATAGCAGACTAGCTCAGAGCAGGAGGTATGATCTGGGAGATCTCTGGCTCCTATCACAGCCACAAGGCCAGCAAATGAGTTAAGCGAATGAATCTCTTTGTACTCACAGAGGGTTATTTTCAGGTGGGTGCGCAGGGTTCCCTCTAAGCCGAGTTAGTGTGAGCCAGCTCACAGTTTCTTAGCTTCTGGCTCACACAATTTTATCTTCGCTCGGGAAGGAGGGCTCTGGAGCAAATTAATTTATGCAGCAGCCAAATCGCTCGCTCACAACGTTAATGCCAGTAGCTCACAAAGTAGAATTTTGCTCACAAGACTTCACAGCTTAGAGGGAACACTGGTGGGTAGCCATGTTGGTCTGAAGAAGGAGGAGGAGGAGGAGGAAGAAGATGAGGAGGGATTTGTACCCCACCCTTCGCTCAGAGTGCCAGAGTGGCTTACAATCTACTTACCCTCACCCTCCCCGCAACAATTACCCTGTGTGCTAGGTGGGGCTGAGAGAGCTCTTTCGAGAACTGCTCTTGAGAGAACAGCTCTGAGGGAACTTGTGACTGACCCGAGGTCACACCAGCAGCTGCAAGTGGAGGCGTGGGGACTCAAACCCGGTTCTCCCAGTTTAGAGCCCACCCACTTAACCACTACGCCAAACTGGCTGCCGCTCAGGAAAGGTGCTGTGAAAGGGATCTACCGTCCACCCCCTCAAATCATGATGTGCCAGACAATCTTCCCAGGCTCTCTGGCCCCCGCCAGCTAATTGCTCCTGATCCCCTTCGGAGACGCCTGCCCAAAGCGCAATCCATCATTTGGAAGAGAAGAAAATTGGTAAAATGCCGGTAATTTGGGGTTTGGCTAATGGGATTTCGCATGCCTAGGGTTTTGGCCAACAGCAGCAGAAGCAGCAGCAGCGAGTAACGGAAAGGGAGCGAAACAGAGAGGCTGGCGGTCCAAGATCAGAGGCATCCATGCAGCAGGATGGTGCCCCATTATCCCCCCCCCCACACCGGCAGCTGTCTTTGTTCTCTCCGGCAGCCTGGAGCCCCGAGAGATCAGCGGTGAGAAAAGAGCTGAAGGTGGACCAGACAGAGCTGGAATTACAGGTTGTGCCGAGTGACTCAGCTGGAGCATTATCATCCGCAGAAGACACCATCTCGGGGTTTGGGTGAATGCAAGAACCCATGGGAAATCGTGTGCTGAGCGCACACACACACATGGAGAGGAAACTGGCAGCAGCCCATCATAACCACCAATGCTCTGGAGCCGTGCTAGGCACGAACAGCATCCAGGGCACCGGCTGACTGGGCCTCTCTACAGCCTCTAGCGGAGATCCCTCGAGAAAGTTTCCTGCCCACAACTTCCCGACAATAGTTAGACCGGTTCTGAACATTTTTGTCCTGCTTCCCAAAGTTCTCGCAACAACTTGCACATAGAAAAAGTACACAAATTACGCAAGTAAGCACCGCCGAGTCACAACCAACTTTGGATGACCCCAGCAAGGGGCTTTCAAGGCAAGGGAGAAGGAGAGGTGGTCTGCCATGGCCTTCCTTTGCAGAGCCTTCCTTGGGGGCCTCCCTTCCAAGTACCGACTCTGCTTAGCTTCCGACTTATGGCCACCCCAGCAAGGGGCTTCCAAGGCAAGGGGGAAGCAGAGGTGGTCTGCCATGGCCTTCCTCTGCAGAGTCTTCCTTGGGGGCCTCCCTTCCAAGTACCAACCCTGCTTAGCTTCCACTTATGGCCACGCCAGCCAGGGGCTTCCAAGGCAAGGGAGGAGCAGAGGTGGTCTGCCATGACCCTCCTCTGCAGAGCCTTCCTTGGTGGCCTCCCTTCCAAGTACTGACCCTGCTTAGCCTCCAACTTATGGCCACCCCAGTCAGGGGCTTCCAAGGCAAGGGAGGAGGTGGCCTCCCTTCCAAGTACTGACCCTGCTTAGCCTCCAACTTATGGCCACCCCAGTCAGGGGCTTCCAAGGCAAGGGAGGAGCAGAGGTGGTCTGCCATGACCCTCCTCTGCAGAGCCTTCCTTGGTGGCCTCCCTTCCAAGTACTGACCCTGCTTAGCCTCCAACTTATGGCCACCCCAGTCAGGGGCTTCCAAGGCAAGGGGGAAGCAGAGGTGGTCTGCCATGGCCTTCCTCTGCAGAGTCTTCCTTGGGGGCCTCCCTTCCAAGTACCAACCCTGCTTAGCTTCCACTTATGGCCACGCCAGCCAGGGGCTTCCAAGGCAAGGGAGGAGCAGAGGTGGTCTGCCATGACCCTCCTCTGCAGAGCCTTCCTTGGTGGCCTCCCTTCCAAGTACTGACCCTGCTTAGCCTCCAACTTATGGCCACCCCAGTCAGGGGCTTCCAAGGCAAGGGAGAAGCAGAGGTGGTCTGCCATGGCCTTCCTCTGCAGAGTCTTCCTTGGTGTTCCCCCATCCAAGTACCGACCCTGCTTAGCTTCGAACTTATGGCCACCCCAGCAAGGGGCTTCCAAGGCAAGGGAGGATAAGAAGTGGTTGGCCGTTGCCTCCTTCTGCAGTCTTCCTTGGTGGCCTCTCATCCAAGTACCGATCTGGCTTCGCTTCTGAAATCAAACATGATCATGCTATACGGTGCTGCCTCCCCTCCAAATACAAATTAGTCATTGACAATTTCGCTGTGCTAGCAGGATACACCCATTTTTTCCACCTGAGGCAAGATGCCCCGCTCTGCCAAATAACAGGGCCAACCTTGGCACCTCGCGCCCTGAGGGTTTTGGCTGTCTCAGGGAAGCCAGCCACCTCTCACACTCCTTGAGTCCATGAGCGGAAAAAGCAAAACAAATGCAGGAAGCCCCAGAGCCTGATCCTACATAATTTTACACGCTTCCCACCGAGCTCAAAAGGACCTACTGCCAGATACAGAACAACCTTAATCAGTTGTACAGTTGAGACCGAATTTCGCAAGCGTGCTCCTTCGGTTCCTGTACCACCCCGTTTTGATTTTGCTTCCTCCTGGCAAGAAACAAACTAGGAAATCTACCCCCCCCCCGCACTGTTCTCTTTCCTTCCTTCGATTCTCCCCCCCCACACACACACACACAAAACATGTACACTTTTTTAACAGCATGATTAGAGTGTCAGCTCTATACAGAGCACATAAAAATGGCAGGCACGTGGTGGCGGCCTTTAAAGGCCAGGGGGAAAACAGAAGAAGGAGGAGGAGGAGGAGGAGGAGGATGAAGATGAGGAAGAGGAAGAGGAAGAAGGAGGAGGAGGAGGAGGAGGAGAGGAGATTGGATTTGTACCCCGCCCTTCACTTGGAGTCTCAGAGCGGCTTACAAACTCCTTTCCCTTCCCCTCCCCACAACAGACACCCTGTGAGGTGGGTGGGGCTGAGAGAACTCTGACACAAACTGCTCTTTTTCAAGGACAGCTGTGCCAGAGCTTGTGACTGACCCAAGGTCACATCAGCAGGTGCAAGTGGAGGAGTGGGGAATCAAACCCGGTTCTCCCAGATTAGAGTCCGTGCACTTACCCACTACACCAAACTGGCGGAGGAAGAGGAAGAGGAAGAGGAAGGAGAAGGAGGAGGAGGAAGAGGAGGAGGAGGAGGAGGAGGAGGAGGAGAAAGGCTTGGAGACAGAAACCAACGACAATATAGAAATCCGAAAGAAACAAAAGCGCCAATATTAAGTCGCCCCTAATTGGTAGATCGCATCAGATAAAGCTTTCGACATTCCGAATTGGAGTCCTTTTCCGAAGGGGAGCGAGGGGCAAACTGGCATGCTTGTCGGAGACACTTTATTGCAATAGGAAATGAAACAGAAACGTTGGCCTTTCCTTCTCTGAATGAGTGGGTAGATTCTGCTTATTAAGTTGCAGGCTCTCTCGCACTTCCTTTGGAATCCTCAAAGAGGCACTTGTACGGAGGTTTGCATAATAGACTCTGATGGGCACTGTGCCCCATCCTGACCCCCCCCCCTTCTTTCTAGCTCAACCAGGCTAGCAGCTTCTTTTTAATCCAGACTGTTTATCTGAGTGTTTGCAAATAATCTGTAATGTAGAGCTAGAGCACCAGATCAGTATCCCCACTTGCTGTTTCTTTGGCTGGGCTGCAGCCCTTCAGATGACAGGTGGGAGGTAGGATGTAGTCCAATCTTGTCAGATTTCAGAAGCTAACCACGATTGGTACTTGGAAGGGAGACCGCCAAGGAAGGCTCTGCAGAGGAAGGCAATGGCAGACCACCTCTGCTTCTCCCTTGCCTTGGAAGCCCCTGGCTGGGGTGGCCATAAGTTGGAAGCTAAGCAGGGCTAGTACTTGGAAGGGAGACCACCAAGGAAGGCTCTGCAGAGGAAGGCCATGGCAGAGCACCTCTGCTCCTCCCTTGCCTTGAGAGCCCCTTGCTGGGGTTGCCATGTTGGAAGCTAAGCAGGGTCGGTGCTTGGAAGGGAGACCGCCGAGGAAGGCTCTGCAGAGGAAGGCCATGGCAGACCACCTCTGCTCCTCCCTTGCCTTGAGAGCCCCTTGCTGGGTTGGCCATAAGTTGGAAGCTAAGCAGGGTCGGTACTTGGAAGGGAGACCGCCGAGGAAGGCTCTGCAGAAGAAGGCAATGGCAGACCACCTCTGCTCCTCCCTTGCCATGAGAGCCCCTGGCAGGGGTTGCCATATTGGAAGCTAAGCAGGGTCGGTGCTTTGATGGGATTCCACCAAGGAAGGCTCTGCAGGGGAAGGCCATGGCAATCCACCTCTGCTTCTCCCTTGCCTTGGAAGCCCCTGGCTGGGGTGGCCATAAATTGGAATCTAAACATGGTTGGTGCTTGGAAGGGAGACCACCAAGGAAGGCTCTGCAGAGGAAGGCAATGGCAGACCACCTCTGCTTCTCCCATGCCTTGGAAGCCCCTTGCTGGGGTGGCCATAAGTTGGAAGTTAAACAGTGTCAGTAACTTGGAGGGGAGACCCCCAAGGAAGGCTCTGCAGAGGAAGGCAAAGACAGACCACCTCTGCTTCTCCCTTGCTTGCAGTCACTACAAATTGGCTAAGACTTGAAGGCACTTTGCGCGAACCCCCATTCCCCCCGAAAAACAGCATTCTGTAAAGAAGAGTAAGTCGTGACTCCATCTACCTACTGTTAGAGGGCTGCGTGTGCAGAGAATGACCACAGCAAAATATTCAGCCCCTACCACCACCACCACCAGCACCACTGGAACTCTGCAGCGACTCTACCTCTCAGGAGCTCACAAGGCACATTCCGGTTTTAAGCAATACTTACCCTTTCCATTCTCCCATGCTTTTAAATGATTCTATTAAAAAAATTAGGACGGGGGAGTTATCTTTAATTTTCATCAAATCAGAGCAGGAGGGCAGGGTTCGGGGAGGGGAGGGTCTTCGCCCACATGAAATGCCACAGAATCAATACCCTCCAAAGTGGCCATCTCCTCCAGGGGAACGGTCTGCAGATTCCAGGAGATCTCCAGTCCCCACCTGGAGGCAGGCTGCCCCAGCAATGCCCCATCCTAGTGGTCACACCCACGAGAGCAGAAGGCTTCGCCAAACCGAAAGAATCGGTCTGCTGCCTAATTAGCAGAAACGCTACTAAGGCCCCGGTCACACGGCAAAGTTGCCACGGGAGAGGCACGGAAGGTGGGCGGATTATCCGGGCGCGATCACACCCCAACGTCTGGGAAGTAGAGCGCACCCGTGGCTTACCGCCGACAATGCGTGTTTAAAAAGTAGTACCTCCAAAGTACTAGTAAACGTTTGCCACGGGCTGCCTCCAGACGCCCGTGGTGTGATCGCGCCGGTGCGCGGCATTCCCCTCCGGTCCCTCGTTTACCCGCCGGCGCCGAGGGAAGGACCCGTGGTGTGCCGCCGGCGCGTCTGATCGCATAATTGCGGATCAAACTGCGCCGGGGCAATTAGCCACGCCTCTCCCCCCCCCCCCGCGATATCCGGCCCGTGTGTGAGCGGGGCCTAAATCAGCTTTTGTTTTTAATAGCTCTGGGTTGTGTGCGCGTGTTTGCTTCATTTCTGTTTTAATTTCATTTTTGTAAAAAAAAAAAAAATATGTTTGAAATCGTACGTTCCAGGATATCAGCCAAAGAGCAGGAAGTGCTCAGTGAATCATTCGCATCTAAAGTGAACCTTCACATCACGGAAAACTAATAGTCCTTCCTCCTCCCTTAAAGTTGATTGCTTTGCTAGTTCACAGTAGCATTCCACTGATTTATGTTTGTAAGAAGCAGCAGATCGCTAATCTGTTGATGATTAAAGTATCTTTAAAAAAAAAAAATCCTTCTAACAGAAGGAGCACTTCAATAAAGGCTATTATTTCACACTTGCTGGTCAATTTCAAACAGGAAACTGCCCAAACCTTTTAACAGACTCAAAGGTGCACTCAAAGGTGTTGTGCTCCCACAACACACCTGGGCTAGCTCCCTGTCCTCCTCCCCCCCCCAGCTTCCTGCCTGCTGTTTACATTGTCCTGAAGGGTATATGGGAGACTCTCTGGAAGGGCTCGTGTTCCTTTAAAAAAATGCAAATCAAACTGTTTCATTTTTTAGTAGACACCGCAATTTGGATGCAGTTCCTCCGGCAAACTTTGCATTTTTAATTATAAACTTTACCCCCCAAAATGTCAAGCAGCTCCCCAGGCAGAAGGGAAATGAGTAAGGAAGAGGATTAACTTGTGTTGTTTTCTTTCTTCCCCCCCCCTCCTCTCTCCAAAAGAACTTTTTTTTTTTAAGGGATAATTTAGCATGGAGAGAGAAAGTGAAAAAAACATCATGCTGTTTGGATTTAGCTCTGCGGAGGGGCTTTTAAGTTCATCGTTCATTACCCAGACCGGGCCCATTTGACAAGTGTAGGTGGGCGTTCAGAATGTCCCCCGGGCAAAATTCGCCAGGCCCCACCCCCTCGTGAAGCTCCTCCACCTCCCACCCCCCAGAATCCCCCGTCCCAGACCTTGCATTTCATACACCTGCAGTGAGGCCGGCCCCTTCCCAGACTTCAGGTTAGGCCACCCCAGAGGGGGCACAAGAAGCCCAGCCCCAAACAGCTTCCGGTTCTTTTCTCCCTTTCTCACAATACAAGAACTCGTGGGCACTCCATGAAATTGCTGAGCGGTCGGGTTAGAACGGATAAAAGGAAGTACTTCTTCACCCAAAGAGTGATTAACACTTGGAATTCACTGCCACAGGAGGTGGCGGCAGCTACAAGCATGGATGGCTTCAAGAGGGAATTAGATAAGCATATGGAGCAGAGGGCCATCAGTGGCTATTAGCCACAAGGTATAGATAGGGGCTCTGGGGCAAGGGATGCTCTGTCTTCTTGGTGCTTGGGGGGGGGGCAACAGTGGGAGGGCTTCTAGTGTCCTGGCCCCACTGCTGGACCTCCTGATGGCACCTGGTATTTCTGGCCACTGTGTGATAGCGTGTTGGGCTGGATGGGCCTTTGGCCTGATCCAACATTGGCTTCTCTGATGTTCTTATGTTCCTGTCGGAAGTACGGTAGTGGTGCATGATACCCAGGGCTGCCAACCTCCAGGTGATGCCTGGGGATCTCCTGGCATTGCAACGGATCGCCAGCCTACAGAGATCAGTTCCCCTGGAGAAAATGGCTGCTTCGGAGGGTGAACTCTATGGTGTTATAACCCACTGAGGTTCCTTCCTAGGCTCCACCACAAATTCTCCAGGAATTCCCCAGCCAGAGGCTGAAAAACCTAGAGAGCCCTCAGGAAGAATTGAGGGGCTACAGACAATTATGGGGCACTACTGTGATCGTGTGGGACTTGGGAGAACATGGATGGGTTTGGAAGTCCAAGGGAAACGTTTTGGCAGGTCTCCCGAATTATCCTGAGACTTCTCACTGGCAAAACCCAGAAGTGACATCACCATAGGGGGTGATGCACTAGCATTCGCCCCAAACTCTATAGTTAAACCACAGAGCTCTGGGCAAATGCTAGAAACTTCATCCAGGTTGTTCCATGAACGATGTCACAATGTTGTCAACAAGTCCCTCAGTCGTCGTTTCTCCAAGCTAAAGAGCCCTAAGCGCCTTAACCTTTCCTCATAGGGAAAGTGTTCCAACCCTTTTATCATTTGAGTTGCCCTTTTCTGCACTTTTTCCAAAGCTATAATATCCTTTTTAAGGTGTGGTGACCAGAATTGCACACAGTATTCCAAATGAGGTCGCACCATTGATTTATATAGCGGCATTATGATATTGGCTGATCTGTTTACAATACCCTTCCTAATAATCCCCAGCATAGCATTGGCCTTCTTTATTGCAGTCACACACTGTCTTTAAAAAATTATTAAAACCAACCCAAAGTGTTTTTTGGGGGGGGGGGGGGGGGGGGATAACACGGTATAGTTAAACAGACAACTGATGGACAGATCTCATTAGCCAAAGGAGGTATTTTTGTCCCTGGTTACCTGTCTCTCTAAGGCCTTAATGGTGAACAGTGGGAAACAAGAAGAGGAGAGAAGGGATTGGATTTATACCCTGCCCTTCACTACCCGAAGGAGTCTCAGAGCGGCTTACAATCCGCTTTCCCTCCCCTCCCCCCACAACAGACACCTTGTGAGGTAGGCGGGGCTGAGAGAGCTCTTTCGAGAACGGCTCCTGAGAGAACAGCTCCCAAGAGAACTTGTAACTGACCCAGGGTCACACCAGCAGCTGCATTTGGAGGAGTGGGGAATCGAACCCGCTCCCAGGAGTCCACGCTCTTAGCCACTACACCAAAACTGGCTCCTAACCACCACACCAAACCAAATGGTGTGGAACCTTCATTAAGGTTGTTCCCCTTGATGCACAGTTCCTTAACACTTGATTGTGCAAAGCCTGGACCGGTTCACACATGCATGTTACTAGCTTGAGGGAGGGTGCCAGAGTGCAGTCTGAAGGCACGCAGTACAGCTTCATAAGAACATAAGAGAAGCCAATGTTGGATCAGGCCAAGGGCCCATCCAGTCCAACAATCTGTCACACAATGGCCAAAAAGACCAGGTGCCCTCAGGAGGTCCAGCAGTGGGGACAGGACACTAGAAGCCCTCCCACTGCTGCCCCCCCCCCAAGCACCAAGAATACAGGGCATCACTGGCCCCAGACGAAGAGTTCCCATCTATACCTGGTTGCTAATAACCAGACTGAGAGTTCCCATCAATACCTGGTTGCCAATAACCACTGATGGACTTTTGCTCCATATGCTTATCCAATTCCCTCATGAAGCCATCCATGCTTGTAGCCGCCGCCACCTCCTGTGGCCGTGAATTCCGTGTGTTAATCACTCTTTGGGTGAAGAAGTCCTTCCTTTTATCTGTTCTAACCCGACTGCTCAGCAATTTCGTTGCGTGCCCACGAGTTCTGCGGGGTTTTGTAGGTATTTCTGTTCCTATTTATAGGCTGTTTCATCTGTCTTCCTTTTTCAACTTCAGCCTGGTGAGCTTGCCCATTATTCCGGATGAGTATTCCAACTGCCCACTCATTCTCATTCCCGCATCCTCTTCTTCCTCGCTTGTAAGTGCCTTTTTCTTGGCGGGGAGGAGGGGTCTGTTCTGCAAGGGTTTTCCTCCCTCTAATGGTGAATTTGATATCACACAGGTTTATATCCAGCATATCTCCCTGCGATTTAAACTGCAGGTGTTTATGCTGGACATAAACCCGTGTCGATCAAGACGAGTAGCTGTGTTAGTCTGTCTGTAGCAGCAGAAAAGAGCTAGAGTCCAGTAGCACCTGAAAGGCTAACAAAATAGGTGGCTTTCGTGAGTCACTGCTCACCTCTTCAGATCACGAAACCTCATACCCTGCCACATATTTTGCTAGTCTATAAACCTGTGTGATACAGAACTGACCACTAGAGGGATTATGCATGGGACCGAGAGATCCTATCTATACCTTGTGGCTAAGAGCCACTGATAGACTTCTGCTCGTGGACTTCATAGAGCTCATCAAGTCATTGGTTGAAGGGGAGAGCTCCTTGGAAGCCCTCCCTGCTATAATGACACTGATTATTATTTCTTTATAGCCTGCCTTTCTCCTCAGCGGAGACCCCAAGCGGCTTATGTCACCCCTCCCCTCCGTTTTATAAACACAACAATCCTGTGAAGAAGGCGATAGATAAGCATATGGAGCAGAGGTCCAAATTCTCATCTTCCTTGCTTGTAAGTTCCCATTTCTTTGTCCCCCCCCCCTTTCTGTTTGGCACATGTTTTGTTCTGTGACCGGCCCAAGGTCACCCAGCGAGCACCCACAGCAAAACAGGGGTTCGAACCTGGGTTTCCCAGGCCCTAGTCTGACCCTCCGACCACTACACCACACTGTCTCGCGTACGCTGTGCTGAGCTCCACGATGGAAGAAGACGGGGGTAGAAACGCAAGATTTAATAAACTAAACTGGAGACGATCCTTCCCTGCAGAGATCTCCGACTGGAGGCCCCGTGGGCTGGCTGCGGCCACGGGAGCCGCTTTCAGTGGTGAATCTGCTGCCAGCCACGAGAAGACCTTTCCAGAAGCAGTTTGCTCCTTAGCCCCCCATCGAAAACGCTGGACCGTCCATGCCTCCCCCATACCTGCAAAGCCCTCCCCTTCTTCAGTGATGCCGGCTGTCATTTAGAGGACTTGACGGGCTGTGAAAGGGTCTTAAGAACAGAACAAGCCCCGGGAAAACAGAAATTAGCAGTCCTTGGCTTAGTCTTGAAAGGAAGAGTTGCCGCAGGGGTTTTGGGTCTCATTTCTTAAGAGAACGAGGACATTTACCCGTTTTCTGCAGGAGTCAGGCAAATGCAGTCTCGCTGCAGGAGAAACGGGGAAGCAGCGAGAAACAAAATCTGCACCAAGTGCGGTAAAATGTCATCACAGTGGGCAATTCTGACATATTGAGCCACGGGGATTTGCAGAGCGAAGCCGGACTCTTGCGTGGCGGAGGAACGGAATTGGACCCATCTGCATCCAGACAGCCTTACTGTTCCTGTCCTGAAATCTGCTGCTTAGTCAGGGAGCGTCTCCCCCACCCGCCGCTGTGATGGGAAAGGCACGCCAACGCACTAGAAAAGTTTGTTCCTCGGCATTTGCCACCAAACGCACTCTCTCCCACGGAAACCGCCTCTCGGCAACGGAGCAACACCCAGTAAGGGAAAGTGAGCCCCCCCCAACCTGTTTGGGCTAAGCCAACCCCAAAGGGAGAGGATTGTCTCCCCAAACCGGTTTGGATCCTTCTAGTCAGACTGTGTTTGAGACGGGTCAGGTTCTGCCGCTTTCCAAAACCCGAAGGGGAGCGGATAGAGGGAACCCAACAGCAGGCTCCAGAGACGAAAGCCCAGAGGCACCTTAAGGATGTATATTTATTTCAATGTGAGCTTTTGTGCATCGCTGCTCACTTCTGCAAAGATCAAACTGGGAATCCTTGCTTATGGGGTCGGTTACAGGCTTGTCCCACAAAGACAGATTCTCTGATTGATTTCCCCTTCACGTATCAGAGGACGTGGGCAGGGACCCTCTGAAATAACTTTGGTTCTGCTGTGTCAGACTAAAATGGCTACCCCTTTGCCATGACCTGGTTCAGCCTTCTGCATGGGGCACATGTGAACAACACATGAAGCTGCCTTATATCTAATGAGATCTTTTGGTCCGTCAAGGTCGGTATTGTCTAGCTTGGCAGTGGCTCTCTAGCATCTCAGGTGGAGGTCTTTCACATCACCTACTAGAATCATAGGAGCTGCGGTGGCTCAAGTGGTTAAGGCGCTGAACTGCAGGCTGTGGAAGGTCAGTAGTTCAGCAGTTCGAGACCCGGGTGCCGCATGATGGAGTAAGCTCCCGTCTCTAGTTCCAGCTCCTGCCAACCTAGCAGTTCGAAAGCAAGAAATTGCAAGTAGATAAATAGGGACCACTTCGGTGGGAAGGTAACAGTGTTCCGTGCGCCTTGGTGTTTAGTCATGCCAGCCACATGGCCACGGAAACATTTTCGGACAGCGCTGGCTCTTTGGCTTTGAAACGGAGATAAGCACCACAACCCTAGAGTCGGATTTGACTGGCTTTCAAGCAAGGAAACCTTTACCTTTACCTTTTTACTAGAATCATAGAATGTTAGAGTTGGAAGGGACCTCACAGGTCATCTAGTCCAACGCTTTGCACTCTGCAAGAGCATAGCCGAAAGACAGCCCTACAACATACCCGAAAGATGGTCGTCCAGCCTCCGCTTGAAAACGTCCAGCAAAGGAGCATCCACCACCTCCTTAGGCAGTCTGTTCCACTGCTCAACCACTCTTACAGCTAGGAAGTTTCTATAGTACTCGATATTCCGAGTTGGAGAGGCTGGGGATTGAACCTGGGACCTTCTGCATGCCAAGCAGATGCTTCGCCCCTGGGCCACAGCTCAGTGGCAGCACCCTACTGGCCACGACACACACTTTCTGGAGCTGACTTCCTACATCTCCCAGATCTATGTATGCATACAAGATATTGATTAAAGACTCAGGATTCACCTCCCCCTTCCCAGCGCAATGTGTGATGTTCATTTATTGGTTGCAAACCTTTATCCAGGGCTATTTTTGGGGAGGAACTCACAGGAACGGAGTTGCGGTCTGGCTTCAGGATTGGCCACGCCCACTACAGCCAAAACCTCTGCAAGCCAAGGGAAGGCATGGGGTGTGGCCTAATATGCTAATGAGTTTCTGCTGTTGGGCGTGGCCTATTATGCTAATGAGTTCGTGTTGGGCTTTTTCTACAAAAAAAAGCCCTGCCTTTATCGGTCTTCCTTCCATCACAAAACTCAAGCTGGCTTAGCCAGGATGCCTGTGCGAGTGATGACAGGGCAGCTCTGGGCATTTTGCCACTCGCTGTGCCCTTCTCTGCCCCGTCTCCTGTTGGTCGCTAGACAGGAAGAGCCACCTTGTGCCAAAGTTGACACCCAGAGGCAATGCTCCCTCTAAGCTGTGGAGACTCGTGAGCAAAAATTCTACTTTGTGAGCCACCGGCATGAAAGCTGTGTGTTAGAGAGCGATTTGGCTGCTGCATGAATTCGTCATTTACAAAGTGTCTCTTTTCGCCCTGGCCGCCAAAAAAAATCAGGGCTAAGACTGCCGCTTCAGAAAATTAACCTTTTTATGACCTTTTAAGTGACTAAACTGGATGCATTATTTTACAATTTTGCTGCTTATCACTGGTCTGTATTTATTGGTGCGAAAATTCTTTTTAATCGCTGTTTTACCTATGTGTGGTTAGAATTATTTTCTTTTTTATTATCCTGATTCTATATTGTGACGGCCTTTTGCTATATACACAATAAAAATTCCGTGTCTGGTTACTGCATAAATTAGTCTGCTTTGGAGCCACCCTTCCCGAGCTAAGACAGAAATGTGCGAGCCGGAGGCTGAAGAACTGTGAGCTGGCTCACACTGACTCAGCTTAGAGGGAACGCTGCCCAGCGGAATGATTTTGGGGTGCCCATTATGCATTTTAGCAGGCAAACCTGTGTCCCAAGCACCACGCCGTAGCCCATTCCCATCATCTGGGCAATCTCTTACGCATCTAGAATCATCCTCCCCGGAGTAATCTTTTACCCTTTTTCCTGGAATCCCGCTTTGCTTTCCTCTCCGTTTATCTCACTCTCTGCCTCCTCCCCCCTCATCCCCTTTGAAAATCGAGGCATTTTAATCCTTCTCCTCCACCTCCTGCCCCCAAATTCCATGCCATTTAAGGTGAATCACCAGCCGGCCCCCACCGTTATCCTCAGAGCGGGCCAAATTAGGCGGCCTTTTCTTTCGCTTCGCCACGAACCAAAGGCCTCCCTGCCTAGCCAGGCCAGTTATCTGGAGACAGCTGTTTGGCTTAGAGGGCTGTTAAGCCATTTTAATTACCTAGGATCAGTGGAAAAAGCAGGCGGCCGGGGAAGGCGAGTCCAGCTGCCCCCAAAGGGGCCGGGATCTCTTGCTAAGAGCCGCTTGTTGATGTTCTGTTTGATTAAATTCTGACATGAGAGCCGGGAAGGCTCCAAGCTTGCCGGGGAGAGCTAATCTAACAAAACCTTGGAGAGGGGGAGAGAGACCCCATCACTGAGCCCCCGCAGCAAGCAAAAATCCTGTTTGTGAAGGGGGGGGAGGAACCACAAACATATGAGAGGCTTCAGCCATAATGTTCAGGCCAGGACTAAATCCCCTTTTACGTTCCAGCTCCTGCCAACCTAGCAGTTCGAAAGCAAGAAATTGCAAGTAGATAAATAGGTACCACTTCGGTGGGAAGGTAACAGCGTTCCGTGCGCCTTGGTGTTTAGTCATGCCGGCCACATGACCACGGAAACGTCTTCGGACAGCGCTGGCTCTTTGGCTTGGAAACGGAGATGAGCACCGCAACCCTAGAGTCGGATTCGACTGGCTTTCGAGCAAGGGAACCTTTACCTTTACCTTACCACCATAATCCTGGGATGTTTGTTTGCTTAAAACGATAATTCCGCACCAAGATCACCCAGATGCACTGCCTTGAAGACCTGCATTCTGCAACCTGTACATATGATGCAAAGACCGGGGCTTGTTGCGCGGCAGCTCTCACCGCCATGGAGTTTCTGGTGTCTTTTTTTGTGGGCCCTCCCAAGTACGATGAGGGCAATACTCCCTTTAAGCTGTGGAGTCTTGTGAGCAAAGATTCTACTTTGTGACCGACTGGCATTAAAGTTGTGAGCGGGCAATTTGGCTACGGCACAAATTAGCTTGCTCTGGAGCCATCCTTCCTGAGCTAAGACAAAAATGTGTGAGCTGGAGGCTAAAAAAACCTGTGTTCTAGCTCACACTAACTCAGCTTAGAGGGGGCACTGCTATGGGGTGGATTGATGGGATTCAGTGCAACCCTCTAGATGAGTACCGATACCTTTCCTTTTTTACAAAATCAGCACTGGCAAAGACTAAGCAGTTTTCCAGATACGTATTTTTGCGTAATTCATTCTGCCAGTCGTGGGGAGAAGCCATAGTTCATTGGTTGAATCCTTGCTTTGCATGCAGAAGGTCCCACGTTTGATTGTTGGCATCCCTGGTTTAAAAAACCGCAGGGATCAGGTGCTAGGAAAGACCATTTTGTGCCGGAGACCTTGGAGAGCTGCTGCTGGAACAGACACGGGCCTGGGCCAGATGGGCCGAGGGGCTGACTCAGCATATAGCAATGTGATGCATCCGCAGCTTCCATAGTAGCCATGCGGCGATCCTTGGGAACAAGCTGCTCAAAAATCAAGTCTCATCTGCTCACAACGCCTCTTTTATCCCAAAGCCCCACACTCTCCATCCCAACCGCTGCGGTCTTTGCAATTTGAAACAAACAGGATTTCGAGGGGATTTTTGTGAGTGTTTGTCATTCGGATGGTAGCCGCTGTTCGTGCAAACTCAGACATTACTGAACTGATAGGCGCTGAAGGAGGGTTACAAGATGTCTTCTTTTTAAAGGACATGTCCTCTCTTTTTTTTTTGGTGTCTGTCTTCTTTTGGTCTCTTTAAAAAAAACTGATAAAATGTCCTCTTTGAGGTTGGAAGGTCAGGAATATTCCTGTTGTTGTTGTTGTTCAGTCGCACAGTCGAGTCCAACTCTCTGCGACCCCATGGACCACATCACGCCAGACCCTCCTGTCCTCCGTCATCCTCTGGAGATTGTTTAATTTCATGTTTGTTGCATCAATAATGCCGTCTAACCATCTCATCCTTTGCCTTCCCCTTTTTCTTTGACCTTCAGTCTTTCCCAGCATCAGGGTCTTCTCATTTGGTGGCCAAAGTATAGGAGCTTTAGCTTCAGTATCTGGCCTTTTGAGGAACAGTCAGGGTTGATTTCTTTTAGGATTGACTGATTTGATCTCCTTGCAGTCCAAGGGACTCTCAAGAGTCTTCTCCAGCACCATAATTTGAATATTCCTAGTCAGTAGCAATTAGGTAAAAAAGGCAAAAGTTCCCTTGCTCGAAAGCCAGTCGAATCCGACTCTAGGGTTGCGGTGCTCATCTCCGTTTCAAAGCCGAAGAGCCAGCGCTGTCCGAAGACGTTTCTGTGGTCATGTGGCTGGCATGAATATACACCAAGGCGCACGGAATGCTGTTACCTTCCCACCGAAGTGGTATCTATTTATCTACTTGCAATGTCTTGCTTTCGAACTGCTAGGTTGGCAGGTGCTGGAACTAGAGACGGGAGCTCACTCCATCATGCGGCACCCAGGTCTCAAACTGCTGAACTACTGATCTTCCACAGCCTGCAGTTCAGCGTCTTAACCACTTGAGCCACCGCAGCAATTACCACAGCTTCAATAGTCGGGGTATTTAAAATGAGATATTTTATGTTTTGGGGGGAGGGTTTTTTGCTTTTCAAAATGTGGTGACCCTAGCTGTAGCCTTCTTGGCCTTGCAGTTCCATGTGGGAGTGGCACAATCTGTAATTGCCTTCTGTCTTGGTAGGACGGCATGCCAGGGGAAAGTAAGTTTCGGGAAAGACAGGTCTCTGTCAAGGCCTGTGCTTTCTTTAACCACTTTGAATAATGAGGATTGTAACTTCCAGAGGGGTGGGGGGGTGGCTTGTGGGTGGGGGCGTCCGTGTATGTGTGCACCCCACTCATGCACACACAAGCACCTTTGCAGGTGCATGGTCAAGCACTTTTCATTGTTCAAGAGGGATGCTTATAAAAATGCAAGTGGTTTCGGTTGAGCAGAGGGATGTTTGCTCTCCATTAGTTCACAGCCACGCAGGGCGCTGAAGTGCCATCCTTTAGGGAGAGAACGCCAGCACTCTTAAGACCACAGCTTAACAGCACTTTGCATTTCTAACAGTGTATTTCAAACACTGGAAAGAGGCTCACCTACAACACACCGATGGGCCTTACAGCATCTCCACGGCAGTATTGTCATCCCCATGTGGCAGACTTGGTGGAGAGAACGGTGACTTTCTCCAAGACTCTCTAGCACAGGGGTCCCCAACGTGGCGCCCCTGGGCACCATGGTGACTGCTGACACTTTTTTCTGGTGCCCACCGAGTGATTATAGAAAGCGGTTGGGCCCAAACGGGGCTTTTGCCCAGCAAGGCTTCTGATTAGCTGCTAGAGATATGAGTGGCGGTGCAGATTTCCAAAACCCTCGCATTGGCGGCAATGGCTGCTATCACGGCACAAGAAGAAGAAGAAGAAGAGATTGGATTTAGACCCCGCCCTTCACTACCCAAAGGTGTCTCAGAGCGGCTTACAGACTCCTTTCCCTTCCCCTCCCCACAACAAACACCCTTTGAGGTAGGTGGGGCTGAGAGAACTCTTGACAGAAACTGCTCTTTTTTCAAGAACAGCTCTTATCAGAACTATGGCTTGCCCAAGGTCATCCAACCAGCTGCAAGTGGAGGAGTGGGGAATCAAACCCGCTTCTCCCAGATTAGAGTCCACACACTTAACCACTACACCAAACTGGGTCTTCACGGTGTGACTGAAGGTAAGGTGGGTTTAACAAAGAAGTCTTAAGTCTTCAAGTCACACGTAGCATATAAGAACTAGCACATGGAGAAACCAAACAATGTAAGTTCAGCAGAGAAGTATTCAATTGCATGTAGCATATATTCAGCAGAGAAGTCTTCAATTGCAAGTCTTCAATTGCATGTAGCATATTGCAATTGTGCAATTGAAGACTTCTTTGCTGAACTCATATTGTTTGGTTTCTCCATGTGGCATATATTGCATGTAGCATATATTCAGCAGAGAAGTCTTCAATTGCATGTAGCATATATGTTACGTGCAACTGAAGGCTTCTCTGCTGAACTTATATTGTTTGGTTTCTCCATGTGCTAGTTGTTATATGCTAAATGTGACTTGAAGACTTAAGACTTCTTTGTTAAACCTATGCTACCTGCAATGTAAATTGGAGACTTCTCTGTTATACCTATACTTTATTGGATGTATTCACATGTATGGACTTTACTGCTTTGTCTATTATTAATACTATCATGATGTATGTTTCTGTAGTGTTGTTTGTTACACAGCTGTAGTTGACATTTGACTTAGATTTCTGACTGTGTTTTTTGCTATTGTGTATGAAGGTAAGCTGGGGCAGCTGCTTCGTGGCTGGCCCCACCTCTTGCAGCGGCTGCCGTTTTGTGGCAGTCGTTTTCTGCCTGCGCCGACTACGCGGTGTCAGAATTCCAGAGGTAGCTGAAGGCTCAAGACGTTTGGGGGGCCCTGCTCTAGTGCGTTCCTGGATGAGGCGACCTTTGAACCACCAGGCTCACAGCTCAAGCTCTTTACTGCTGTGCTGACTCGTCCATCCTCAGGCAGGATTGCGCTCCTAATTGCAAACGGGGAAAATCGACAGCTGCTCATGCATGTGCCTTCTCCAACATGACTCCCCCCCACCTCGTGGAACGGCCTGCCAGAGGAGGTCCCGCTCTCCCGGCTTGCTGCAAACAAGGCAAAACCAAAGTATCCAAGAGGACTTTTCGACACAGGCAATTGGGTTGCGCTGTACAAAATGATTCACAAAGTTACTTGGGTTAATGATTAGGGACTGTGGTCAATTACTGCTACACGTTGATTACTGCAAGTAAGATCCTACTGTGTAATTTTGTGTCATTTAGTGTGTCATATAACGCTTTGCATCGAGTTCTGCTTTTAGCCTTGTGGCCAGTTTGAGGTAGTGGCTAAGTGCATGGCCTCTAATCCGGGAGAACTGGGTTTGATTCCCCACTCCTCCACATGCAGCTGCTGGATGACCTTGGGCAAGCCATAGTTCTGTCAGAGCTGTTCTCTCAAGGACAGTTCTGGAAAGAGCTCTCACAGCCCCACCTCCCTCACAGGGTGTTTGTCGGTGGGAGGGGAAGGGAACGGAGTTTGTAAGCTGCTCTGAGACTCCAAGTAAAGGGCGGGATATAAATCCATAAAGGGCGGGATATAAATCCAATCTCCTCCTCCTCCACCACCTACGTTTATTGCACTTTCTATTGACCGCCCCGTCTGTTGGCTGTATGGACTTGCTCTGTGCAATCCGCCTCGAGTCCGAGTGAGAAAGGCAGACGATCAATAACGTATATAAATAGAAATAATTAATACATTTGTTTTCTGAACAAATATACTCGAAATGATACTATATGGCCAACACCCCCCCAGTCCATTTTAACATCGAGGGGGCCCAAATCTCAGCCAAGTAACCTTTCTGCCTCGAGGGGGTGGCGTGAATCAGCTCTTGGCTCTGCTGCAGGAAGAGGCGCCGGCAGATTGACAACGTTACGATCGATGAGGAAACCCCTGTCACCAGTGCCAGCGCCAATTAAAATCCTATTCCTTAAATAAATAAAAAAATCCAGAATTTCAACCTGCAATCTAGCAAAAGAAGGGAGCTGCATCAATCCAATCAATTAACGCATTTGGGACTAAAACAAACCCATTATCGGAGCCTTGGTGGGAAGCCATGAGCCAGCACAGAGCTATGTAAATATCGCTCCCAATCAGCCAAACTCTTGATTGCCCCCGTGGATCCCCGAGGCCGTTCAGATAAATGAAGCAGTAAAAGCAAACAAGGAAAGAGCCCTGCGAAGGAACACGTGAAGATCCCAAGGACCAAACACCAGTACCTCAAAGAGCTCTCAGCCGTCAAGGTGCTTCAAAGGCACGAGCTCGTAATTCATCAAAACGACATCCGCCAGCTCTTATTAGACTCTCCAAATGTTCAGGAGCAATCAAAGGCTTCTCGCTTTTACCGCCTTCCTTTCCCCAACGCTCCAAGGTCCTTCTGATGGCAACGGTAAACCCAAAGGCACCCTACCAGCATCTGCCCTTGTACAGGCTAACCCCCCCTCCCCTTTAAGCTCTTCTCTGCATGCGTGGACACGGTAGCTCCACGGACGCGTGCGCACATACAAAACGGCCATTAGTGCTGCCTGCTCGCCAACTGTTTGTGACCCAATTTACAGAAACACATTTTAACAATGGATCCCCCTCTGCCTTCCGGATTCAGATCTGGATTCTCTGATTTGTGGCACTCATGGGGGAGGGGGGGGAGACACAATTTAGCACGGCTATTTTGGGTTGGTGTCGATGGGTCCGAAGCAACCCGTGTTGACTCTGCCCTGTGACTGAACCAGCAGGACGGTAGCTTCTCTCCAGCGTGACCAATGCTCCCTCTAAGTTGTGGAGTCCTGTGAGCAAAAATTCTGCTTTGTGAGCGACTGGCATTAAAGCTGTGAGCGAGTGATTTGGCTGCTGCATAAATTAGTTTGCTCTGGAGCCCTCCTCCCTGAGCGAAGACAAAAAAGTGTGAGCCGGGGGCTAAAAAACGATGAGCTAGCTCACACTAATTCAGCTTAGAGTGAACACTGAGCGTGACCCACCATATCATTATCATAGAATCATAGGGTTGGAAGGGGCCATAGAGACCATCTAGTCCAACCCCCTGCCCAATGCGGGACCAGCCGAAAGCATCCCTGACAAATATCCATCCAGCCTCTTCTTGAAAGTAGAGAGAGCAATCATGTCCCCCCCCCTCAGTCTCCTCTTCTCCAAGCTAAACATTCCCAGGGCCCTCAGCCTTTCCTCGTAGGGCTCAGTCTCCAGACCCCTGATCATCCTCATCACTCTCTTCTGCACCCTCTCGATTTTGCCCACATCCTTTTTGAATGGCGGCCTCCAGAACTGCACACGGTGCTCCAGGTGCGGACTGACCAAGGCAGTCTACAGAGGGGCTAGGACCGCCTGCTCCTCTTCTCCAAGCTAAACATTCCCAAGGCCCTCAGCCTTTCCTCGTAGGGCTCAGTCTCCAGGCCCCTGATCATCCTCATCAGTCTCTTCTGCACCCTCTTGATTTTGCCCACATCCTTTTTGAAGTGAGGCCTCCAGAACTGCACACGGTGCTCCAGGTGCGGCCTGACCAAGGCAGGATACAGAGGGGCTAGGACCGCCTGTGATTCCGATGCTATTAATAACAGTTAGCACTTCTGTAGGACATCTTCTCCATGCTCAGGCTCAGAGCTGAATGACAACAGGAGCACCACTGATTACTGTGATCTCAGAAGACCACCCTGCACGTTATTTTGTTCTAATCCTCACCACAGCCCTGTAAGGTAGGCAACCATTGTTATTTCTGTATTATAGAGGGGAAAAGGCGGAGAGAGTGAATTTGCTAAGGCCGCTTCGGCAGGGTTGGCACATCTGCGAGGCACACCTAGGTGATCACATAGGGCGCCAGAGGTAAAGGGGGACCAACCAGCCCTGAACCCGTCTCACTCGTAGAGGACTGGGGTCTGGCACAGCAAGCAGCAGCCCTGTGAGGTGCCCCAGTGGGCCCTCTGCCTACTCCTCTCCCCCACAATGTGGGGGAGAAGGACAAGAGCCAGTTTGGTGTAGTGGTTAAGAGCGCGGACTCTAAAGTAGTGAAAGAACTATGGTTTGCCCAAGGTCATCCAGCCAGCTGCAAATGGAGGAGTGGGGAATCAAACCCGGTTCTCCCAGATTAGAGTCTGCGCACTTCGCCACTACACCAAACTGGCCTACCTCACAGGGTGCCTGTTGTGAGGAGGGGAAGGGAGAGGAGATTGTAAGCCTCTCTGAGACTCCTATGGGTAGTGAAGGGTGGGGTATAAATCCAATCTCTTCTCTCTTCTTCTCTTCAAATGGGGGGGGAGCTTCCCCACACTAGTCAAGGTGCTCAATATCCTTGGGCCAGCCATGCACTTAGGTGGCTTCCACACAGAGATGAGTTTTTGTGTTATTTCCACCACCACCACCACAAATGTGCAGCTGCAAATATTGGCGATGAAGCACCCAAATGAGGACTTCCCTGTGCTCCATCTTTTTTTCTCTGTGTCATTTCTCTCCTACAGTTTGGTGTAGCGGTTAAGTGTGCGGACTCTAATCTGGGAGAACCGGGTTTGATTCCCCACTCCTCCACTTGCAGCTGCTGGATGACCTTGGGCAAGCCACAGTTCTGTCAGAGCTGTTCTTGAAAAAGAGCAGTTTCTGTCAGAGCTCTCTCAGCCCCGCCTACCTCCCAGGGTGTCTGTTGTGGGGAGAGGAAGGGAAAGGAGTTTTTAAGCCGCTCTGAGACACCTTTGGGTAGTTCAGGGCGGGGTATAAATCCAATCTCTTCTCTCTTCTTCTTCTACATGTATTCTGACTGTGGAAACTTCACGTCAGCTGTCAGGGCCACGAATCATCCCAGCCATCTCGGCAACTTGCAAGCCTTTTCTTCTTTTCCACACATATACTACGGCTCTTCCACCAGGCCTTCGATTAGGAGCTGCCACTGGCACCAACACATGGACAACATCTGAACTGCTAACAACTGAACAGTTAAGGCCTTCATGTTGAGAGCAACAAGAAGAAGAAGAGAAGAGATTGGATTTATACCCCACCCTTCACTACCCAAAGGTGTCTCAGAGCGGCTTACAAATACTTTCCCTTCCCCTCCCCACAACAGACACCCTGTGAGGTAGGTGGGGCTGAGAGAGCTCTTGACAGAAACTGCTCTTTTTCAAGAACAGCTGTGCCAGAGTTATGGCTTGCCCAAGGTCATCCAGCCAGGTGCAAGTGGAGGAGTGGGGAATCAAACCCGGTTCTCCCAGATTAGAGTCCGCGCACTTAACCACTACACCAAACTCGACCAAAAGAACAGCTAATGACACGGGTATGGCCACAGTGCACTCTCTACCAACTAACATAGCCTTGGAGAGGCGACCACCATCTATATGCAACAGCACTTTATTTCCAAATTTGATTGCTCGTCTGAATTTTAGATTCTTGCTTGGTTGATGTATCTATGTTTTATTGTATTTATTCTGTTGTATTTTAACTTCTGCGGTGGCTCAAGTGGTTAAGACGCTGAACTGCAGGCTGTGGAAGGTCGGTAGCTCAGCAGTTTGAGACCCGGGTGCCGCATGACGGAGTGAGCTCCCGTCTCTAGTTCCAGCTCCTGCCAACCTAGCAGTTCGAAAGCAAGAAATTGCAAGTAGATAAATAGGTACCACTCCAGTGGGAAGGTAACAGCGTTCCGTGCGCCTTGGTAGTCATGCCGGCCACATGACCACGGAAACGTCTTCGGACTGCGCTGGCTCTTCGGCTTTGAAACGGAGATGAGCACCGCAACCCTAGAGTTGGATTCGACTGGCTTTCGAGCAAGGGAACCTTTACCTTTTTAAGCCGCCCTGAGCCTGCTCATAAGAGGAGGGCGGAATATAAATCGAAAGGATGAACAAACAAATAAACAAATAAATAAACTGAGCACAAAAAACCTGCCTGCGCTGTTCCCCTCGTTTCTCTGCAGTGAAAAGGGCTGGACCTTCTTCTTTTTAAGCAACCAAAAACCAGGAAGTCAGAGGAACTAAGAACTGGAATGGAAACAGATAAATGGGGATCGTTCACTGTAGCACAATAACAGTAATTTTTAAGAGCCTGCAAAAAGCCCTGCGGTAGCTTGGCAGGAGTAAATGCTGAGGAAACGGCGCCCGTGAGGGACTGACAGCCGGAAAAGAGCACCGATGTGGGCAGGACCTTTGCCACGGGGAAATGCACAATGCACATCATTCCTTCTGTGTGATGCGCTAATGCACTTTGACCCCTCCCCCAAAAAAAGAATAAAGCATATTTGGGGAAAAGCATACTGAGGACTGGGAAGATGCAGAAAGAGAATGATCAGCGCACAACGTCATGTGGATGTCTAAAGAAACCCCAAAGTGTGCCGGTTTGGTTGCCAAGGCAGAGAAGAAGGGGAAAAAACCCTCTCTGTAGAAGCGGCCTTAGTGGATTTGCAGCAGAGTGAGATTTGAACTGGGGACTTGCACCGACAAATCCTCTTGTCTTAGTCACTGTGCTACACCAGCTCCTACAAGGCAGGCCAGGGGCTGAACCAGACCGGATAGGGCAGGAAACAACACACAAGTGCATTATACTTCAGGGGGTGTTCAAGAAGCAAGGAGGAGGAGGAGGAAGAGGAGAAGAAGAAGAGGAGGGGGGGAGATTGGATTTATCCCCCGCCCTTTACTACCCAAAGAAGTCTCAGAGCGGCTTACAAACTCCTTTCCCTTCCCCTCCCCACAACAGACACCCTGTGAGGTGCGTGGGGCTGAGAGAGCTCTGACAGAAACTGCTCTTTTTTTCAAGGACAGCTCTTATGAGAACTATGGCTTGCCCAAGGTCATCCAGCCAGGTGCAAGTGGAGGAGTGGGGAATCAAACCTGGCTCTCCCAGATTAGAGTCCGGGTGCTTAACCACGACACCAAGCAAGTAACGCATAGGAGCTGCATGTCCCAAGAGAAGCCTGCAGTGACCCCGATCTGCGGCTGACATTTCTGGACAAGGGCCTGCCTTCCATTGGCCAACTCGTTTCCCCATCAGTGCTATGAGCATGGTTGCCAACACTGGGCTGGGGAATCCGTGGAGATTTAGGGGAGGGATGGAGATTTAGGGGAGGGGAGGGACCTCAGTAGGCCATTGTGCCACAGGGTCCACCCTCCAAAGCAGCCATTGTCTCCGGGGGAACTGATCGCTGGTCTGGAAACTGGGGGTAGTTCCTAGATCTCCAAGCCCCCCCCCCGGAGGTTTGTTTGTCTGCTTTAGTTGATCTTCTTACTAGGTCGCTTTATCCCCCGCCCTTCCCGCCAAGGCGGGCTCAGGGCGGCTTACATAAAATGCATCTATAAATGCAATTAAAAACATACACAGAACATCAATCAGTATCCATTTTCAAAAGTGGCGGAAACACTTTAAAGTGCAGAGCAGAGATTCCTCAATCCAACCGTACCGCTACATAGGCGACAGTCCTGGTGGTATTCTCAAATCGGCTCAATTTGATTGAATAGGGGTTTTTTTAAGTACCAAAGGTACACATTTATCGATTTTCTCATATTCCTAAGCACAGACAGAAACAACTACAACAAACAACATGTAAACCAAGAGAATTGTTACAGTTTGTTACTACCCCTAATCCATCGCTTCATTATTCTCTAATATTTGTTAGTAGTCTCTAATTCCATTATTATATATTACTACATACTCAAATATTATTTTTGCCATATCAGCTTAGTCTTTAAATCCACTCACATTATACCAATCATATAGTCTCTTCCAGGTTTTTTGAAATGTCCATTTCTTCGTGCCTCTCATTTCCATAGTTAATTTGATTGAATAATTTATGCGGCGAGACAGACTGACGGTGGTAAAACCATGGCGCGGGGTCACTCCTTGGTGTTTAAGGCGGCTCCTAATCGGAAGCCTGGTGGAAGAGCTCCGTCTTACAGGCCCTGCGGAACTGTGAAAGGTCCCGCAGGGCCCTGATCTCCTCCGGGAGCTCATTGCACCAGGTTGGAGGCCATAGCTATGAGGTCGCCTTAGCAGCAGGACAAAAGCCGGGTGTGTTGCAAATAAGTTATCAGAAACAAAAAGGGGAAAAAAACTGAACCTAACAATAGAATCCAGAACCAAACAAAGGTTAGTGAAGAAGAGGGCCAATATTAAAACCTATCTAATAAAAGTGGGAAAAGATACATGTATTTATTAATAACAATTTTTAAAACATATACAGGGGCCCATTTACAACAATTATATATAAAACATTACAATACCAAGGGCTTAAAAGCTTGACCTTACGCGTTTCGGCCAAATAGGCCTTCCTCAGAGGTCATATATATGTGGCAAAATGGCTAATAACTATATTCACATACACACAATCAGGAATATATACAAAGTATAAATTCAATAAGGACCATAAAGTAAACTGTTCAAAAATAAAATCACCAGGCACAGGGTCAATATGCACATAAGGCCTTTAAAGTGCTATCACTAGCCCAGTGATTATAAAGTACACCTGTGGTCCAAAAATTTCCTTCTTTGATTGTGTTGCCACAGTATTCACACTGCTTTTTACTTGTATATGATCTCTGAGGAAGGCCTATTTGGCCGAAACGCGTAAGGTCAAGCTTTTAAGCCCTTGGTATTGTAATGTTTTATATATAATTGTTGTAAATGGGCCCCTGTATATGTTTTAAAATTTGTTATTAATAAATAAAGGTAAAGGTAAACGTTCCCTTGCTCGAAAGCCAGTCGAATCCAACTCAAGGGTTGCGGTGCTCATCTCCGTTTCCAAGCCGAAGAGCCAGCGCTGTCCGAAGACGTTTCCGTGGTCATGTGGCCGGCATGACTAAACACCAAGGCGCACGGAACGCTGTCACCTTCCCACCGAAGTGGTCCCTATTTATCTACTTGCAATGTCTTGCTTTCGAACTGCTAGGTTCGCAGGAGCTGGAACTAGAGACAGGAGCTCACCCTGTCTTGCGGCACCCGGGTCTTGAACCGCTGAACTACTGACCTTCCACAGCCTGCAGTTCAGCGTCTTAACCACTTGAGCCACCGCAGCTCTAACTATTAAGAGATAAATACATGTATCTTTTCCCACTTATATTAGATAGGTTTTAATATTGGCCCTCTTCTTCACTAACCTTTGTTTGGTTCTGGCAAATAAGCTATCAGACATAAGCCAGGAGCCCCCCCCCCTCCACAGCAGAGACTACAGGCAGCTCAGTGCAGACTAGTTGCCAATCACCAGGTGGAGCCTGGAGATCTCCTAGAATTGATCTCCAGAAGGCGGAGATCAGTTTCCTCAGAGAAAATGGCTGCTTCGGAGGGTGGAGTCTACGGCATCATATCCCACTGAGCTTCCTCCCCTCCGCCACCCTCGCCCTCCCCAGGCTAACCCTCCCCCCAAAATACCCAGGAATTTCCCAACCCGGGGTTGGCAACCCTAGTTCAAATTCGGACCCTGCCCTTCCCCCTCGGTCTCTCACACGGGTGCGGCGGTCCTGTCCTACTGTGCAAGGTTGCTGTGAGAATCGCTGAGTCAACGTAAAGGTAAAGGCAGGGGTCATTTCCTGCAGTAGCGCACAGGAGCGGAGCTCCGTCAGTAAGGAGCCCAGGGGGCGGGCACATGCAACAAGCACCACCCTCTGCTCCCAGCAGCCCTAAGTTGGGCCACGAGGAGCAAGAAGCAGCCACCGGGAAGTTTGCAAGCCCCCCCCCCCCCAGCCCACCTTCAGGTACAAGCTCTCCCTCCTGTGTGAGGGCAGATCTGCGCATTCCCTCCCCCCATAGCTAGCAATCCAAAATAGTCCAGCGGCACCTTTAAGACGAAGTTTTAATCAGGTACAAGCTCTCCCTCCTCTGTGAGGGCAGATCTGCATGCCCCCCCAATAGCTAGCAATCTAAAATAGTCCAGTGGAGCCTGAGCGGTGGGTGTTGCCTTCTGACACACTTCCAGTGATGTGAGGGGGTGTGGCATATGCAAATAAGTTATGCTAATGAGTTATGCTAATGAGCGCCTGCACCTCTTTGTCTACGAAATGACCCCTGGGTAAAGATAAAGCTTCCCATGCTCGCAAGCCAGTCAAGTCCGACTCTAGGGTAGCGGTGCTCATCTCCGTCTCAAAGCCGAAGAGCCAGCGCTGTCCGAAAACGTTTCCGTGGTCATGTGGCCGGCATGACTAAACACCAAGGCGCACGGAACGCTGTGACCTTCCCACTGAACGTACCGCATGCCAAAAAACACTCGGAGCGTGTGTGACGGGGTGGCGTGGTGGCATCAGTGCCCAGGGTGAGTCATGCCGGCCACGGGCTGTGATCGGCCCCCTTCCTTTCCCAGCCTCGCCGGCCAACCTCGCAAAACTGGGGGAATCTCTTCCCCCCCCCAGCACCCTCTCGCCCAGCTACTCCCACTTGGCTTGGGCCCCCCCCCGCCTTGCTCTCTTTCCGCAGGCAGAAGGAGAGGCCCAGTTTCGATCCCACGGGAGCCGGGGTCTCCCGCTGTGCTTTCTACCCCCCCGCCACTCTCCCCCCAAAAAACTCTAGGTGCTTCTCTGGGAAGCCGCACCCTGCTCTGTTCCAGCTGCGACTTGCAGGCTTTCAAGCGCTGGCTGGGCTCGGGCGCTGCGTGCCGGGACCTGCTGCGGCCTTTCTCTCCACCTCGCTCGCTCAGAACAGGCACCGAAGCTGGCCAGGCCCCTCAAAAGCAGCTGTGCTTCTACGGAGCACCGGGCCCCTGGGGGACTGGCCTCCTCTGCAAGGGCAAAGAAGAAAAAAGGGAAAAAACTGAACCTAAACCTAGAATTCAGAACCTAAAAAGGTTAGTCAGGAATAGAAAAGGGCCAACTCTAAAAATCTAATCATAAAATATACAAAATATATCTGTGTGTTTATTCAACATAAATTAAAATAACAAACAAGGGCCCATTCATACCTCATATAAAACTATAAAAACATACAAGGGCTAATAAGATAGACCTAACGCGTTTCGGCCTTTACAGGCCTTCTTCAGAGGTCTAAT
>NW_015165839.1:486217-504427 GCF_001447785.1 Gekko japonicus | reverse complement strand
AAGGAAGGAAGGAAGGAAGGAAGGAAGGAAGGAAGGAAGGAAGGAAGGAAGGAAGGAAGGAAGGAAGGGTCAAAGCTTGCTACTTTTTAAGGTACTCCACTGTGGCCCTAGAAGACCTTTCAGAGACTCCTCTACTCGTGGGGCACTCCATGAAATTGCTAAGCAGTCAGGTTAGAATGGATAAAAGGAAGTCCTTCTTCACCCAAAGAGTGATTAACACACGGAATTCACTGCCACAGGAGGTGGTGGCAGCTACAAGCATGGACGGCTTCAAGAGGGAATTGGATCAACATATGGAGCAGAGGTCCCTCAGTGGCTATTAGCCACAAGGTATAGACAGGAACTCTCAGGCTGGGGCAGGTGATGCTCTGTCTTCTTGGTGCTTGGGGGGGGGGTCAATAGCGGGAGGGCTTCTGGTGTCCCGGTCCCAGTGCTGGACCTCCTGATGGCACCTGGTCTTTTTGGCCACTGTGTGACAGAGTGTGGGACTGGATGGGCCATTGGCCTGATCCAACATCGGCCTCTCTTATGTTCTTACGTACCAGGCTTGGCGACATCTGGGCACAGCTTGGACATCTCGGACTGTTCTGAGCAGCTACATGAGACCGCCCTGACCACAATTCAACATTTCGGTCCAGAGACTGGTTTTCCATCTGAATTCAGACCATGCATTCAAAATCTGGCATTTCCTTTCGTCAGAATCCAAAAGGTTTCAAAGCTCTCAACAGAACATATATCTGACCCTCACATCCCTGAGTGGCAGCAGCCACTGACGGGTTTCAGAGATACATCTTTCTGCACTCAGCTCCCTTTCCAAAAAAAATGAACCAGAAAAATAACCCCTCCTCTGCACACACATTGCCGCTCCCCTCCCCCCCTGTGGAGTCACCCAGAATTCATCACAGTTTGTTGCAGGTATCTCGAGAGGTCAGTAAACTAAGCCTGGATTCCAATCGGGTTGCCCCTGATTCAAAAACCACCAAAAGCCATTTTCTCTTTTCGTAATCCCCGGCCTAGAATTAGCACCACACTTGAATGTGCTTCATTAGCATCAGAACAAAGTTTCGGTCCAGTGGCACCTTTAAGACCAACCAAGATTTATTCTGGGTATAAGCTTCCGGTTGCATGCATGCAGACGAAAGCTTGCACCCAGAATAAAACTTTGTTGGTCTTAAAGGCACCCCTGGCACTCCAACTTTGTTCAGCTGCTTCGGACCAACACGGTTACCCCTCCCGATCTTCATTAGTAGCGTGCTTGAGCGGTAAAACTTCGGTAAGACCCGTATTCTATGGCAGCTCTCAACTAGAACCAACGGAATTAGCTGAAGCTGAACAGAACACACCAAAACGGTTCAATTAGTTTGCTTCGGATCACTGGGTCAGAAAATTTGAGTTGCTTTCCACAAAGCCTCTTGGGCCCAAGGGAACTTTAACAGGATCTCGGTGGCACCTTAGCACGATAACCTTAAATCCCCTTCCAATCAGTTCCGGTCCTCAACCAAAGTTCTAACCAGGAATTCGCAGCAAATCCACCAGACTATGGTTCCTGGCATTCTTTGGGGAGGCTAACAAATGATTTAAAACAGTGTGCAGGTCTCTCCTGTTTTTGGTCTCTCCCCCACCAATGTTCCCTCTAATAAGCTGAGCGAGTGTGAGCTAGCTCACAGTTTTTTAAGCCTCCGGCTCACACATTTTTGTCTCAGCTCAGGAAGGAGGGCTCCAGAGCAAACTAATTTATGCAGCAGCCAAATCGCTGGCTCACAACTTCGATGCCAGTTGCTCACAAAGCAGGATTTTTGCTCACAAGCCTCCACAGCTTAGAGGGAGCATTGTCCACCTCCCCACCCCCCCACCCCGAATTTGAGGGAAAATCTGGATCTCTCAAAGCTGCCCTGTATGAGGAGTCCAGCATGAGATGCATTTGAAGTGTTCCCTACAGAAATCCATGGACGTTCCTGGCATTAAGCGGGGGGGGGGGGGGAATTTGGCTCCAGCAGATGCGGTTATCTGTGTCTCTCTCCCCCCAATCTGTAACCCAAGTGATGGCTTTCTGCAAGACGATGAAACCGAAATGGATGTTAAAGGACATAAAAAGGAGAAAGCGCAGGAGGAGGAAGGGGAACCCTGGCAGAAAGTCCAGGACGTGACAGATAAAAATAGGCACCCTTGCATGAGACAAAAAATAAATAAAATGGAGTAGCTTCTTATGGGTTATGCGAGCAAAGCGGTAGGCGATTGTCTGGGGCTTATGAAGGACTTTGGGAACCTCTACATTATTTGACAAGATCAATATTTGGCATTTCTAGTACACTGTTATTCCATCCTGGCTCCACAGAGCCCAGAGGGCATGTGGGGTTCTCCCTTCCCTTTCCCATTTTATGCTCACAACCAGGGGTCATTTCATAGAACAGAGGTGCAGGAGCTCATTAGCATAACTCATTGGCATGACTTATTTGCATATGCCACACCCCCTGACATCACCGGAAGTGTGTCCGAAGGCAACACCCACCGCTCAGGCTCCACTGGACTGTTTTGGATTGCTAGCTATCGGGGGTGGGAAGAAGAAGAGAAGAAGAGATTGGATTTATACCCCGCCCTTCACTACCCAAAGGAGTCTCAGAACGGCTTATAAACTCCTTTCCCTTCCCCTCCCCACAACAGACACCCTGTGAGGTCGGTGGGGCTGAGAGAGCTCTTGACAGAAACTGCTCATTTTCAAGAACAGCTGTGCCAGAACTACTGCTTGCCCAAGGTCATCCAGCCAGGTGCAAGTGGAGGAGTGGGGAATCAAACCCGGTTCTCCCAGATTAGAGTCTGCGCACTTCACCACTACACCAAACTGGCTCTCCCAGTTCCCAAACTGGAAACATGCAGATCTGCCCTTGCAGAGGAGGGAGAGCTTGTACCTGAATAAAAGTTGGTCTTAAAGGTGCCACTGGACTGAGGGTTTTTTTTTTGGGGGGGGGCTCTGCAGCTTACTTGGCTGCTTCTTGCTCTGACTGGAGCTGCTGGGAGCAGGGGGTGGGGCTTCTTGCATGTGCCCGCCCCCTGGGCTCTTTACTGCCGGAGCTCCGCTCCTGTGCGCTCCTGCAGGAAATGACCCCTGCTCACAACAAACCTGTGAGGCAGGTAGGGTCAGCTGAGAAGGAGGAACTGGAGCAAGGTAGACCACCAAGTTAGCTTCATGGCTGCGTGAGGGTTTGAATCCAAGCCTCCCAGGTCCTAGTCCAACATAGAAGGAGGAGGAGGAGGAGGAGGAGGAGATTGGATTTATACCCTGCCCTTCACTACCGGAAGGAGTCTCAGAGCGGCTTCCAATCTCCTTTCCCTTCCCCTCCCCACAACAGACACCCTGCGAGGTAGGTGGAGCTGAGAGTGATCTTTCGAGAACCGCCCCTGAGAGAACAGCACTGAAAGAACTTGTGACTGACCCAAGGTCACACCAGCAGCTGCACACGGAGGAGTGGGGAATCAAACCCGGCTCTCCCAGATTAGAGTCCGCGCTCTTAACCACCACACCAAACTGGCTCTCCTAACATACTAACCATCTTATCGATTGACGGATACCCTGCTTTTCTTCCCGAAAACGGCTTACAACATCATTCCCCACTCCTCATTTTATCTTCACAACAGCATTGTGAGGCAGGTTAGGCTGAAAGAGAATGACTGCCCCACCCAGCTCCCATGGTGGAGTGGGGATTCGAACCTGGGGCTGCCAGATCCTAGTTGGATGCTCTAACAGCTACACCACACTCATTCCACGCAAGTAATGTTTGCACAAAAATTTCATTTGCACATTGATATTTTTTTCCAAAGTACGTCTCGTACATGCAAGGCAAAGTGCCGTTAAGTCTCACCCAATGTATGGCGACCCCGTAGGATTTTCAAGGCACAAGACGGAGAGAGGTGGTTTTGCTAGTACCCGCCTCTCCAATTCCTTGAAGGAATCCCATCCAGTGTTCCCTCTAAGCTGAGTCAGTGTGAGCTAGCTCACAGTTTTTTAGCCTCCAGCTCACACATTTTTGTCTTCGCTCAGGAAAGATGGCTCCAGAGCAAACTGATTTTATGCAGCAGCAGCCAAACTACCTGCTCACAACTTTAATGCCAGTAGCAGCTCACAAAGTAGAATTTCTGCTCACAGGACTCCACAGCTTAAAGGGAACATTGCTCCCATCCAAGGACTAACCAGGGCTGATCCTGCTTAGCTTCCAAACTCTGATTAGATTGAGCTAGCCTGGGCCATCCAGGCCAGCACTGTCTCATATATAAAGGTTTCCTTGCTCAAAAGCCAGTCGAATCTGATTCTAGGGTGCGGTGCTCATCTCCGTTTCCAAGCCCAAGAGCCAGCACTGTCCGAAGACGTTTCTGTGGTCATGTGGCTGGCATGACTAAACACCAAGGTGCACGGAACGCTCTTACCTTCCCACCGAAGTGGTCCCTATTTATCTACTTGCAGTTTCTTGCTTTCGAACTGCTAGGTTGGCAGGAGCTGGGACCAGAGACGGGAGCTCACTCCATCATGCGGCACTCGGGTCTCGAACTGCTGAACTACCCACCTTCCGGTCTGCAATTCAGCGTCTTAACCAATGAGCCACCGCAGCCCTCTGTCTCATATATACACCGCCATATTTTCAGCCTCTGAAAACTTAAGATGTATGTTATGTGGCTTGATTCTGAAAAGTTTCTTTTGAAAAAAAGAACGATATTTCTGACAGGGAAACCTGAACACTTCTATTGTTGTTGCAATGTGCCTTTTAAAGAGCAGACTGACTCATACATAAAACGCTGAGGGTTTTGTTCTATTATTCCGTGACAATCGGGCCCCTGGGGAAAGTGTGAGCGGCACAGCGGGACAATTCTCCGGCTGGCCAAACTACCTGAAGAAAGGGCTTGGGCCATTATCCCTCACTAGGGTTGCCAACTCCCACTTGGAAACCACCTGGAGATTTAGAAGGGGAGCCGGGGGAGGCAAGGTAAAGGGAGGGATCTCAAGGGGGGTGTAACATCATACAGTCCGCTCTCCAAAAGCAGCCATTTCCTCCAGGAGAACTGACACCTGTTATCCAGAGATCAGAAGTCCTTTTCTCCCTTTCGCACAATACAAGAACTCCTGGGCACTCCATGAAATTGCCGAGCAATCGGGTGAGAACGGATAAAAGGAAGTCCTTCTTCACCCAAAGAATGATGAACACAGAGAATTCACTGCCACAGGAGGTGGTGGCGGCTACAAGCATGGACGGCTTCAAGGGGGAACTGGATAAACATATGGAGCAGAAGTCCATCAGTGGCTATTAGCCACAAGGTATAGATAGGGACTCTTGGTCTGGGGCAAGGGATGCTCTGTATTCTTGGTGCCCCGGAGGGGCAACAGTGGGAGGGCTTCTAGAGTCCTGGCCCTACTGCTGGACCTCCTGATGGCGCCTGGTCTTTTTGGCCACTGTGTGACAGAGGGCGATTTCGCACTAGAGCTGCCTCGCGGCGCAGCCACCGTTTGCCCCGACACTATTTGTCAATTTCACACCCGAGGCTGCGGGGCTGCATTTGACCCGCAGTTTCGTCCAATTTCCTCCGCAGTTTCGTGATCCTCAAAAACCAGGATCACGAAACTGCGGAGGAAATCGGGCGAAGCCGCGAGTCAAAATGCAGCCCCGCAGCTTCGGGTGTGAAATTGACATGTTTGTGTCGGGGCAAACGGCGGCGGAGGCAGCTCTAGTGCAAAATCGCCCAGAGTGTTGGACTGGAGGGGCCATTGGCCTGATCCAGCATCGGCTTCTCTTATGTTCTTATGTTATTCCGAGAGATCGCCAGCTCCCACCTGGAGACTGGCGACTCAAACGGTGTCCCAAAAGGAGAGCAGGCATCCTCTTCTAGGCCTGCTGTGATCCAGCCAACACCAAACCCCATCCGGCCCAGGATGCAACCGGTGTGCGCCTTGCTTAGAACAACAACCCATGGCACACAGTAGAGAATCAGCCACTGAGCGTATTACGGCGGTGGGGTTAGATGTCAAGCGGTAGCAATTTCTAGTTTATAAGTTTGGGGACGGGAAAGAAAAATGACAGCGGGGGGAGGGGGCACTCACACCGGGAGAGCCGAAGCAACAACTGGAGGGGCGCCACCAGGGGAAAACATGGCTCTCCTCTCGGAGCACTCCAAGGAGATAAAAAGAGATGTTCTGAGAACACAAAAACGTTTGCTCGGAGAATCGTCTATTGTCTGCTCACTTGGCGCGCGGGAAGGGAACAAAGGCCGGTGTCGACCCCAGTGGTACCTACAAGACATGAGCCCGATGCAGCTTTCTTTGGGAGAGGGAAGGCAGCTTTTGTGCCGGAGATGGAGGGATAAAGGAGAGAGAAAGGCCAGACGGGAGGTGCTCCGCCCACTCCGCCCACTCTCGAAGGCCAGGCTGTCAGTGCTGGGATGCTGGGAGCAAGGGGGGGGGGTCCAGAAGGATGGGAACCCGGCCAGTTACCTAGCAACCCAGCAACCTAAGGCAGCCCCTGGCTGGAATAGGCCTTCTTCACTCTCCCGCCCCTTTTGAAGTTTTTTAAAGGACTACAGCTGTCCAGAGAACTTTATGCCCTGCCCTCCAGGAGAAGAAGAGGAGGAGGAGGAGGAGGAGATTGGATTAATACCCCACCTTTCACTATCCAAAGGTGTCTCAGACTGGCTTACAATCCCTTTCCCTTCCGCTCCCCACAACAGATACCCTGTGAGCAGTGTTCCCTCTAAGCTGAGTTAGTGTGAGCCAGCTCACAGTTTTTTAGCCTCCAGCTCACACATTTTCTGTCTTCGCTCAGGAAGGAGGGCTCCAGAGCAAACTAATTTAGGCAGCAGCCAAATCGCTTGCTCACAACTTTAATGCCAGTCGTTCACAAAGGAGAATTTTTGCTCACGAGACTCCACAACTTAGAGGGAACATTGGCTGTGAGGTAGCTGAGGCTGAGCGAGCTCTCTCTTTCAAGGACTGCCCTTGCGAGAACAGCTCTGAGAGAACTTGTGACCGACCCAAGGTCACACCAGCAGCAGCTTCATGCTGGAGCAGTGGGGAATCAAACCTGGTTCTCTCAGATTAGAGTCCGGGCTCCTAATCGCTACACTAAACCAGCTCTCTCCTGGTGATGTGGCGCAAGGCACCAAGGAGTGTGTTGGGGGGGTGGGGTGACACAGCCATGGCCTGGTTTCCCCTCCCGATCCATGCACACACATTGCCCGTGGGTGGCCTTGCCAAAGCTGCTTCGTTTCAAAAAGAGCATGATAGGACAAGCGGAGTTGTCGGCCAATAAGGAAGCGGAGTCAGAGTCGGGAGGTGTGTCCGAGGGAGGGGAGGATTTGTCCCTTCCCATTTCCACCTGACTCCATCTTGGAGACACCCACGGGGCAGAGGCCGGGTCTCCAGATTCCGTACTGCCATCCTTCTATTCTGATAAGAGAGGCGGTGTGGTGGTAACAGCGTCAGCCTAGGCTAAACGAGTCCCGGGTTCGCTGAGCCAGCCGCTCTTTCTGGCCCGCCCCACAGGACTGTTGTGAGGATTAAAACCAGGCATGGGGAGAGCCATGCCATGCTGCCCTGGACTCCTGGGAGGAAGTGTGGGATAGACAGAAACCATGGCTTCCTTCCAGGGGAGGGATTTCTGCAAATGGAACGGGGATGCCGTTTTGGCCAATTCTACCCTTCCGCCACCAGCCCCGGCTGCTCCAGTGGGGTCCCTCTTCCCCCAGGAGCAGAAAGTCAGGGGGCATTTGGGGCTAAAAAAGGAGGACGGGAAACCCTACATCAGGGGTGTCCAACTAGATAGACAGAACCATGGCTTCCTTCCAGGGGAGGGATTTCCACAAACGGAACGGGGATGCCGTTTTGGCCAATTCCACCCTTCCGCCACCGGCCCCGGCTGCTCCGGTGGGCTCCCTCTTCCCCCAGGAGCAGAAAGTCAGGGGGCAAAGGAGGAAGGGAAACCCTACATCAGGGGTGTCCAACTCATTTGTTTATCTGTGCTGTTGCAACCTTGAGTATGCTGTTCAGCTGTAAGCTGCAAACCTGCGATGACGCAGCAACAGCAGAACTGGAAGAAGAAGCAGAAGACAGCCAGTTCCATTGCGGGCCTGATAGAAGCCCTCTGGGGGCCTGATCCGGCCCCCGGGCCACATGTTTGACACCCCTGCCCTACACCATAGATGGGAATTCCTTGCTCAAGGAAACCTCCAATGGATCCGAGCCCATGAAGTCCTGATTGAAAAGAGTCTGGCACCCGAGGCCTGCGGCCTAGCAGACACCAGGGAAGGACATCATAAACCAAGGCTCTCAAAGGTGGTGCCCAACGGGCCCCTTGGCACCTGCCAGTACTTCCTCTGGCACCTGTTGAACTTGTCAGAAAGTGGGTGGGGCCCTTGTGAGGCAGGGCTTGTTACTGGCCGCCCTTGTTCAAATGGAAGGGTTTCCCACTGAATGTAAGACTTAAGCATCCGGAAACATAAATATCTGAAGAAGTGAACAGTGACTCACGAAAGGTCACACTCTGCCCACAAATTTTGTCAGTCTTTAAGGTGCTGCTGGACTCTCGCTCTTTTCTGCTGCTAGAGACAAACGCGGCTACCCATCTTGACCTTAAGCACCTGGGTCTCCCATAGTCAGTGTGTGGGTCTACCTCCCCCTTCAAGCTTTCCTTCTTCACGGGTGCGAGAGGCATTCCATTTGTCTCGTCCTCCTGCAGAAGCCATTTCTCATTTGCTTCCGCCTCCTGCTCACCGTCACCCCTCGAAATTCCAAATGTGCCCACAGGCTCAAAATGTTTGGGGACCTCTGCCACAAACTAAGAGAGCAGATCTGAACTGGCCTTTAGAGGGCCAGTCCGGCACAGCAGGGAGAGTGCTGGACTACGATCTGGCCCCACTGGTGGACCTCCTGATGGCACCCAGGTTTTGGCCACTGTGTGACACAGAGTGTTGGACTGGATGGGCCATTGGCCTGATCCAACATGACCTGTCTTATGTTCTTATGGGCAGAGGTCCATGAGTGGCTACTGGCCACAAGGTATGGATAGAACACCCTGTCTGGGGCAGTGATGCTCTGTTTTCTTGGTGCTTGGGGGGCAACAGTGGGAGGGCTTCTGAAGTTCTGGCCCAGCTGGTGGACCTCCTGATGACACCTGAGTTTTGGCCACTGTTTGACACAGAGTGTTGGACTGGATGGGCCACTGGCGTGATCCAGCATGGTTTCTCTTCTGTTCTTATGTCAGTGGCAGTGATGGTCTGTATTCTTGGTGGTGGGGGAGCAAACATGGGAGGGCTTCTGGAGTTCTGGCCCCACTGCTGGACCTCCTGATGGAACCTGGGTTCTGGCCACTGTGTGACACCGAGTGTTGGTCTGGATGGGCCATTGGTCTGATCAAACATGGCTTCTCTTCTGTTGTTATGATCGAGAAGACCGGGCCTTGAATCCCTGCTCTGCCACAGAACCCTGCTGGGTGATCTTGGGCCAGCCTCACCCTAACCTAACACATGGTTGTTGTGAAGACAAAGTGGAGAAGAGGTGAATGACGCAAGCCACTTTGGTTCGGGGTATAAATGAGGAAGAAAAGGGTGTCAGGGATCACGCTTGCCTGGAAGCCACAAACTCAGGACTAAAAATAATCTCAGACATATTCTCTGTTGCATTTTTTTAAAGAAATCCCACAATTCCTCCAAGAAGCCCAGGCAAACAAGGTTATCTCATACTTCCATGCAGCAGTGGGGGAGGGGGAATGAGAAGTTTAGGAAGCCCATAGTTGTGGAGAAGAAGAAGAAGAAGAAGAAGAAGAAGAAGAAGAAGAAGAAGAAGAAGAAGAAGAAGAAGAAGAAGAAGAAGAAGAAGAAGAAGAAGAAGAAGAAGAAGAAGAAGAAGAAGATTGGATTTATACCCCGCCCTTCACTACCCAAAGGTGTCTCAGAGCGGCTTACAAACTCCTTTCCCTTCCCCTCCCCACAACAGACACCCTGTAAGGTAGGTGGGGCTGGGAGAGCTCTTGATAGAAACTGTTTGTTTTTTTTCAAGAACAGCTCTGACAGAGCTACAGCTTGCCCAAGGTCATCCAGCCAGGTGCAAGTGGAGGAGTGGGGATCAAACCCGGTTCTCCCAGATTAGTCCGCGCACTTAACCACGACACCAAACTGAAAGGGATTGAAGAATGGGAATGAGTGATTCAAGCTCACCAGCGAGCTTCATGGCAGAGTGGAGACTCAAACTCAGGTCCTCTCCAGTCCTAATCCAACACCCTAACTGCGACACCACAGCAGCAGTGTTCCCTCTAAGCTAAGTTAGCGTGAGCTAGCTCACAGGTATTTTTTAGCCTCCGGCTCACACATTTTTGTCTTTAGCGCAGGAAGGATGGCTCCAGAGCAAACTAATTTATGCAGTCGCCAAATCACTCACTCACCACTTCAATGCCAGTAGCTCACAAAGTAGAATTTTTGCTCACAAGACTCCACAGCTAAGAGTGAGTATTGCACACCAGCAGTGTTGCCTCTAAGCTGAGTTAGTGTGAGCTAGCTCACAGTTTTTTAGCCCCCAGCTCGCACGTTCTTGTCTTAGCTCAGGATGGAGGGCTCCAGACCAAACCAATTTATGCAGTAGCCAAATCGCTCACTCACAACTTTAATCCCGGTAGCTCACAAAGTAGAATACAGTGAGTATTGCACTCCAGTGCTCACAGTGGCATACAGGACAGTAGCCAGGTTGTCAGTTCCGGGTTCAGAAATCCCTGGAGATTTGAGGGTGGAGCCTGGCAGGGTGGGGTTTCGGGAGGGGAGGGACCCCGGAAGGGGCCACAAAGTCCACCTTCCAAAGCAGACATTTTTTTTTTAAAGTAGAAGTGGAATGAGCATTTTAAGTAAAGAAAGAATAAACAACTAAGTGGTTGACGTAGCCTGGAGATCAATTGTGATTCCGGGAGATCTCCAGCCCCACCTGGAGGTTGGCAACCCTAGAAGGCCATGCTGCCTAGCAGTGTTCCCTCTAAGCTGAGTCAGTGTGAGATAGCGCATAGTTTTTTTTAGCCTCCGTCTCATAGATTTTTGTCTTAGCTCGGGGAGGATGGGGCTCCAGCACAAACTAATTCATGCAACAGCCAAATCGCTGGCTCACAACTTTATTGCCAGTAGTTCACAAAGTGGAATTTTGGCTCACGAGACTCCACAGCTTAGAGGGAGCATCGCTAGTGTCAAAAGCTTGAGCCAAGGGCGTCTGCTTTGGATCTTCTGGTCTCGTTTCCCTCACTCCTTCAGTGCAGGCTGCGGGCCCGAGCCCTGCCTTCGCTTGCGCCCTTTCCCCCCCATCCTGCTCCCGGGGAGGTTTCAAAAAGTTCAAGGCTGTTGGGCGGTGCCGGCAGGTCTGAACGCATCCCTCCGTTCCCAGGCCAGGAGACTCACCTCCCTTCCCCTCCCTCCCCCCAAGACCGGCAGCCAAACAAAAAGAAAAAAGAGGGGGGGAAATCGTCCTCTGTTTCTCCAGAGCAGGAACAAAGGTTGCCCAACCTGAAGGAAGGCTCTCTTGCTTCAACTTGCCCAGCAGAAAAGCAGGCGCGCTACGAAACGGCAGTGCGGAGGGAAAGGGGCCAAGGAATGCAAAACTTCCCCTGGTAATAGCGGTGGGATTGGGGCCCGTCCTGAGTAAACAAGGAAGGGGTTGGGCCCGCGAGGGGAGGAGGGTCTGTCTTGGCTTGCAGAGGAATGTTCTGGTTACTTGTTGACTTGGGAGAAAAAGAAAATCAGGTGTCATTTGGCAATTGCCAGTCAGCTGGGACATGCCGCCCCCGCCCCACCGCCCCGCACTCCCCAAAACAGGAATCGCTGCCGAGATAAGAGACAGGCGCTTGGTACAGCTGTGCAAACCAAGTCGGAGAAAAGCTGGCTCTTCTTATCAAAATGCTTTGGGCCTCCTTTGCATTCCCCCAGCCTCCAAGGCAGGCCCCTCCCAATTTTGCCTCCGTTTTCAGGTGGACTTTTGATATTAATCTCAGGAAGTACAAATCCTCTCTGAGAAATTGCCCAGGCTCATGTAGCTCCCCCGTCCCCAATTCTTCAGCGGTTTCACCCAAATTCACCTGGAAATTTGGCTTTCAGTAAAATCCAACGGCAATTAAGAACATAAGAGAAGCCAATGTTGGATCAGGCCAATGACCCATCCAGTACAACACTCTGCTTCACACAGTGGCCAAAAATACCAGGTGCCATCAAGAGGTCCAGCAGTGGGGCCAGGACACTAGAAGCCCTCCCACTGTTGACCCCCCCAGCACCAAGAATACAGAGCATCACTTGCCCCAGACTGAGAGTTCTTATAAGAACTTAAGAGAAAACAGTGTTGGATCAGGCCAATGGCCCATCCAGTCCAACACTCTGTCACACAGTGGCCAAAAGAATCAGGTGCCATCAGGAGGTCCCGCAGTGGGGCCAGGACACTAGAAGCCCTCCCACTGTTGCCCCCCCCCCAGCACCAAGAAGACAGAGCATCACTTGCCCCAGACTGAGAGTTCTTATAAGAACTTAAGAGAAACCAGTGTTGGAGCAGGCCAATGGCCCATCCAGTCCAACACTCTGTCACACAGTGGCCAAAAGAATCAGGTGCCATCAGGAGGTCCCGCAGTGGGGCCAGGACACTAGAAGCCCTCCCACTGTTGCCCCCCCCCCAGCACCAAGAAGACAGAGCATCACTTGCCCCAGACTGAGAGTTCTTATAAGAACTTAAGAGAAACCAGTGTTGGAGCAGGCCAATGGCCCATCCAGTCCAACACTCTGTCACACAGTGGCCAAAAGAATCAGGTGCCATCAGGAGGTCCCGCAGTGGGGCCAGGACACTAGAAGCCCTCCCACTGTTGCCCCCCCCCCAGCACCAAGAAGACAGAGCATCACTTGCCCCAGACTGAGAGTTCTTATAAGAACTTAAGAGAAACCAGTGTTGGAGCAGGCCAATGGCCCATCCAGTCCAACACTCTGTCACACAGTGGCCAAAAGAATCAGGTGCCATCAGGAGGTCCCGCAGTGGGGCCAGGACACTAGAAGCCCTCCCACTGTTGCCCCCCCCCCAGCACCAAGAAGACAGAGCATCACTTGCCCCAGACTGAGAGTTCTTATAAGAACTTAAGAGAAACCAGTGTTGGAGCAGGCCAATGGCCCATCCAGTCCAACACTCTGTCACACAGTGGCCAAAAGAATCAGGTGCCATCAGGAGGTCCCGCAGTGGGGCCAGGACACTAGAAGCCCTCCCACTGTTGCCCCCCCCCCAGCACCAAGAAGACAGAGCATCACTTGCCCCAGACTGAGAGTTCTTATAAGAACTTAAGAGAAACCAGTGTTGGAGCAGGCCAATGGCCCATCCAGTCCAACACTCTGTCACACAGTGGCCAAAAGTACCAGGTGCCATCAGGAAGTCCAGCAGTGGGGCCAGGACACTAAAAACACTATGGAAATTCTGCATGCATGCAAACAATGTGGACACGTTGGATAGCTACAGGGCACTGGGGAAACGGCGGCCAATCCCACATTTCTGGTGGATATCCAACCAATGGGAAGACGTCCCTCCACAAGATGATTCAGGGCTCAAGTGGGGTCATGACCCATAACTGGAGTGGTGAGAGCCAGTGGGGCACAGTGGCTAGGGTGCCAGGCTACAGTCTTGGAGACATGGGTTCCAATCCTCGTTCTGCCATAAAGCTCACCAGGTGAACTTGGGCCAGTTGGCCTCTCCTACCTCACAGCATTGTTATGGGGCTGAAATGGGAGAAAGGAGAACCAAGAAGCCACTCTTTGGTGGAATGGTAACATGAAACATCCTTGATAGAAAAGGAAGCCAGCTTGCATCAGCGGCACTATCGGTTTTTGGAGGGCGGGGTGGAATCTGATACCGAGGGAGGAGAAAGACAGAAGGAGAAAGAGCAGAATTAGACAGTGTAAGGCAGGGGTGTCCAACTCATTTGTTATGAGGGCCGGATCTGACATAAGTGAGACCTTTTGGGGCCGCGGCATGTGTGTCATAAAAGGTAATACCCGGTAGTGGAGATATAAACATTATAAAGAACACAAACACAAAGGGTTTTTTTTAACTTAAAATAAAATCATGCTTAAAACATTAGCACTCTTGCAATATTTTGTTTATTTAACAGTGTCTGAAAACTGACACCCCTTGCTCTGAATGATTACATCAAAATGTCTGTGCTGTTGCAATCCTGAGTATGCTGTTCAGGTGTGTCTCTGTAAGCTGCAAACCTACGATGATGCAGCAGCAGCAGCAGAACTGGAAGAAGAAGCAGAAGACAGGCAGTTCCACTGCGGGCCTGATAGAAGCCCTTCGAGGGACTGAACCGGCCCCTGGGCCGCATGTTTGACACCCCTGGCCTAAGGGACAAAGACAAGGTGCCATTCCATGTCTCTCTCTCAGGCAACACTGAATATATCACCACACACAATGTGACACCACTGGAACCGGGTGCAGACAATCCCCTGCCACGTGTTGACTGAATACACAGGAGAGAGAGCGGGCGGGGCGCAAGCGGGCTGGACCCACCTCTGTGCAGTCAGTAAGTGGTATGCACGTTGCAGACACTTGGAGGAAGTATCCCTGTGTTGGTGCTGCTTTCTGAATGCTGAACACATGAAGCTGCCTTCTAGTGGATCAGACTATTGGTCCACCAAGGCCAGTATTGTCTACTCAGACCGGCAGCAGCTCTCCGGGGTCTCAGGCGGAGGTCTTTCACATCATCTGCTGCCTGGTCCTTTCAACTGGAGATGTCGGGGATTAAATTTAGAATCTTCTCCGGGCCAAGAAGAAGCTCTTCCACTGGGCCACAGCCCCCCCCCCCCCCAAAGCTCGCCTGTGGACAATCCCTCCATGCATTTGCACCATGCGGACCCATCCACGATCAGCAGGCCAATCCCACTCTCCCTCCCCACACAAATGCATGGGGGTCACCTCCACAGGACTAGCAGCAGAGGTCGATTCGGGGGGGATCGCGGGGGATCGCAGTTCCCCCAGGTGAGGTGCGGGGGGCAGGGCACACGACGAAGCCCCACCCCCTGCTTCCGGCCGCCCCGCTTCCAGCCCTCATTCAGCTAGGAGGAGGCAGGAGAAGAGGGAGGGTAAGTTGCTTCCTCCCCGCCTCTCCCCACCCCTGCCTGCCTGGGGCCAGGGAGGGCCTTGGCGGGGCTTCCTCACACTCCCGCCGGCCTTGCAGGTCCACTGCCGGGCCTTATGATGTCAGGGGGTGTGGCATATGCTAATGAGTTATGCTAATGAGTTCCCCTAGCTCTTTTTCTACGAAACGACCCCTGGCTAGCAGGATTTATTCCCCCACCCTAACCTACCCCCCATCACTGTTGGGGGAGGAGTGGACAGCCAGCACAAAGATACCACACCACACTTGGTGTTATGCTAGGTCAGTCTATGGGTTGGTGCTCTCCGGAGGACTGTAGAGCCCCCCACAAACACTAGGTCAGAGGCCCCTGGAAGACTTGTCTCTGGATCTGGCCCTTGACTTGTTCCTCAGTACGGTACATCTCCTGGTGCCTGGCTTGAGGCTCAGTGGCAGAGCATCTGCTTGGCATGCAGAAGGTCCCAAGGCCGATCCCCACCATCTCCGGCTAAAGGGATCAGCGGTTTGGTGATACGAATGATCTCTAGGAGAGATTCTGGTGAGCCACCACTAGGCTGAGTAGATAACATTGGCCTTGATAGACCAAGAAGAGAGAGAAGTAGAGATTGGATTTATACCCCATCCTCCACTACCTGAAGGAGTCTCAGAGTGGCTTATAACCCTTTTCCCTTCCCCTCCCCACAACAGACAGCCTGTGAGCAGTGTTCCCTCTAAACTGAGTTAAGTGTGAGCTAGCTCACAGTTTTTTAGCCTCTGGGTCATGCATTTTTGTCTTAGCTCAGGAAGGAGGGCTCCAGAGCAAACTGATTTATGCAGCAGCCAAATTGCTCGCTCACAACTTTAATGCCAGTCACTCACAAAGTAGAATTTTTGCTCACAAGACTCCACAGCATTGCCTGTGAGGTAGGTGGGGCTCAGAGAGCTCTTGACAGAAATTGCTCTTTTTTTCAAGAACAGCTCTTATCAGAACTATGGCTTGCCCAAGGTCATCCAGCCAGGTGCGAGTGGAGGAGTGGGGAATCAAACCCGGTCCTCCCAGATTAGAGTCCACGCTCTTAACCACTACACCAAACTGTCTCTCAAGGGTCTGATTCACTTCAAGGCAGCCTTATGCATTCTACCTACAGCTCTGCTGCCCACAGTCTTGGCCTTGACGCTGCAGAGGTTATAACCCTGGTTCTCCCTCTTCCAGTCACTTGCGTGACTACCTCCGGTGCTTGCTCCTCAAGGGGCCCTCCATCTAAAGAGGCTGAAGACCACTCCAATAGACGGTGCCAAGAAAACGGGGTGGGGGGGGGAGACTCAAGAGTAGGGGAAGATCTGTGCTGCTCAGAACAGCCTGTTCCGGAGACGATCGGATCCAGGGTCCAAGAGGGCTGCTCCACCTCAACAGGCCTCTAAGAAGCTGAGCTGATGAACTGTGGGAAAGTTGGTAGGTTGGGGGGGGGGTTGCTTTGTGGTTCAGGCTAAGCCAGTCATGACAAGACTCGAGACCTGGGCTGACCTCATTAGAGACTTCTGAGGTTTGTAAGCAAAGGCCTGGAGCATTGCAGAGACCCACTTCCTCAAAGAAAAAAGGGGACTGATTTATGGAGCCCACATCAGATCAGGTGATGCATGCTTCCAGCAGCGCTGTGAGGTTTTGATGGGAACAGGAGAGACACGCTCGTGGTGTGGGGCATGTGAGGACTCTCCGGAGCTTGGGTGACATTCAAGCCGGCCACTTGCCCCCTTCCTTTCAGACCCTCTCCTGCCTTCCTCCCTCACCCCAGCCACAGCCAGCGGCTTACTCATTTTGTGTTCACTTTTTAGGAATTATCTGTCCCTTCCTGTTTTTTGGGGGGAGGGTACTGAACCCTTGAACGGATATCCAGGGTTGTGTGGACTCTGTCTCCGGTCCTCAAGTCAGAATATGGGGTCAAGAACCCCCACCTTCTATACCAGGGGTCCCCAACCTTTTTGAGTCTGTGGGGACCTTTGGGATTGTGACCCAGTGTGGTGGTGGGCGCTGCCACAAAGTGGCTGCCACAAGATGGCTGCTGCAGGAAGCGGAGCCAGCCACAAAACGGCTGCCGTGGTTCACCTTCAGTCCCACAGTGAAGATCTTTGTGTTACGGGGGCAGCTGTTGCCAAAGCAACATTTTTTAAAAAATCTGTACAGTTAATCAGAAGGCTTGCTGGGCAAAAGGCGGAAGCCAGGAAAGGTGTTAGTGGGTAATATGGTGCCCACGGGGACCATGTTCGGGACTCCTACACCAACAAAATCAAAATTTTATGTGTTCCCTCTAAGCTGAGTGAGTGTGAGCTAGCTCACAGGTTTTTTTTAGCCTCCGGCTCACACAGTTTCGGCTTAGCCCGGGAAGGACGGCTCCAGAGCAGACTAATTGATGCAGCGGCCCAATCGCTCACTCAAAACTTTAATGCCGGTCGCTCACAAAGTACAATCTTTGCTCACAGGACTCCACAGCTTAGAGGGAACACTGTCGGGTAAGTAATAAGCAGAAATTATATAGCACTTCAGAACGCTCCACGTTCGTTATCTCGGCAGTTTTTACAACCAACCTGCAAGGTAGGCCAGTATCGCTATCCCCGCAATTGGGAAAAGGCTGAGAGAATCCTGGCTTGCTGGGGAAGCGCAGGACAGAAGGAGAAGTGGCACCAGAGGCTCTCCGGGTCGTCCCCCTTGCTGCTAGACTCACCGCATTATCCATGATATACCTTTCTCCTCTATGGCTCCAAAGCAAATCTTTCCCCTGAGCTCTGGTCCCACTTCTGCCAAGACCTCCCCCACGGGCCAAATCCTGTTCTCCTCTCACCTTCTGTTCTCCGACATTAAAGTTTTATCCAGGGGTCATTTCGTAGAAAAAGAGGGGCAGGAGCTCATTAGCATACCTCATTTGGGTATGCCACGCCCCCTGACATCACCGGGAGTGTGTCAGAAGGCAACACCCACCGCTCAGGCTCCACTGGACTGTTTTGGAGTGCTAGTCATGGGGGGGGGGATGTGGGAAGAAGAAGAAGAAGAAGAAGAAGAAGAAGAAGAAGAAGAAGAAGAAGAAGAAGAAGAAGAAGAAGAAGAAGAGGAGGAGGA
>NW_015165839.1:468789-486174 GCF_001447785.1 Gekko japonicus | reverse complement strand
GGAGGAGGAGGAGATTGGATTTATACCCCACCCTTCACTACCCAAAAGTGTCTCAGAGCAGCTTCCAAACTCCTTTCCCTTCCTCTCCCCACCACAGACACCCTGTGAGGTAGAGGTGGGGCTGAGAGAGCTCTTGACAGAAAGTGCTCTTTTTCAAGAACAGCTGTGTCAGAATTATGGCTTGCCCAAGGTCATCCAGCAGCTGCGAGTGGAGGAGTGGGGAATCAAACCCGGTTCTCCCAGATTAGAGTCCGCGCACTTAACCACTACACCAAACTGGCTCTCCCAGTTCCCAAACTGGGAACATGCAGATCTGCCCTCGCAGAGGAGGGAGAGCTTGTACCTGAATAAAACTTGGTCTTAAAGGTGCCACTGGACTGGTTTTTTTTGGGGGGGGGGCTCTGCAGCTTACCTGGCTGCTTCTTGCTCTGCCTGAGGGCTGCTGGGAGCAGGGGGTGGGGCTTGTTGCATGTGCCCGCCCCCTGGGCTCTTTACTGCCGGAGCTCCGCTCCTGTGCGCTCCTGCAGGAAATGACCGCTGGTTTTATCCCATCCTGGCCACCTGAAACCACAACCCTGAGCTCGACACTTCCAGCCCCCTCTGAGAAGCTGGCGTTTTGCCCAGCAGCTGCGCCCAGCAGTGGGTAGAGGAGGGTGATGCAGCATCTTCCCAAAAATGTGGTCTGACTCCGAGTGGCCAAAAGATCAGAACCAACGAAACAGCCCGAGTGACACTTCTGAAAGTGAAGCAAGCCACGGGAGAGATTGTCGAGGGGAGAGAATGCTGAGACCCTACACTCACACCCTAAAGCAGAGGTGTCAAGCTCATTTGTGATGAGGGCCAGATCTGACATAAATGTCACTTTGTTGGGCCACGTGTGCCATAAAAAGTAACATCAGGTCCTGGAGATATAAATTTTATAAAGGCAAACCCAAGTAATACCTTGTCGAAGGCTTTCACGGCCAGAGTTCATTAGTCGCTTTGGTTTTTCCGGGTTGTGTGGCCGTGGTCCTGGCATTGTGGGACCTGACGTTTTGCCAGTAGATGTGACTGGCATCCTCAGAGGTATAACACAGAAAGATGGAGCACTCTCTGTGGAGTACACTCTGTGCCAACCTTGACACAGAAAGTACTCCATCTTTCTGTGTTATACCTCTGAGGATGCCAGTCAGAGCTACTGGCGAAACGTCAGGTTCTACAATGCCAAGACCATGGCCACACAGCCCGGAAAATCTACAGCAACCAAGTAATATTATTTTTTACTCAAAATACAAACAAAAGCAATTTATTCCTAGCAGTGAAAGTGAATGATTTACAGGGGAGCTCACAAAAGCTCCAATAAATTTATTTAATCATATGCAAAACTAGGTTTTTCCCCAAGGGATACCATAAAAGGGGAAACACATTATATTTCCACACATACCAGTTGCTTGCGGGCCGGGTAAGAGCCCTAGACGGGCCGGTTCTGGCTCCCTATTTGATACCCCTGCCCCAAAGTACAGCTGTAGTGGTCCTCACAGCTCCCGAGAGGACTCTCAGAAGGGATCCAGAGGGGGTCTAGAGAGGACGGGGACTTCGGCGCTCCCTCCTGCCTGTTCCCCGGCTGGCAGCGGCACAGTCAGTTCTGCAGCGTAAGCACATGTATGCATATGAGTCTGGTTTGCATAATTCCAGTTGATGTGTTTGCCTGCCCTTGGCACGGAACCTGGACTTTTTCAAAAGAAAGCAAACACAAACAGAAAACAAACACGGCAGCAGATCTAATCTGCTCCAGTATCTGGAAACTCAGGGCCCATCTCCTTTTGTCGAGAGCGCTGTGCGGAGGGGCAGGTTCCGTCTAGCTCCGGCTGCCGCGGGGACAGCTTGGACTACAGACTGCTCCCCAATACCTTCTTTCCCCCCTCTCCCCTTCTCTTGCGCCAATTCAACTGCCCGGCGAGGGCTACACTCTTCTGACAGTGGAAGCCAATGCCGGCTCTCCACTGCAGGACAGGGCTTTACTTAGCCTTCTGTGGCAGCCCCAAATTCGGCTCATTTGCATGACAATAAGCAGAGGAGGCATTTTGAAGAGGTTGTGAGAACAGACTGGGAAAGCTCTAGGCTGGGAGAGAAGTGGCCCGGAGAGCTCTCCAGCCAAGGAGGTGGGATTTAAGGGAAGCGATAAGAACCGGAAAGCCAAACAACTGATCGGGAGGGAGGGGGGAGTCCAGGGGGATGGCTGAGCACCGGGGTTCATGGAAGAACGAGCCCAAAGGCACAAGGCGACACACACTTCTGAGCAAGGGTCGCCAACAGGGTGCCCGTGGGCACCGGGGTGCCCATCAAGTCTTTTTAGAAAGTGGGCAGGGCCGGGAAGGGCTTTTGCCCAGCGAGGCTTCGGACTGGTGACTGGAGATTTGATTGGCTGTGCAGATTTTTTTTTTTAAAATGTTCCTACAGAAGCAGCTGCCACCACCACCAATGTTCCCTCTAAGCTGTGGAGTCTTGTGAGCAAAAATTCTACTTTGTGAGCTGCTGGCATTAACGTTGCGAGCCAGTGATGTGGCTGCTGCAGAAATTACTTTGCTCTGGAGCCATCCTTCCTGAGCGGAGACAAAAAAATGTGTGACCTGGAGGCTAAAAAACTGTGAGCTAGCTCACACTGACTCAGCTTAGAGGGAACACTGGCCACAACACAAGATCTTCACTGTTTGACTGAAGAAAAGCTGAGGCAGACACTGTGCGGTGGCCATTTTGTGCCTGCACCCACCATACTCTGTCAGAATTCCAAAGTAGAAGACTTCCCTAACGCTGCCGTACACCCTGCTAGGGACAATCAATGACTTTTTTTTAAGAGAAGAGATACCCTGCCCTTCACCACCCGAAGGAGTCTCGGAGTGGCTTACGACCTCCTTTCCCTCTCCCTCCCTGCAACAGACACCCTGTGAGGGAGGTGGGGCTGAGAGAGTTCTTTCTAGAACTGCCCTTGAGAGAACAGCTCTGAGCAAACTTGTGACTGACCCAAGGTCACACCACCAGACTGTCGCTACCCAGAGTCCTTGGTGCAAAGCGCCATCTAATTTCTCTTTATCAATTCTCTGCATAGGGTGGAGAGAGGTGACAAAGGGAACTTTTTTCTCTTGCTCAAAAAGACTAGAACTCGGGGGCATCCAACGAAGCTGATGGGCAGTAGGTTTGGGACGGACAAAAGGGAATACCACTTTACACAGTGACTGAAATGTGGAATTTGCTGCCAGAGGATGGGATAGATTCATGGAAGATAAGTCTATCAATAGCTACTAGCCATGGTGACTGAGGGGAACCTCCACATCAAGAGGCACTAATCTTCTGATTCCCAGAGCCAGGAGGCCACATCAGGGGAAGGCCTCGGCCTCTATGCCCTGCTGTTGGCCATCCAGAAGAACTGGTTGGCCACTGTGTGAGACAGGATGCTGGACTAGGTGGCACTTTTGGTCTGATCCAGCAGGGTTCTTCTTTTGTTCTTATGTTCTAATACATGGCAGTTCCATTCCACCCTATTTTGGGAATACTCACGTGGTGCACTTGGTGGCCTCCCCCTCCGGTCCACGCCCACCGATGGAGCTGCAACCATGTGGCAGGGTCGGGGTTTCCAGCTGCTGGGCCCTCTCCCGATCCTGAACTGGGGGCGTGGTCACACGTGCCAGAAAAAACGGGGAAGCGAGGCAATTTCCCTCGGAGGAATTGGACCTGCAGTTGCACGATCACACAGTCCTTAGAAGCTGCGGGCACAGCCCACCACTGCATGATCAGACTCAATCGCGGGTGAGTCGGTTTTTTTGGGGGGGTATCAGGGGAAGGCCTTGGCCTCCATGCCCTGCTGTTGGCCATCCAGAAGAACTGGTTGGCCACTGTGTAAGACAGGATGCTGGACTAGGTGGCACTTTTGGCCTGATCCAGCAGGGTTCTTCTTTTGTCCTTACGTTCTAATACATGGCAGTTCCATTCCATCCTATTTTGGGAACACTCACGTGGTGCACTTGGTGGCCTCCCACTCCGGTCCACGCCCACCGATGGAGCTGCAACCACATGGCAGGGTCGGGGGTTTCCAGCTGCTGGGTCCTCTCCTTCCCCTGGAGGAATTTGACCTGCAGTTGCACGATCACACAGTCCTTAGAAGCTGCGGGCACAGCCCACCACTGCATGATCAGACTCAATCGCGGGTGAGTCGGTTTTTTTGGGGGGGTTGCCGTTTTTTCCCCATGTGCTTAACCGAGGGATCGATGAACCACACCTCCGCACCGAGGGCTCCCTGTGGAGTTTGTGATGATGTGCATACTGTGAAGGGGGGAAAAACAATGACATGGAGTTGTCAGGGCTATTTTTGGGCAGGAACGCACAAGAACGGAGTTCCGGCCGGCTCCCAAGTTGGCCACGCCCAGCAGGAACCCATTAGCATAACAGGCCACACCCAACAGCAGAAACTCATTGGGATTGGCTACATTCGGGGTGTGTGGCCTAACATGCAAAGGAGTTCCTGCTACAAAAAAGCCCTGGGTTTTGACAACAAACAAGGTAAACAGAATAACAAGCACAAGGTGGGTGTGGCTGGATGACCACACTTCTGGTAACATGGGTGTGTGGCCTAATATGCAAATGTGTTGTGCTGTCAGGGGTGTGGCCCAATAGGCTAATGAGTTCTTGCTGTAGGGTGTGGCCTATTAAGCTAATGAGTTCCTGCTGGGCTTTTTCTACAAAAAGAGCCCTGGGAGTCATGATGGCCTGATCAGACCATGCCGACGCCATGAGAGAGCGCTGGAGCAATCAGACACGAGAAAGTCCGTCTGTGACCCGTCGCAACCTATTTACTACCGGATTTCCCCCGGTGTCTTTTTACGTTGCTTCTGCGGCAGGGCAGAACGGGTTGCCAACGGCTGCGGGGCGCTTCCCAGATGTTGTCTGATCACACCCGTTAAATCCACCCAGCATTCATAAGAACATAAGAGATGCCAATGTTGGATCAGGCCAAAGGCCCATCCAGTCCAACACTCTGTGTCACACAGTGGCCAGAAATACCAGTGCCATCAGGAGGTCCACCAGTGGGGCCAGGACACTAGGAGCCCTCCCACTGTTGACCCCCCCAAGCACCAAGAAGACAGAGCATCACTTGCCCCAGAGTCCCTATCTATACCTTGTGGCTAATAGCCACTGATGGACCTCTGCTCCATATGCTTATCTAATTCCCTTTTGAAGCTGTCCATGCTTGTAGCTGCCACCACCTCCTGGGGCAGTGAATTCCATGTGTTAATCACTCCTAATTCATGCCTATGTTGGGTCTCATTGTGCGTATGATCGCGCCCCGGGATCAGCAACTGGAGCCCCCCACCCAAATTTGGCCCACCTCACCACCTTTCCCCTCTCCTACACCAGCAGCTGAATTAGGGACTTGGAAACATGTGACCTCTGAGATTATTGAGTCCCCTCCCCCACGAGTGTATATGTAGATGCCCCTTGAGCGAGTTCTGATATCGCAACACACGCGGAGTTTTGCAGATATCCGTTGAGCCTCAGGAGAAAAATGTCACATCGATAACCTTTTTTCCTGTAGACAGATCGAGATGGGTAGCCACGCTAGTCTGTCTTCAGAGGTAGAAAAGAGCAAGAGTCCAGTAGCCCCTTAAAGACTAAGAAAATCTCTGGCAGGGGATGAGGTTGAGGGAGTCACTTACCCAGTGTCTCACAAATGCTCACACCCTGGCATTTCTCCTGCCATTTGCGAGAGGGGGAAAAAAATATCTATGTGAGATTATGCAAAGCTAAAAACGGAGAGGAAGAAACATTCCAATCAATATTCAGGATGCAAACAAAACATTTTGACATTTCAGAACAGGGTCTTTTGTTCCCCAAATGATGGCTTGGCTGCTGCGTCAAGCTTTCGTGTTCCCAACGTGTCGATTGGCAACGACATCTGAAGGTTGGAGTCTCTCCTCCCCTTCCCCTTCCCGAACGTCAATTTCAAATGGCGCTGGAATGTCAACCGCATTTGAGCTGTCAGTCGAATACGCTTTCAGAAATGGAGACGGGTCTGTGATTGCCAGATGCCGGTCCTTCCAACCCCCTGCCCAGGTGTTAGTCAGGGAGAATTCGGCACACGTTGGCCGACCCCGTTCATTTCTGCATGCCCCAAAGGACTCCAACCGGTGCTTCATCTGCGTCCCTCAAAACTCAGGGGGCAGCCTCGGGAGGCTGGGCCTCCTCTGCTTAGGCCAGTTTTCCAGCGCAGGAAGACTGCCAGCTTGAAACACGGGCAGCCTCCAAGCGCTGGCATGAGCAACAGGGTCTTGCAGTACACTGCAACAGGAACTGGAAGCTCCATGGATATGGATACGGTGGAGTCCAGCCTCCAGGCCTGTCAGCTTCATTGCTATCTGTTCCCCAGATCAGTGGAGTGAAACAGACACTTTCAGATGTTCTACCTCCAGGAGAATCTCGCCCACATTGACCTGATGGCTGAGGAGCTCCATGCACATTCCAAAGTATCCTGGGAGTATGCTAGGGTGCGCACATTTTTGGCATGAGAACCAGTTTGGTGTAGTGGTTAAGTGCGCGGACTCTAATCTGGGAGAACCGGGTTTGATTCCCCACTCCTCCACTTGCCTGCTGGATGACCTTGGGCAAGCCATGGTTCTGATAAGAGCTGTTCTTGAAAAAGAGCAGTTTCTGTCAGAGCTCTCTCAGCCCCACCGACCTCACAGGGTGTCTGTTGTGGGGAGGGGAAGGGGAAGGGGAAGGAGTTTGTAAGCCGCTCTGAGACTCCTTCGGGTAGTGAAGGGTGGGGTATAAATCCAATCTCTTCTCTTCTTCTTCTTCTCAGCTCAGGAAGGATGGCTCCAGAACAAACTAATTTACGCAGTAGCCAAATTGCCAGTAGCTCCCAAAGTAGAATTTTTGCTCACAAGACTCCACAGCTTAGAAGGAGCATTGCCTATAAGTCTAAAAAAACCCCTCAGGCTTCCCCAAAACACAGTTGGAAAATCCCACAATTAGGGACAAAGCAATCCATACGACCTCACAACGGGGAGCCGCACCTGAACTGCAGTACATACATGGGTCCCACAGTCTCTCAGACTGCCAACTTTTTACCTGAACACACATGAAGCTGCCTTATACTGAACCAGATCATTGATCCCTCAAGGTCAGGGATCTACTCAGACCGGCCGCTGCTCTCCCAGAGGTCTTTCACAGCACCAACTACCTGGTGCTTCTTAAACATGCCGGGGATTGAACCTGGGACCTTCTGTATGCCAAGCGGAGGCTCTTCCCCTGAGCCACAGCCCCTCTCTAGAACAGATGAAGAAGCTGTCTTATACTGAATCAAACCCTTGGTCCATCAAGGTCAGTATTGTCTACTCAGACTGGCAGCCGCTCTCCAAGATCTCAGGCAGAGGTCTTTCACGTCACCTACTGTCTGGTCCTTTCAACTGGAGGTGCCGGGGATTGAACCTGGGGCCTTCTGCATGCCAAGCAGATGCTCTGCCACTGAGCCACAGCCCCTCTTTACAGCTCTCCAGGGTCTCAGGTTGAGGTCTTTCACATCACCTCCTGCCTGGTCCTTTTCACTGGAGATGCCGGGGGTTGAACCTGGGACCTTCTGCATGCCAGGCAGAGACTCTTCCACTGAGCCACAGCCCCTCTTTACAGCTCTCCAGGGTCTCAGGCAGAGGTTTTTCACATTACCTCCTGCCTGGTCCTTTTCAGTGGAGATGCCGGGGACTGAACCTGGGACCTTCTGTATGCCAAGCAGATGCTCTGCCACTGAGCCACAGCCCCTCTTTTACAGCTCTCCAGGGTCTCAGGTTGAGGTCTTTCACATCACCTCCTGCCTGGTCCTTTTCACTGGAGATGCCGGGGGTTGAACCTGGGACCTTCTGCATGCCAGGCAGAGACTCTTCCACTGAGCCACAGCCCCTCTTTACAGCTCTCCAGGGTCTCAGGCAAAGGTTTTTCCCATCACCTCCTGCCTGGTCCTTTTCACTGGAGATGCCGGGGACTGAACCTGGGACCTTCTGCATGCCAAGCAGAGGCTCTGCCACTGAGCCATGTCCCATCACCAAACACATACTTGAACATGCCTTATACTGAATCAGACCCTTGGTCCATCAAGGTCAGTATTGTCTTCCCAGACTGGCAGCGGCTCTCCAGGGGCTCAGGCAGAGGACTTTCACGTCACCTACTGCCTGGTCCTTTTACCTGGAGATGCCAGGGATAGAACCTGGGACCTTCTGCATGCCAAGCATAGGGTCTCCCCTTGAGCCGCTGCTCCTCTCCTTCATCCACTTCCTGTACCTGCACCCTTAACAGCAACCTGGGAGGTGGACATGAGCAGGCAGCAGAATCCCTCTCCATGCAGTGAAAAACTTGACCTGATTCTTTTTGCTACCGTGTACCCTGGAGTTGAGAAGCAAGACACATTTGCCAAAACAGGAGCCGCCTCGGCCTTAAACAGAAATGTCATGCTGAGAACTGACATTTCATTCCCAGTGGATACCTGAAAAACAAATCTCTGAATGTGCGGGGACAAACTCGATCCAAAAAGGCATTGCGCATACATCAAAAGAAAGACTACGCCACGGGTTGATAAAAAAAAAATACACGCTGAGAATGTATAAAATGCTGGCATTGTTTGGGGGAAGGGGTAATATTTTACTTGAGTGTAAACAGACTATGCTTTAAGACGCCACAAGACTCCTGTTTAGTTTTGCTACCAAAGACTAAGCACAGGAAATGTCACCACTCAGAGGGCTAGAGCTGCCAACATGCAGGTGAGGCCTGGAGATCTCCTGGAATTGCTACTGATCTCCAGGCGACAGAGATCAGTTCGCCTGGAGAAAATGGCTACTTTAGGGGGTGGACTCAGTGGCCTTATACCCTACAGAAGTCCTTCCCCTCCCCAAACACCACCGTCCCCAGGCTGCACCTACCTAAATCTCCAGGAACTTCCCGACCCGGAGCTGGCAACCCTAAGCCATAAGCTGTCATGGGACAATCGATACAACGACCCTGTAAAGTAGGTCAGAATCTTGCAAGGGGGACACTGAGAGAAAGTGGCTCAGCCCCCCCTCCAAGTTCACGGCACGTTTGGGATTCAAACGGGTGACTCTCTAGGTGCAGTCAGACGGCGTGCCGAAGCGGTTTAAACTGCTCCAGTTCTGGCCGGACTATATTTGCTCCGGGACAAGCGTGGTCACACGTACCTCTATCACTGCACAGCACATTGCTCCTGAGCGTCCACATTTCAGGCGTGCAGCAGCGTGCGTTGGCAGTTGTTTTAATTTTTTTTACAGTTTGCGCATGCGCATAGGCAATCTTTCATATAATAGAGATCCTCGCGCATGCGCAGAACACCGTATCCCGAAAAGCATGCCCTGAAGCGAAGACTTCCCTTTAAACTTTCACACTGAAACTGGCCTCCGTGAGGTCCTGGACTCCTCTAAAGCCTTAAACTAGGCACTGTTGTTTTTGTTATCGCTGGGGCGAAGCTCCGCCTATGCGCATACTGATGACGCTTAAAAAAAAAGGAGGACGAAAAGCGGAAGCCTCGGGCTTCCCCAGCAGCTTTCCAGGGTGTGTGAGGCACTCGGAAGTGGCTCGACACCGGAGGAGCGATCACACGGGGGGTGGGGGGAATGCGGCTGGAACCGGAGAAGCAGGAAAATCCCACTTGGGGACCTGGTATCTAAATACTCCGTTTTAAAGGGGGTTTGCACCGGAAAGTGATGGCTGGGGACGGGAGGCAGATGTTGACCATGTGATTGCACATAAATAGTCCATTTCTAACCAGCACGTATACCGGTGCTCAAATGGCCCGTCTGAGCGCGCCCTCTCATTCATCACTCCAAGGCACTGCATCACAGCACTTCTCAGAGCGCCCTCCCATTTTGGAAACTTCTGTTGGGTATTACAAGTTGAAAACACTCAGTATATCTGGGGTTAAATGTTTGTTTATGTTGCTCACAGGAAGTCACATGTTTCTCATGTAACCAATGTTCTTTAGATGTGGAAAGCCCGGGAATTTTCTCCCTGATCTAGGGATTTGATTGGGACTAAAGTGTCAAGGTGTATTACTATTTTATGGCTTCCCGTCTTTGTTTTGGTGTTCTGACGAAGAAGAAGAGCAGCCCTAATCTCCTCTCTTCTAGTTTTGTCTTTGTAGAGTAAGGATGTAGCCGATTTTGCTCTGTTGTTATTTTCATCTCAGTTACCCTTCCCCATGCTAGAATTTAGTAAAAACTTTATATTTTAATCACACATGGAGTCTCAGTCTGAATTATTTTACTCTGGCACTGCTGGACTATATTATCTCTGCTAAATACCAATTTTTCAATATCTCCCTATCAGTGTTCCCTCTAAGCTGAGCCAGCTCACAGTTTTTTAGCCTCTGGCTCACACATTTTTGTCTTTGCTCAGGAAGGAAAGCTCCAGAGCAAACTATTTTATGCAGTGGCCAAATCACCTGCTCCCAACTTTAATGCCAGTAGCTCACAAAGTAGAATTTTTGCTCACAGGACTCCACAGCTTAGAGAGAACATTGCTCACTATCACCCAACAACTTCACCCACCAGTTCTCATGACAAGGAGAACCACGGACTGCCTCTCCTTTCTCTCATCAAGGCCGTACTGCCAATCAGGGCTTTTTTTATTGGGGGGAACGTGCCGGATCCAATTCCTCTTTGACAAAATCCTTTTAAAGATGTTTAAAAGTTTAAAAGTTCACGTGTTTTCAGTACACAGACTGACAACTCTGTTTCCCTTGCGAGAGTTCCGGCGCCTCTTCTTCCAAAAAGAGAGAGAGAGAGAAGCCCTGCTTGCCGTGCTCCCTAAGGACATGGCTATACCCCTTCTCTCGGGTCTAGTCCTGCAAGCAGCTGAGCCGATCTCAGCAGAGGCGGGATCCAGTCGAGCGCAACAGGGCCGGGCTTGTCCTCTCTTGGTGTTTACCCTCCGTCATTCCCAACAGAACAAACTCCAATAAAACAGAGGATGCGAGATGTTTTTGAAAAGGAGAAGATGAAGCCCCATACCTGAAGCATTCCTCACCGTTGCATATGCCAAATGACGGCAGGCGGTGGGGGGGGGCGAATTTAGGTAGGGCTGGTTTATTAAGAGCATTGCAACAGGGGCTACTCTTCCCATCGCCACCCCCAAAGTTGGCATGAGACACCCAGCAGCTGAAGAGGGCACGGAGCCCTTCCCATAAATGACACCCCCAGAGGCAAAGCAGCTGCAGAGAAGCCCAGGTTGCGTTTCCCTAACCAGAGTGCCAATTTGTATTTATTACTTCTCCGCGTGGGGGATCCCAAATGCCCTGGCAGTGACTGGCAGTGAGTGCAATTATGGCTCCCGGGTCTGGATGCCAAGGAAAGGGCTGTTGTAACGTTTGAAAGGATTGCACGAGAGGGGAAATCGTACCAGAAGAAGAGGAAGAGGAAGAGGAGGAAGGAGAAGGAGATGGAGAAGAAGAAGAAGAAGAAGAGGAAGAGGACGAGGAGGAGGAGGACGAGGAGGAGGAAGAGGAGGGGGGGAAGGAGGATGAGATTGGATTTATACTCCGCCCTTCACTACCCAAAGGAGTCTCAGAACAGCTTACAAACTCCCTTCCCTTCCCCACAACAGACATCCTGTGTGGTGGGTGGGGCTGAGAGAGCTCTGACAGAAACTGCTCTTTTTCAAGAACAGCTCTGACAGAACTACGGTTTGCCCAATTAATCCAGCAGGTGCAAGTGGAGGAGTGGGGAATCAAGTACGGTTCTCCCAGATTAGAGTCCCCGCCAGGGGTCGTTTTGTATAAAAAGAGCTAGGGGAACTCATTAGCATAACTCATTAGCATATGCCACACCCCCTGACGTCACCGGAAGTCCACGCCCGGTTCCCCCAGATTAGAGTCCCCGCACTTACCACTACACCAAACTGGCTCTCACCAAACCAGGTATGTTGGCTACCCCTCCCCTTTATTCAAGCATTTGGACGGGAAAAGCAGCACCTGGCAGAATTCTCCCTCCTTTGCACCTCTTCAGGGGAGTTTTCTCTAGGTCTGGACCTGGGAAGCCCTTGGTAAAATATCTGTGCACCAGGCGGAGGTGAATACATGAAGCTGCCTTTATATCGAATCCGACCCTGGGTCCATCAAGGTCAGTATTGTCTACTCAGGTTGGCAGCCACTATCCAGGGTCTCAGGCAGAGGTCTTTCCCATCACCTCCTGCCTGATCCTTCCAGCTGTTCACAAGAACAACCAGTCCAGCATTCCCCTCTAAGCTGAATGAGTGTGAGCGAGCTCTCGGTTTTTTAGCCTCCGGTTCACACATTTTTGTCTCCGCTCGGGAAGGTGGGCTCCAGAGCAAACTAATTTACGCAGCGGCCAAATGGCTGGCTCACAACTTTAATGCCAGTCGCTCACAAAGTAGAATTTTTGCTCACAGGACTCCACAACTTAGAGGGAACACTGCCAGGAAGTCTTGAGCAGGGTTCTGAAAAGAAAAGAGAAATCCTGCAGTGTGATCCCCCCAAAAAAAGCTTTTTTTCTGGGAGTAAGTCCCACTGAGTAGACCCAACTAGCATTCGGAGTGGACCTTCTCAGGACTGCTGTCTTAAATCGCCTACAAGATGGGCGTGGTTGAGATCTTCATACACAGATGCTGCAGTGATATGCTATGTTGACTATATTAAATGCTGATATTTATCCAGATAGGATTATTGGCCGGCGCAGAATCCCACGGCTAGGAGCTCCATCAAGCTGGTCACGTGTTCCTCTTGTTTATTTTTGGGCTGCCTTGCCACCTCGGTTTTGCAAGTAGCAACAGGCAGATGCAGAGACACACGGTGAGAAAGAAGCAGGGTTTGAGTGGGCGCGTTTGGTCCCCCCCCCCAATGACTTTGCCACAGGAGGCTGACGGCACGGATTGCAGTTTCATTTACACCTCTGCCCCCACGTGCGGTTTTTCCGAGGCTTGCACTGGCTCTGGATTAGGGCTGCTGACCAGTGTTCCCTCTAAGCTGAGTTAGTGTGAGCTAGCTCACAGTTTTTTAGCCTCCGGCTCACAGACTTTTTTTCTTAGCTCAGGAAGCATGGCTCCAGAGCAAACTAATTCATGCAGCTGCCAAATCGCTCGCTCACAACTTTAATGCCCGGAGCTCACCAAGTAGAGTTTTTGCTCACAGGACTCCACAGCTTAGAGGAGCCTTGGTGCCGACTCCAGGTTGGGAACGTCCGGGAGATTTGGAGGCAGAGCCTGGGGATTGCAGGATTTGGGGAAGAGGGAAGTTCAGTAGGGGATCATGCCATTCAGTCCACCCTACAAAGCAGCCATTTGCCCCAGGGGAGTGGATTGCAGCAGTCTGGAGATCAGTTACATAGGAACAGAAGAGAAGCCAATGTTGGATCAGGCCAATGGCCTTCCAGTCCAACACTCTGTGTCACACAGTGGCCAAAACCCAGGTGCCATCAGGAGGTCCACCAGCAGGGCCAGAACTCCAGAAGCCCTCCCAATGTGGCCCCCCAAGCACCAAGAATACACAGCATCACTGACCCAGATATAAGAACATAAGAGAAGCCATGTTGGATCAGGCCAATGGCCCTTCCAGTCCAACACTGTGTCACACAGTGGCCAAAACCCAGGTGCCATCAGGAGGTCCACCAAAAGGGCCAGAACTCCAAAAGCTATCCCAATGTGGCCCCCGAAGCACTAAAAATACACAGCATCTCTGCCCGAGATATAAGAACATAAGAGAAGCCATGTTGGATCAGGCCAAAGGCCCTTCCAGTCCAACACTGTGTCACACAGTGGCCAAAAACACCAGGTGGCATCAGGAGGTCCACCAGCATGGCCAGAAATCAGAAGCCCTCCCACTGTGCCCCCCAAGCACCAAGAATACACAGCATCACTGACCCAGATATAAGAACATAAGAGAAACCATGTTGGATCAGGCCAATGGCCCTTCCAGTCCAACACTCTGTGTCACACAGTGGCCAAAAGCCAGGTGCCATCAGGAGGTCCACCAGCAGGGCCAGAAATCAGAAGCCCTCCCACTGTTGCTCCCCAAGCACCAACTGTAATTAAGGGAGATCTCCAGGCCCCACCTGGAGGGTAGCAAACCTGAGAAGTTAGATGGAAGAATGAATGGAACAACTTTCAACAGCAGGCCGGGTGTGTGTGTGTGTGTGTATGTGCAACTTCTGAAACTCCCCAAATTCAAACACAAGCCAACATAAATTAACAGGATTCATGCCTCAGCTAGGCTAACTGATTTCCTGCCTTTTTTGCAAGCAGACATGGGATATCATCTGGAGGATCGGGCCCCGGGCTTGATCCTCCAGGAAGCTTCCTGCTGGGTTCATGCTAGACTTAGATGCATGATCAGATCTAAAGGAGCTGAGGAGGGCGCGGAGTCCTGAAAGAGGGCAGTAAGATGTGCAGAGAGGAAGGCCAGGAGCCATGGGTGTGCATGCTCAGGCACACATATTTTAAAAGCTACTCGAGTACGATGGCATTTTAAGGACTGGGGCATTTTAACATGTTGGGAAAGCTGGATCCAGAAAGCCATTTGCTGTGGTAGCAGAGCAAAAAGGTATCCTGGGTCGGAATGAATGAATGAATGAATGAATTAATTAATTAATTAATTAATTAATTAATTCTCACGGGCCACCGCAGACTCCTAGTCATCTCATTTCAAATGCAAAGATACAATTGGAATGAACAAGGAAATCCGGTTGACACATGGAGCTGCCATATACTGATCCTGACCATTGATACAACACAGTCTTGTCTACTGAAACTGGCAGCAGCTCTCCAGGGTCTCAGGCAGAAGACCTTTCACATAACCTAATGTCCTGTCCTTTCTAACTGGAGAAGCCAAGGACTGAACCTGGGACCTCCTCCAGGCCAAGCAGATGCTCTACCACTGAGCCATGGTATGCCTCAAGTGTGTCCCTGTTTTCATATGAAGCTGCCTCATGTTGAATCAAACCATCAAGGTCCATCAAGGTCAGTATTGTCAACTCAGACTGGCAGCGGCTCTCCAGGGTCTCAGGCAGAGGTCTTCCACAGCACCTTCTATCTGATCCTTTCATCTAGAGATTCCGGGGGACTGAACCTGGGACCTTCTAAATGTCAACCAGATGCTCTACAACTGGGCTACAGCCCCTCTTCAAACACACTCGTGAACACATGAAGCCGCCTGATACTGAATCAGACCCTCCATCCATCAAAGTATGAATCGTCTACTCAGACACTGGGGCTCTCCAGGATCTCAGGCTAACTTTCACATCATGTACCACCTGATCCTTTTAGCTGGAGATGCCAGGGATTGAACCTGGGACCTTCTGCGTGTCAAGCAGATGCTCTACCACTGAGCCACAGCCTGAGGTACAATGTCTTGGTGACCCACAAGGTGCTGAACAGCTCAGAACTAAGGTCTCGCATACACACCTTAGGTATGAGCTTGATGAACTCCTAAACAGGACAGGAGCTTTAATGGGACAGTACTCTTAAACCAGGAGCTGCGGTGGCTCAAGTGGTTAAGATGCTGAACTGCAGGCTGTGGAAGGTCAGCAGTTCAGCAGTTCGAGACCCGGGTGCCGCAAGACGGAGTGAGCTCCCATCTCTAGTTCCAGCTCCTGCCAACCTAACAGTTCGAAAGCAAGAAATTGCAAGTAGATAAATAGGTACCACTTCGGTGGGAAGGTAACAGCGTTCCGTGCACCTTGGTGTTTAGTCATGCCGGCCACATGACCAAGGAAACATCTTCGGACAACGCTGGCTCTTCGGCTTTGAAACAGAGATGAGCACCGCAACCCTAGAGTCGGATTCGACTGGCTTTCGAGCAAGGGAACCTTTACCTTTACCTTTTTACTCTTAAACCACTATGTATGAGCATGAAGCCTAAATCTTCTGGTTTGGGGTTTCCCAAAGGGATGGATGCAGTTGGCTTGCTGTAGGGAACTTGTCATATGGAATATTCCTTTCTAACTCTTCATTTCTGGCTATTGGAAGTAGGATGTTTACATTATTTATTTTTAAACTGTATCTTGCCTTTCCGACAAATGTTCAGTTGTAGCAGTTCATTTTCCTCTGTTAGTTTACTGTCTAACACAAGGACTGGATACATGCATGTGAAACACTATCACACCGCAGCTGACTTATGGCCACCCCAGCAAGGGGCTTTCAAGGCAAGGGAGAAGCAGAGGTGGTCTGCCATGGCCTTCCTCTGCAGAGCCTTCCTTGGCGGTCTCCCATCCAAGTACTGACCCTGCTTAGCTTCCAACTTATTGCCACCCCAGCAAAGGGCTTTCAAGGCAAGGGAGATGAAGAGGCGGTTTGCCATGGCCTTCCTCTGCAGAGCCTTCCTTGGCGGTCTCCCTTCCAAGTACTGACCCTGCTTAGCTTCCAACTTATGGCCACCCCAGCCAGGGGCTTCCAAGGCAAGGGAGATGAAGAGGTGGTCTGCCATGGCCTTCCTCTGCAGAGCCTTCCTTGACGGGTGCCCTCCCATGTACTGACCCTGCTTAGCTTCTGAGATTTGATGAGACCAGGCTACACCATGCCACCTTCCTTCCCTAGCTGATACATGCTGCCTTTTAATAAAAAGTCCCTGAAATCCAGTGAAGGTTGCCAGCTCTAGATTGGGAACTTGGGGGATTTTGATGGTGGAATTTGGTAAAATTGGGGTTTGGGGAGGTAAGAGACCCCGGTGGAGTCCAGCACCACAGAGTCCATCCTCCAAAGCAGCCATTATTCCCCAGGGGAACAGATTTCTGTAGTCTGGAGCAATGCTCCCTCTAAGCTATGGAGTCCTGTGAGCCAAAATTCTACTTTGTGAGCTACTGGCATTAAAGCTGTGAGCGGGCGATTTGGCTCCTGCATAAATTAGTTTGCTCTGGAGCCCTCCTTCCTGAGCTAAGACAAAAATGTGTGAGCCAGAGGCTAAAAAACTGTGAGCTAGCTCACACTAACTCAGCTTAGAGGGAACACTGGTCTGGAGATTGACTGTAATTTTGGGAGATCTTCGGGGCTTACCTAGAGGTTGGCAACCCCCAATCCAGGTTTGTTCCAAGCTGCCAGACAATTCCACAGCCTCTCCTGCTTCCAGAGCGCCAGTTCCCAAAACCGATCCCGGTCTCTTCAAAAAGCCACACCTTACCCTCCCCGGTTCTTAGCATGTCCCCCCAAAGCCATTAACTCCTGCTGGTGTCTCTCTTCCAGCCAGAGAGCTTTTTCACCTTTTCCGTGGCATGGGCATAGCGGAGGGCCTCTCCATGTTCTCATAGGCAGCATCGATTTGGGAAGGACATGAATCTTTGAGAGACGGCAATTAGCTCTGACACTTTAATAACAACAATTAAAAGAAAGAGCCTTCATTTATTCCATGTCCGA
>NW_015165839.1:468176-468777 GCF_001447785.1 Gekko japonicus | reverse complement strand
CCTGCTGCTGCCGGCAAGAGACATGAGAGTTGAATTGATCCACTCTCCGCAAAGAAGGGCTGTCAGGAGGGGAATGACTCTAAAGCCCATCAATGCCTTCGAACTCAGGACACGCCCCTGCTCCTTGGAGGCAATGCCAGAAGGTGAGGGGGGGAGGAGTCTCTCCCAATTGTCCCTCTGAGGGTCAAGAGCAGGAGGGTGTTGCTGTTGAATATATTTCCAAATGATTATGAAAAAGAGAATAGGTATTTGACTGTTTATATGACGACAGCTGCAAGAATCTTATATGCCAAATATTGGAAAACTATGGTGATACCAACGAGACAGGAGTTTGTGAATAAACTTTTTGAAACCGCAGAAAATGATAAACTGACTCTAGAAATGAGATTAAGTAAAGAGTGGACATTTCAAAAAACATGGAAAAAGTTTTATGATTGGTATAATGCAAATGTAATAGAAGACTAGGCAAGGATAGCGCAATGGACTTGAAAACACAGAAGATAGAAGAATGGAAAGTGTTTGATATAGCATTTTTATTCATTAAGTAATTGCATATAAGCATATAATGTAACTGCACTCTTGGTATATACGTTATGTGTAG
>NW_015165839.1:462493-467870 GCF_001447785.1 Gekko japonicus | reverse complement strand
TCAAATGCTTTGGCCACCCAATGAGAAGGGAGCACTCACTGGAGAAGACCCTGATGCTGGGAAAGACTGAAGGTCAAAGAAGACGGGAACGACAAAGGATGAGATGGTTAGACAGTGTTACCAATGCAATGAACATGAGGTTCAGCACACTCCAGAGCACAATAGAAGACAGGAGTATCTGGCGTGATGTGGTCCATGGGGTCGCGATGAGTCGGTCTTGACTGTGCGACTGAACAACAACAACAACATAAATATATGAAGAAGAAGAGGAGGAGAGAAGTCTCCTCAGAGTCTCAGAGTGGTTTACAAACTCCTTTCCCTTCCCCTCCCCACAACAGACACCCCGTGATGCAGGTGGGGCTGAGAGAGCTCTGACAGGAACTGCTCTTTTTCACGGACAGCTCTTATTAGAACTACGGCTTGCCCAAGGTCATCCAGTCAGGTGCAAGTGGAGGAGTGGGCAATCAAACCCGGTTCTCCCAGATTAGAGTTCGAGCACTTAACCACTTCACCAAACTGGTGAACACTGAAATTGCATTTAAAATAATATATAAACCAGGGCTATTTTTGGGCAGGAACGCACAGGAACGGAGTTCCGGCTGGCTCCCAAGTTGGCCACGCCCAGCAGGAACCCATTAGCATAATAGGCCACACCCAACAGTAGGAAGTCATTAGGATTGGCTACATTAGGGGTGTGTGGCCTAACATGCAAAGGGTTCCTGCTACAAAAAAAGCCCTGGGTTTTGACAACAAACAAGGTAAACAGAATAACAAGCAAAAGGTGGGTGTGGCTGGATGACCACACTTCTGGTAACATGGGGGTGCGGTCTAATGTGCTAATGAGCTGTGCTGTCAGGCGTGTGGCCTATTATGCTAATGAGTTCCTGCTGGGCTTTTTCTACAAAAAGAGCCCTGTAAAATAACACATATACGCAACACCCAAACCGTAAGGAGGGCCGATAACAGAAAGGGAGGGGGTTAAAATTGAAGCAAAATGCCCCCACCCCATTGATACTTTTTAAAAAGTGATTGCTTTCTTAGGATTCCAGGATTTTAAATCAGATTAGATGGCTCACGGGATGAACTTTAACAGCTGCCATTCACTTTGTACGCTTTAATCATTTTTGCTATCTTGTTCCTGCCGTCTTACTTTAGAACATTTTTTTTCCCAGGGCCTTGAGAATTTGTAAAGCAGGAGGACGCGGTAACTCTTACAAACACATGAAACATTTTTGTTTATTGATTGAATAATCCATCCTGCTCTCTCCATACAATAGCATACGATTTCTTTTAAAAACGCACCGACTGGAGGAAGAGTGAAAGAGCCCGAGTGATCAAAGCCCGGCCAGCATTTGGGTCTGTACAGACTGGATGTAAGTCCAACACCCCAACAGAATAGCCCTTCCTGGTGGGTTGCCAGTCTCCAGGCGGTGGCTGGAGATTCCCTTGGGATGGCAACTGATCTCCCGGCGGCAGCAATTGGTTCACCTGGAGAAAGCCACCACTTCGGAAGAGGGACTCTATGGTATTATACCCCATTCAAGTCCCTCCACTTCCTAAGCTCCACCCTCCTCAGGCTCCACCCCCTCTCCAAATTTCCAGGTATTTTCCAACCAATGCTCCCTCTAAGCCAGGGGTGTCGAACTCAATTGTTATGAGGGCTGGATCTGACATAAATGAGACCTTGTTGGGCCGGGCCATGTGTGTCATAAAAGGTAATGCCAGGCAGCGGAGATATAAACTTTATAAAGGACAGAAACACAAAGATGCTTAAAACATTAGCTCTGTAAGCTGCAAACCTACTTTTGACTTATTGACATTCACCACAGGAATCTCCTGCTCAGAGTTCTGAGTCTAGGACCCAGGTTAGAACATGAAATGGCCGAGTGATTAAGAGAGTCTGGCGAAGCAAGCTGTGATGCAGAAGCAGAACTGGAAGCAGGAGATGGCCAGTTCCACTGCGGGCCTGATGGAAGCCCTCCGGGGGCCTGATCCGGCCCCTGGGCCACATGTTTGACACCCCTGCTCTAAGCTATGGCGTCTCGTGAGCAAAAATTCTGCTTTGTGCACTACTGGCATTAAAGTTGTGAGCAAGACATTTGGCTGCTGCATAAATCAGTTTGCTCTGGAGCCGCCCTTCCTGAGCTGAGACAAAAATCTGTGGGCTGGGGGCTAAAAAACTGTGAGCTAGCACACACTAACTCAAGCTTAGAGGGAACACCGTTTCCAACCTGGAGCTGGCAACCCTTCTTCCTGCTAAAAGCACCGTCTCTCAGTGGCCTCTGCAGGACAGATGTAATGAGGGCCTCTCCGTCACAGAGCCCGGCCGGCCTTGGCATGGAACACTCCGCTCCCCTTTCAATCTCCATGAAAAGCAATCCTTCCTGGGCAGGGTCAGATCTCATCACTTAAAGACGAGGCACTGGGGCACAGGCACGCACAGCACCCCACAGTTTCCAAAGTAATTTATGTGGCTCCCCGTCCCCTCCTCCAGAGACTTAACGCCTCCTCTCCACATCTGCAGCTGTATTTATTGTGGGAAAGCATTAGCCACGGTCTGAAGGCCACGGGAGGCTGTCAAAAGGCCACGGCTGGTTACCAGCCTGCCGGAGGGATGGGGAAGAAAAGAGCTCAGGAGAAAGAGCCCGGGCTTCCGTGACCTTGGGCGAGGAGGTGGGGAGCCAGAGGGGGTTTCTTTTCCGCAGGAAGGAGCCTCCCCGGAGTTGCCATGGGGATATGCAGCGGCTGCAGTGAAACGGGTCTGGGGGATTAGATGCAAGTCCCTGGGAAAGAAACACAAAGCTGGAAGGGACCTCATAAGAACATAAGAGAAGCCAATGTTGGATCAGGCCAATGGCCCATCCAGTCCCACAAGACCAGGCACCATCAGGAGGTCCAGCAGTGGGGCCAGGACACTGGAAGCCCTCCCCACTGCTGCCCCCCCAAGCAAAGCAACAAGAATACAGAGCATCACTTGCCCCAGACTGAGAGTTCCTAGCTATACTTTGTGACTAACAGCCACTGATGGACCTCTGCTCCAGATGTTTATCCAATTCCCTCTTGAAGCTTGTCCATGCTTGTAGCCGCCGCCACCTCCTGTGGCAGTGAATTACATGTGTTCATCACTCTTTGGGTGAAGAAGGACTTCCTTTTATCCGTTCTCACCCGACTGCTCAGCGATTTCATGGAGTGCCCACGAGTTCTTGTATTGTGAGAAAGGGAGAAAAGGACTTCTTTCTCGACCTGCTCTGTCCCATGCATAATCTTGTAAACCTCGATCATGTCACCCCTCAGCCGTCATTTCTCCAAGCTAAAGAGCCCCAAGCGCTTTAACCTTTCTTCATAGGGAAAGTGTTCCAACCCTTTGATCATTCGAGTTGCCCTTTTCTCAAGGGTCATCTAGGCCAGACCCCTGCATGACATGGGGAATTCACAGCTACCTCCCCCCCATTCCCCCAGTGACCCCTGCTCTATGCCCAGAGGAAGGCAAAAAACCCTCCAGGATCAAGGGTCTGGGTTGTAAAAAACCTGGAGACTTTGGGAGCGGATCCGGGAAAGGGCGGGGTTTGGGAGAGAAGGGGCCTCAGCAGGGTCCAATGCCACAGAGCCCACCCTTCAAAGCAGCCATTTCCCCCCAGGGGAGCTGATCGCTGTCAGCTGGAGATCAGTTGTAAAAGCGGGGGATGTCCAGGCCCCACCTGGAGGCTGGCAACCCTACCAGGATCCCTGGGCCAATATGGCCTGGAGGAAAACCCCTTCCCAACTCCAAAGTGGAGACCAGCATTACCCGTGGGCAGGGGACATTTCGTAGAAAAAGAGGTGCAAGAGCTCATTAGCATAATTCATTAGCATAACTCATTTGCATAGGCCACACCCCCTGACATCACCGGAAGTGTGTCAGAAGGCAACACCCACCGCTCAGGCTCCACTGGACTGTTTTGGACTGCTAGCAATTGGGGGGGGGGAACGTGCAGATCTGTCCTCACAGAGGAGGGAGAGCTTGTGCCTGAATAAAACTTGGTCTTAAAGGTGCCACTGGACTGTTTTGGACTGGGGGGTGGGGTGGGGGCTCTGCAACATACCTGGCTGTTTCTTGCTCTGACTGAGGGCTGCTGGGAGCAGGGGGTGGGGTTTGTTGCATGTGCCCGCCCCCTGGGCTCTTTACTGCCCGAGCTCCGCTCCTGTGCGCTCCCGCAGGAAACGATCCCTGCCCCTGGGCATGTAAGAAATGGCCACAGGAGCTGAACACTGACTCACCCCCTCCTGCCCTCCCTCTCACAATCTGCTTAAGTTCACAGAAGCGGCCTTGCTGTCAGATGCCCCCCTAGCCTCTGTTTCGAAACCTCCAAATGAGGAGAGGCCCACCGCCTCCCGAGGAAGCCTGTTCCACCATGGAACCTCTGTTAACAGTCGGGAAGTCCTTCCTAATGTTTAGCTGAAAACTCTTTATGTTTCACTGGCTTAAAAGTGGAATCTGTGCTGTGTGACATGGGAACAAACGGGACAGCCGGAGATCCCCCGGAGTGTCCCAAACTCCCGGAGCTCCCGGAGGAGATACGGGCCTTGCGGGACCTTGTGCAGTTCCGCGGGGCCTGTGAGACAGAGCTCTTCCGCCAGGCTTACGAGTAGGAGCCGCCGCCATCACTATTCCACCATCGTCAATTTTCCATCGTCGCACCTCCACCACCATGTGTGTGGGTACCAGCATTCCCTCTAAGCTGAGTTGGTGTGAGCTAGCTCACAGTTTCTTAGCCTCCAGCTCACAGATTTTTGCCTCAGCTCAGGAAGGAGGGCTCCAGGGCAAACTAATTGATGCAGCAGCCCAATCGCTCACTCACAACTTTAATGCCAGTAGAATTTTTGCTCACAAGACTCCACAGCTTAGAGGGAACGTTGGTGGGTACCATCGGGATGTGTGACGACCCTGGATGAAGAAGGGATGGCAGGGCTGCTGGAACGTATGGGGAAATATTGGTCTGGGACTGTAGCATCAGAACCCACCTTGCGATTAATGATTGATGAGATAACCAGAGCACCGACATTTTATGTATTATATTTTATTCTGTTTTTATCTGTTTTATCTTTGGCACTTGTGCCTCGTCTGTGAGCCGCCCTAAGCCCCTTGGGGGAGGCCAGGAGAGAAGTCTAAATAAAAAATTAAAAAAAACGAGACAAAGGCAGCAACCCCACTGGCCGCTTCATAGGGTTGCCAAATAAGCCCGAGGGGCGGGGAAACCCCTCCTTCGGAGCCCCGATTTACACCCCAGCGGAATTGGGGCCCGGGGAAAACCCCGCCCCCGAAGCTGCATTGCTGACGCTGGGGGCGTGGCCGAGCTCGGCGGGGGGGAAACCATGTGGTTTTCCCCCCGACGAGCTC
>NW_015165839.1:442029-462375 GCF_001447785.1 Gekko japonicus | reverse complement strand
TTCTTTTGTCCATTCTCTGTGCAGGTGGCCGCCGCTAAAGCCTCACTGCCCCGGCCAGTCATCAAGTGGATAAAAGGATCCTCCTGTCCAGCCCCACCCCCTGACTACAAAGTCCAGCCCGTCACTCAAACACGGAAAGTACAATGGGGTGCTGGGAGGAGACTGAATGCCCCACGTGCCTGGGCTGCAAGGAACTGGGCTTAGAACAGAGGTGGCCAAACTGTTGCTCGGGAGCTGCATGCGGCTCTTTCACACGCCAGGAGGCTCCCCATCAGTGTTCCCTCTAAGCTGAGTTAGTGTGAGCTAGCTCATAGTTTTTTAACTTCCAGCTCACACTTTTTTGTCTGAGCTCAGGAAGGATGGGCTCCAGAGCAAACTAATTAATGCAGTAGACAAATCACTCGCTCACAACTTTCATGCCGGTCACTCACAAAGTAGAATTTTTGCTCACAAGACTCCACAGTTTAGAGGGGACATTGCTCCCCATCCATTTGCTCTCTCTCTTTCTTTCTGCCTCTCTTCCTTCATCCCTCCCCCATCGATTTGCCTCCTTTGTCTCTCTCTTTCTCTCTCTCCTTATCTCTTTCTTTCCACCTCTGTCATTCTTTCTTCCCACCTCTCTCTCTTTTTCTTTCTTAAACAAATAAATATCATTAGCCAAAAAAATAAATATCGGCCCCAGCCACACGTGCTGGAAAACGCGGGGGGGGGGGAGGCGTGGCTATTTGCGCTGTCACATTCTGATCCGCCATTATGCGATCAGACGTGACGGCAGCGCACCGGGGCTTCGTCCTTCGGCGCACTGCAAAGAGGGCGGCCGGAGGGAACAGGCGCGCATCGGCGTGATCACACTGAACGAGTCCATCTGCAGCCCGTGGCAAACTATTTCCTAGTAGATCTTTGCCGGTACTTTTTAACGGCGCATCTTCGCCGGCATGCCACGGGTTGGCCACGGGTGCGCTACGCTTCCCAGACGTTGCGGTGTGATCGCGCCCCGAAAATCCTCCCACTATTTGTGCCTTTTGCGCGGCAAATTCGCGTGTGACCGGGGCCATCATTGGACGAATAGATATTATTATCAATATCTGCTTTTCCCCATTTTGTTTTTATTTTTGGCAGTCTCATTTAATGTTAATAAAAAGCAAAATTACATATCTTTTCAATAAGAACGTGTGTGTGACATGTGTTCGTGTCTTGTGGCTCTCAAGCATCTGATACTTATTCTATGTGGCTCTTACGTTAAGCAATTGTGGCCACACCTGGCTTAGAGGAAGGACAAAGGCAGCCCCAGTTTCCACCCTGAAGTTACTGCTTAGCTGAGTCTCTGGCAAACAGGCTGAGGGAAGCACGTAACCCATGAAAAGCCAAGTGAAGCCCTAAGAAACCAATAGACAGCTTTAAAACGACGGCACAGCAGCCCCATTGCCGCCCACCTAGGGATGCCAACTCCAGGCTTTGGAAATACTTGGATATTTGAGGGTGTGGCCTGGGAAAGTGGGGTTTAAGGACCGGGGGGTGGGGGGGTGGACTTGTTAGGGCATAATGCCAGGCAGTCTACCTTCTGGAAGCAGCCACTGTCTGGAAGAGAAGTGGGAATGCTTGAAACAAAGAAGCAAAAACAATTTATGCAGTCGGGAGATCTGTTGTGATTCCAGGAGATCGCCAGCCTGAACCTGGAGGTTGGCAACCCTATCACCTCACACTACAGCCCAGAATTCTGTCCACCATAAGATATTTCCCCCACTCCAAACACAAAATATAGGAATATCTCATTCAGCATCCAAAAAAAGGTTTACTTTTTAATAGTGTCAGAGCCCCTGCACATAACCCACACAGACACTATGAACTGGATCGAGGCCCTGAGGCTGGGAGACCTTACGTTAAGCAATTGTGGCCACACCTGGCTTAGAGGAAGGACAAAGGCAGCCCCAGTTTCCACCCTGAAGTTACTGCTTAGCTGAGTCTCTGGCAAACAGGCTGAGGGAAGCACGTAACCCATGAAAAGCCAAGTGAAGCCCTAAGAAACCAATAGACAGCTTTAAAACGACGGCACAGCAGCCCCATTGCCGCCCACCTAGGGATGCCAACTCCAGGCTTTGGAAATACTTGGATATTTGAGGGTGTGGCCTGGGAAAGTGGGGTTTAAGGACCGGGGGGTGGGGGGGTGGACTTGTTAGGGCATAATGCCAGGCAGTCTACCTTCTGGAAGCAGCCACTGTCTGGAAGAGAAGTGGGAATGCTTGAAACAAAGAAGCAAAAACAATTTATGCAGTCGGGAGATCTGTTGTGATTCCAGGAGATCGCCAGCCTGAACCTGGAGGTTGGCAACCCTATCACCTCACACTACAGCCCAGAATTCTGTCCACCATAAGATATTTCCCCCACTCCAAACACAAAATATAGGAATATCTCATTCAGCATCCAAAAAAAGGTTTACTTTTTAATAGTGTCAGAGCCCCTGCACATAACCCACACAGACACTATGAACTGGATCGAGGCCCTGAGGCTGGGAGACACAGGGGCCCCTGCCACACGGGGGGGGGGGAGCATGGGCAAAGTGCTTTTGAAAGCCACACCAAAAGAGTCACACGGCGGCGGGATAACATAGATCCCCTGAGCCGCCGCGCAGTTCCTTCCCGGCATGATCACATGCCGGCAGGGGGGAGCCACTGAAGGCAGAGTGCAGCAGCCGAACTGCGCATGTGTGCGCATGCACAGTTCAGCCGGAAACCTGGATTGCTCCAGACGACGGGCGCACCGGCGATCCCACAGCCGCGCTTGATGCGGCGTTCCTGGTAAGTCCTCCTCTGTAGGAGGTTCTTTTTTGCAGCGGGTTTTCCGGCTTTAGGGACGGATTGGGGATGGGTGCGCGCCGCTTCCCAGATGTTGCGGTGAGATCGCGCCCGTTTGCTGTGCCCCCGATCCATCCCTCTCCTGGGCCAAAACCTTCCGTGTGACCGGGACCAAGGTTAACCTCTGCTTCTCCACAGGGGCCCAAGTTCTGCCAAAATTGAGGGTCAAATACTGCTGTGCATTTCAATGGGACACCGCACGCATATTCCTCAATGAGAAAAGACTCTTCCCCATTATAAAAGCTCTTCACCGGCTAACAGCTGGTTTCCAAGAAATTGCTTGTTTGGACCTACACATTCTTGCTACAGCTCGGGACCAGCTCTCTGAAGAACTGCTGACTCCTTTGTAAACCTGCCAGTATTTTAACCTCTATATTGGTGGCCCTACTTTGAGTGTCTTTGCCTACAAAGGTCAGACAGGTGGTGGGCAGAGATAGGGCCTTCTTCGTGGTGGCCTCCAGTTGTGAGCACAGGGCCTTCTCAGTGGTGGCTTCCAGTTGTGAAATGGCCTTCCCTAGAACCTTGGATCAGCAATGGTGTTTAGGTCCCAGGTTAATACAGTTTTATTCTCCAGAGCTTTTAGTGGAGTATATTTTGTTTCTATTGCTTTTCAGGGAAAGCTTTAATCCTGTTTTATTGTAGTTTTGCTTCTATTTATTTTTGTTTTAATCCTTGTTTTAAAAAGAAATCTTGTTTGATTTTCCATTGTTAGCCACAGTCATGATTAAGTAGACCGGTAGGATAGAAATACTTAAACACAACAGACGGGGGAAAGAGAGCCAGTTTGGCATAGTGGTGGACTCTAATCGGGGAGAACCGGGTTTGATTCCCCACTCCTCCACATGCAGCTGCTAGTGTGACCTTGGGCCAGTTACAAGTTCTTTCAGAGCTGTTCTCTCACAAGCAGTTCTCAAAAGAGCTCACCCAGCCCTGCCTACCTCACGGTGTCTGTTGTGGGGAGGGGAAAGGAAAGGAGATTGTAAGCCGCTGTGAGACTCCTCCAGGTAGCGAAGGGCAGGGCATAAATTCAATCTCTGCTCTTCAAAAAACGTTCTTGTTTTTTCCCTAGCAGGGTGTACAGCGGCATTAGGAAAGTCACAGATCAACAGCCCTTCTGCAGTACAGTGGCTCTGATCTAAAAGCGGGCTTCCCCAGGGCCACATAGCAAAAAAAAAAAAAAAAATAGAAGTAAAAGGGGAAATATGATCTCCCACATCTCCACTTCTGATGAGAAGGGAGCAAACCCAAAGAAACTACTCATACAGAGATGCAACGGACAGCCTCCTTGAAGGATAGGCAATTTTGCCATCTCCCTGCATCAACTTGTGATTGAAAGATACAATCCGATTGAATGCAGAGGCGCAGCAGAACTGTTCTTCACCCAACAAGTTTAACTATCAGGCCAGCATCCTGTCAATGGATACTTTGGGCTTTCAGTAGCTTTTGATTATTCCATCCCGTTAGTTCTTGTGGCAGACCTGATGTTCTCTTGCGGGACACCCACAAGCCCCAGCGCAGTATTCTCACTGCCCTTCCCAGCGCAGAGACGTCCCCACTTATGGGGGGGGGAAGAGATCACAGCAGAAAACCGACACTCAAAGCAACGGTAATTTTTATTATTGCCAAATGATTACACCCATGGGAATTATTTTTTAATCAGCTTGCCTTTTCCCCCCCTTTTCTTTCTTTTCTTGCACAACAGAATGATGCGACTGTCACCCCATCAGAGAAGCGGGGGAGAAAATGGAACAGCTGTTGAGGTTTGGAAACAGCATAATAAAGTTTGATCGCAATATTTTACAATGCTAATTCCTTAATGTTCCATTTTGCAACGCTGAGAGCCCCCGCAGAACAAAAGATCTATTTGCTGGAGATTTTTAGTGGCGTGCGTGCGTTCGTGTGTGTGTGGTGGGGGGCGGTTATAAAATCGAATTTCTCACAGGGCCCCTAAAGGTGCTGAAAAGGGTGACTTCATTCACCTGGACAACTCCTGTCCTTCAATATTCTGCAGCTGTTCGCAGGGAATGGGTTTTTCGTCAAGCAGCTCAGCTGTTCGAGAGCAGGTGGAGAGCCTGTTCGGTGAGTTACTGTCCGCCTATTTAAGCAATGCAGAACAATGCCCTTGGAAGCATTTCATGCAGCAAGTCATACTTGATAGCCCAGGCTAGTCCGATCTTGTCAGATCGTGGAAGCTAAGCAGGGTTGCCCTTGGATGGGAGACCACCGAGGAAGTCCAGGGTCTCTGTGCAGAAGCAGGCAAAAGCAAAACACCTCTGTTCAATTTTTCCCCCTGGTTTGGACGGCCCAAGCAGGCCATATCTTGTCAGATTTCAGAAGCTAAGCAGGGTCAGCCTTGGTCAGTATTTGGATGGGAGACTACCAAGGAATACCAGGGTGGTGACGTGGAGGCAGGCAATGGCAAACCCCCTCTGTGCACCTCTTCCCTTGAAAACCCTACGGGGTCACCATCAATGGTCCCTCTAAGCCGTGGAGCCTTGTGAGCAAAGAATTCTACTTTGTGAGCTACTGGCATTAAAGTTGTGAGTGAGTGATTGGGCTGCTGCTTAAATTAGTTTGCTCTTGACTGACCCAAGGCCACACTAATAGAGGAGTGGGGAATCAAACCCAGTTCCCCCAGATTAGATTCCGTGCTCTTAACCACTACACCAAACTGGCTGTCCAGAAACCTTATGGCTTCTCTTACGCCCTTATTCAGGCAGCCGAAGATATAGTCCCCCCCTGCTTAATCCTCAGAATAACCCTAACAGATAGGTTAAGATGAGAAGCATCATGGCAGACGGAGGGTTTGAACCCAGGACTCACAAACCATTTCCTCTCTAACCACTATCTCAGTGATGCACAACCCTTTTTGAGCCAGCAGGAACCTTTGGAATTCTGACACGGTGTGGTGAGTGCCGTCACAAAACGGCTGCTGGAGGAGGTGGAGCCAGCCACAAAATGGCTGCCGCAGCTTCCCTTCCAGTACACAGTGAAGATTTTTGTGCTGTGGTGGCAGCTGCTGCTGAAACAATATTTTAAAAAAACCCAAAACCTCCACAGCCAATCAAATCTCCAGTGGCCAATCAGAAGCCTCGTTAGGCCAAAGTCCTACCTGGTCCCATCTACTTTCTAAAAACACTTGGTGGGTGCCAGGAAAGAGGTTGGCGGGCACCACCCCAACCACAGGTACCACACTGGGGACCTAGGGCTACCAAGTACTTACCACGAATCGACGGGGGACACATAGTTCTTGGTGGGAACATTCCCGCGGGGAAAACACACACACTGCACTATGCTGTTGCCCAGATGTGACGTAGGCACGTAGCCGAGTGATGCTCTAGCAATGGGGCTGAAAACTCAATGGTACCATCGAGTTTTCAGTCCCATTGCCAGAGCGCCACCCGGCAACGTGCCCAGCGTGCTGACGTCACATCTGGCCCGCAGGGGTCATTTTATAGGAAAAGAGGTGCAGGAGCTCATTAGCATAACTTATTAGCATATCTTATTTGCATATGCCACACCCCCTGAAATCACCGGAAGTGTGTCGGAATGCAACACCCACCACTCAGGCTCCACTGGACTGTTTTGGATTGCTAGCTATCTGGTGTGGGGTGGGAAGAAGAAGAAGAAGAAGAAGAAGAAGAAGAAGAAGAAGAAGAAGAGGAGGAGGAGGAGGAGGAGGAGGAGGAGGAGGAGGAGATTGGATTTATACTCCACCCTTCACTACCCAAAGGCATCTCAGAGCAGCTTACAGACTCCTTTCCCTTCCCCTCCCCACAACAGACACCCTGTGAGGCAGGTGGGGCTGACAGAAACTGTTCTCTTTCAAGGACAGCTCTGACAGAACTATGGCTTGCCCAAGGTCATCCAGCAGGTGCAAGAGGAGGAGTAGGGAATCAAACCCGGTTCTCCCAGATTAGAGTCCGCACACTTAACCTCACAGAGGAGGGAGAGCTTGTACCTGAAGGCGGGCTGGGGGGAGGGCTCTGCAACTTACCTGGCTGCTTCTTGCTCCTCGTGGCCCAACTGAGGGCTGCTGGGAGTAGGGGGTGGGGCTTGTTGCATGTGCCCGCCCCCCTGGGCTCCTGACTGCCGGAGCTCCGCTCCTGTGCGCTCCCGCAGGAAATGACCCCTGCATCTGGGCGATGGCATAGTGCAACGCGGATATGTTACAGGCAGGAATGTTCCAGCGGGAAATCATGTGTCCCCCGCCGATTCGCGGTAGGTACTTGGGAACCCTGAACTACACCATGCTGGCTCTGTACAAGCTTGGAGCCACTTTCATCTCTGGCCGGCCTGCAGGTTTTTGGGTTTTTTTTAATTCATTTTTAAATAATCATTTACAACAATAAACATTTAAAGCATGAAATAAGCAACAACAAGAGAGAAGGATCAAATTGCATCGGAGCCTGTTATTCAACCGTTAAACTACGTTGCCATTTTAGAACATTTGTCAACCAATAAAGAGGTAAGAGGTGCTGATAATTGTGCTACCTCTGCCAGCAAAATCAAGGTAAGTTCGTTATAGCTGTATGTGAGTCAGGTGTTTCTTGTATTTGAAGTAAGATCCGGTTCAATAGGAATTATTTGAGAGGCGATCTTGTTTATTTTCCGCTATGACACTTTCCCAAAAATCATCTGCAGTCTTCCAAGCCACGTAACGGAGGCCATGAAAGGGAAGGGTGGGTCATTGTTCCTCTACTGCAGAAACATCCGTTTGCAGCAAAAAGGCCTTCTGAAGCCAACACCGGGACTCAATTAGAAAAACGCAGGCCACGAGCATTCCCGCTTCGCTCACAGCCATCTGAAAGCAAGCTGGGGTGAGGCAAAAACCCGGCCCCAGACTTCCCAGAAAGCAAAAGCAGGACCGGAGGGAGACGTGTTCCAACCGAGCGGCCCGGCCCATTTTAGGAACCTTATGAAATATTCAGAGCTCAGCGGAGACTAGATGAAAAGCCCAGTCGCTTTTGATCGATCCGAGCGCGGCTCACGGCCAGGAGAGTGACCCCCTTCTCTCTTTGCAACCTTGTCACCGGCACGTCCTGGACGGCGGACCAGGTTCAGAGACATGCAACGGGTTGACCCCCGCCCCACCACACCCACCCAGCGTGTCCAGAAAGAAGAAACTCATCCCATTGGAATAAATCATGCGAATTAAGTGCATCTGCGTGAGACACCTTCATTTGACTATTCTATTCTGGCTGAGGGAAACAATGGAGCTAGGGGGTAAAGAAAACCCTTCTCTATCACATCAGAGAGACCAAGACTTAGGAAGGGACTGTGGCTGAGTGGAAGAACCTGTGTGCGGCATGCAGAAGGTCCCAGGTTCAATCCCCGGCCTCTCCAGTTGAAAGGACCAGGCAGGAGGTAATGTGAAAGGTCTCGGCCTGGGAGCTGATGTGAAGGACCTCGGAGCGAGATCCTGGATCAGTGCTCCCTCTAAGCTGAGTGAGTGTGAGCTAGCTCAAGGCTGTTTAGCCTCTGGCTCACCCATTTTTGTCTCAGCTCAGGAAGGATGGCTCCAGAGCAAACTAATTTAGGCAGTAGCCAAATTGCTCGCTCACAGCTTTAATGCCTGTAGGTCACGAAGTAGAATTTTTGCTCACAAGACTCCGCAGCTTAGAAGGAGCATTGAGACCTGGAGAGCCCCTTTCGGTCTGAGTAGGCAATAGTGACCTTGATGGACCAAGCATCTGATTCAGTATAAGGCAGCTTCATATGTTCATCTGTAAGGATAGATCAGGCCAGTGACGCCAAGAGGCAGGTCCCAGAATCCTTTGCAGTGCCCCAAAGGATGCAATTCTAGAGTTGTTCCCCAGTATTCCCGGTTTCATTGGTGCCCTAAGTGTACAGCTATCCCCAGGGGTCATTTTGTAGAAAAAGAGGTGCAGGAGCTCATTAGCATAACTTATTTGCATAACTTGTTTGCATATGCCACACACCCTGACATCACCAGAAGTGTGTTGGAAGGCAACACCCACCACTCAGACTCCACTGGACTGTTTTGGATTGCTAGCTATTGGGGGGGGGGGGGGGCAGATCTGTCCTCACAGAGGAGGGAGAGCTTGTACCTGAATAAAACTTGGTCTTAAAGGTGCCACTGGACTGTTTTGGATTGCTAGGTATTGGGGGGGGGATGTGCAGATTTGCCCTCACAGAGGAGGGAGAGCTTGTACCTGAAGGCGGGGGGGGGCCTCTGCAACTTACCTGGCTGCTTCTTGCTCTGACTGAGGGCTGCTGGGAGCAGGGGGCGGGGCTTGTTGCATGTGCCCGCCCCCTGGGCTCCTTACTGCTGGAGCTCCGCTCCTGTGTGCTCCCGCAGGAAATGACCCCTGGCTATCCCAAATAACTATTTGAGTGGATTGCACAGTACGAATCTAGTACATTTTTATCCTGTCCTTCCTCCAAGGCGCTGAGTGCGAGATATGCCCCTTCCTCATTTATCCTCATAATACCCCTGTGAGGTAGGTTAGGCTGAGAATGGCTGGTCCAAGGTCACCCGGGAAGTTCCATGTCAAAGTGAGGATTCAAACCCAGTTTTCATACATTCTTGTTCCACGCTTCAAACTAAACAGTACCCCAGATCCTCCAGTTCGGCAAACCCCCCAAACTGATCTGATATAGTGAAAAATGGGTGCATATGTGCGCTGGCTCTTCAGCTTTGAAACGGAGATGAGCACCACAACCCTAGTGTCGGACTCGACTGGCTTTCAAGCAAGGGAACCTTTACCTTTATGTACTATAGATGAGTTGAAAGGAAACACTTGGTCTGTACTTTCCCCCCACGTGCAGCAACAAAAGACCACGGAAGCATTCACTCATTCACAGTGCAGACTATCGGCGATCCCAGCGCTTCCCTCATTTTCTACTGGCTTTCCTCAGCAACCTGGCATGCTCAGATCCGATTGGCTATACAGAGCCACGGCCTCTTTACATTCACAGGACGGCAAACACAAGGCTTGTCTCTGGAGGTCTTTTTCTTGCGCTTATCTTTACATTCACTACATTATCTCCGACTGGCCCGGGTCACGTAAGGCGAACAGAAAGGAAGATGGCTGATACAACCCCAGAGCAACAACTGTGACCCATTGCAAGAAAGAAAAGAAAAGAAAATTAAGCCAAACCTCCGCCGAGGGAGTTTCTGGGAAACGAACCTTTACCTTTACCTTTATGTACTATAGATAAGTTGAATGGAAACACTTAGTCTGTACTTTCCCCCCACATGCAGCAACAAAAGACCATGGAAGCATTCACTCATTCACAGTGCAGACTATCAGGGATCCCAGCGCTTCCCGCATTTTCTACTGGCTGTCCTCAGCAACCTGGCATGCTCAGATCTGATTGGCTATACAGAGCCACAGCCTCTTTACATTCACAGGACGGCAAACACAAGGCTTGTCTCTGGAGGTCTTTTTCTTGCGCTTATCTTTACATTCACTACATTATCTCCGACTGGCCCGGGTCACGTAAGGTGAACAGAAAGGAAGACGGCTGATACAACCCCAGAGCAACAGCTGTGACCCATTGCAAGAAAGAAAAGAAAAGAAAATTAAGCCAAACCTCCGCCGAGGGAGTTTCTGGGAAACGGAAACACAGAGAGAGACAGGAGAAATCAAAGCCAGGGTGAATGTTTGGTGTGGTCTTAACATACAGAGGCAGAAGGTTCTTCAGTGTACGTGATGGGGAACCCTTCCAATATCACAACTCAGAACCAGGGGTCACTTCCTGCAGGAGCGCACAGGAGCGGAGCTCCGGCAGTAAAGAGCCCAGGGGGTGGGCACATGCAATAAGCCCCGCCCCCTGCTCCCAGCAGCCCTCAGTCAGAGCAAGAAGCAGCCAGGTAAGTTGCAGAGCTCCCCCCGGCCCAAAACAGTCCAGTGGCACCTTTAAGACCAAGTTTTATTCAGGTACAAGCTCTCCCTTTTCTGTGAGGACAGATCTGCACGTGTCCCCCCCCTCCCATAGTTAGCAATCCAAAATAGTCCAGTGGAGCCTGAGCGGTGGGTGTTGCCGCCTTCTGACACACTTCCAGTGATGTCAGCCGGTGTGGCATATGCAAATAAGTTATGCTAATGAGCTCCTGCACCTCTTTTTCTACGAAATGACCCCTGCTCAGAACACACATAGACCTTCACCTTCTTCGTTTTCTACTGTGATGGATACAACAATTAGGGCATCTCCCTAACACTTATGGTAGGCCCCACCATACAAGTGAGAGTTGTTTTCCGCTGCCCCAGAACGTCGGACCAGAACCAACAGGTTGAAGTTAAATTAGAAGAGTTTTCGGCTAAACATTAGGAAGAACTTCCTAACAGTTAGAGTGGTTCCTCAGAGGGACAGGCTTCCTCGGGAGGTGGTGGGCTCTCCTTGGGAGGTTTTCAAACAGAGGCTAGGTGGCCATCTGACAACAATGTGGATTCTGTGAACTTAGGCAGATCCTGAGAGGGAGGGCAGGAAGGGTTGCCTCAGTGCTTAGTTCTTGTGGCCCTTTCTTACACGCCCGGGGAAATGCCGATCACCACTATGGGGTCAGGAAGCAATTGTTCTCCAGGCTGGTTTGGCCGGGGATCCTGGAGGTTTTTCTTGTCATCTTCTGGGCGTGGAACAGGGGTCACTGGGGGTGTGGAGGGGGAGGTATCTGTGAATCTCCTGCCTTGTGCAGGGGGTTGGACTAGATGACCCCGGAGGTCCCTTCCAACTCTATGATTCTATGATACGAGGACCTTACCCACTTTCCTGAAGCATGGGGGAGATGCGATATTGGGGAACAATGCCCAGAAGAGACACAAGTGTGTCAAAGAGCCATCCATGGCTCCTGAGACATTGAATGAATATCACTAGCCTATGGCCTCACCTGCCCTGACCTAGACGGCCCAGCCTAGCCCAATCTCATCAGATCTCAGAAGCTAAGCAGGATCAGTCCTGGTTAGTATTTGGATGGGAGACCACCAAGGAAGTCCAGGGTTACCGTATAGAGGAAGGCAATGCAAACCACCTCTGTTAGTCTCTTGCCTAGAAAACCCTATGGGGTTGCCATAAGTTGGCTAAGACCAGACAGCCCTTCACACACACATGGCCTCACCTGGATCTCTTGTTTCTCTATATTTCATGAGCATCAGAGGTTAAGCTCGCTCTGATACAGATAGAGGATGTCTTAACCAGAGATTCAACTTGTCACTTGTTCACAGAGACTTTAGCTTTAATTCATTGCATTTCCACCTCTCCCCCACCCTGCGAGAGTTCAGGACATGCTCACAGGGCTGCACCATCAATACGTCAACCCAAGAAGTATGGAAGAGGTGCACGACAGCCACCTCAACAAGCTCAGTGACAACTAGGTTTGCCAACCTCAAGGGAACACCAGGAAATCTTCTGCTGGTACAACTGATCTCCCGACAACAGACATCTGTCCCCCTGGACAAAATGGCTGCTTTGGAGGGTGGACTTAAGAACATCAGAGAAGCCAATGTTGGATCGGGCCAATGGCCCATCCAGTCCAACACTCTGTCACACAGTGGCCAGAAATACCAGGTGCTATCAGGAGGTCCACCAGTGGGGCCAGGACACTAGAGGCCCTCCCACTGTTGCCCCCTCCCACTGTTGCCCCCTCCCAAGCACCAAGAATACAGAGCATCCCTTGCCCCAGACTGAGAGTTCTTATCTATACCTTGTGGCTAATAGCCACTGATGGGACTTCTGCTCCATGTGTTAATTTAACTCCCTCTTGAAGCGGTCCATGCTTGTAGCTGCCACCACCTTCTGTGGCCGTGAATTCCATATGGTAATCACTCTTTGGGTGAAGGAGTATACCCTGCTGAGGTCCCTCCCTTCCCCAAACCCCGCCCTCCCCAGGCTCCTCCCCTCAAAAAAATTTCAAGGTATTTCCCAACCCAGATCTGGAACCCTAGTGATGACACGAAGCCTGTGTTCAGTGCCAGTTCAGGGCACACCTGTGGCCTTCTCCGAAGATTTATTTATTTATTATTCAAATTTATATCCCGCCCTCCCCAACGGGCTCAGGGCAGCTAACAATAAGGGCACAAAACCATGATAAAACAGTTAAAAGCAGAATAAAACAATACAACATTACAATAAAGTGCCGGTGCTCTGAAAGTTCATAATTCCAAGATGGGTTCTGGAAGATGGACCCAGAACAACAAAGCAAGTTCCAAGACAATGCTGCCACTCGAAAGCCTGGTGGAAGAGCTTCATCTTGCAGGCCCTGTGGAACTGCACAAGGTCCCGCAGGGCCCGGATCTCCTTCGGGAGCTCATTCCACCAGGTAGGAGCCGCCACCAAAAAGGCCCTGGCCCTGGTCACAGCGAGTTTGACGTCCCTGGGGTAACCAAAAGATGTTGGTCCTCCGACCGTAGTGCCCTTGGGGGAACATATGAGGAAAGGCGGTCCCTCAGGTATGCCGGACCCTGGCCATAGAGGGCTTTAAAGGTAAGAACCAGCACTTTGAAGCGAATCCAGTATGCTATTGGCAGCCAGTGCAGCACCTTCAGCACAGGCCGGATATGGTCTCGCCTAGAGAGACCCATCAGCAGCCTGGCTGCCGCATTCTGCACTAGCTGCAGCTTCCGGATTTGTGACAAAGGCAGCAAATGTCCCCCGGTGGACACCAGCGAGCCCTGTAGGACTTTGCTCAAACCGGGCCAGCGATGATCAGAGCTGCAGTGCCCATCTCCTCCCATGCTGCCGAGAGCCAGACACCAGGTGAATCCCTGTGGCGTGTTAGTGCTCGCCCTGCTGTTTTTTTGCCCCAGGTACTTGTTCAGGTGGACTGGCTCTTGCCGGGCCAGTTCTCTGGCCAAGACTCCTAAGTCTGTGCCTGGGGCAACTCAGCTAGGAGGTTGTCAGCGTGCCTTCGAGTAGACCCATTACTTCAAAGCGGCCTACTCCACACCTGCCAAGACACCGCCTTCCCGTCCCTTTATTGATTCCAGTCAAGCAGATTTAGAAAACCAGAGAGCGAGCGAGCGAGAGAGAAACAAGCAGCCCGGGGGGCTTCACAGCCCAAAAGATGACAGCGTGAAGAACAAGACTTTGTACTTTCAGAACATAACCAAATACGAGCGCAAGGGTTTGTGGCAACTTCTCGTCACCCGTTCCGGGACACCGCTTTCACCAGGTACGGCGCCCCAACCTCCTCCGTGGTTTGATGTTTCTCTTCAAGCGCCACCTCGCTTCGCTCGACACACCCCAGAGCACAGAGACAAAAAGCCAACCATTTCCTGGTCTTATTTCAAATTATCATTGGAAGAAATAATATATATATATATTTTAAAAGCAGCTGTTCCCCTGGCCGGGTGCAGTGCCAACACGCCCAGCCCTTCCCACCTGATTCTCAAACACAGATGGGGGCCAGCGTCGCTGCCATGCGGAGATCAAATAACTCATCACTCAAAGGCAAGACATTATCCCGTATTATGATTCAACGCTGGCTCCAAACAAGCAGCTCGGCTTCTCAGATTAAAAGCCAATTAACGAACTTTGCTTTTTCAAGGGGAACGGGAGCCAAAGTCCCCCCTCTGCTGCCGCTGCTGTTGTTTTTGGAAGGGGAGGGAATTGCCCTGGTTAAAGTGCTTATTGACAAGCGCCTTAATTCTTTAAAAAAAAAAATCAATCCCATTATTAAAACATTTCAAAGCTTTCTGACATTTTAGGGCTTCCTGTTTGCTTTGGGGAATGAAATCAACCAGCCCAGGGTCTTTATGGCTGCTTCGATACGGAACCCCAGCTGAGCCCGACCAGAGGGGGTGGTGGCCCGACATACTTTTGCAGACGACGGCCTACAGAAAATGCACACGAATGGGGGGGGGAGGACTAAAGGGAAAGGATTTGAAAGTTCTGAGTATGCAAATGGGGTCAGTCCTGTTCCTAGGGTTGCCAACGCAGGGTTGGGGGCAATGCTCTCTCTAAGCTGTGAGGTCTTGTGAGCAAAAATTCTACTTTGTGTGCAACTGGCATTAAAGTTGTGAGCGAGCCATTTGGCTACTGCAAAAAGCAGGTTGCTCGGGAGCCATCCTTCCTGAGCTGAGACAAAAAATGTGTGAGCTGGAGGCTAAAAAACGGAGACCTTGCTCACATTAACTGAGCTTAGAGGGAACACTGGTTGAGGGATTCCTGGAGATTGGGGGGTAGAGTCTCGGGAGGGTGAGAAGAGGGACCTCCGCAGGACCTAATGCCATACAATCCACCCTCCAAAACAGATTTTCTTTTTCCTCCAGGGGAATTGACCTATCTCATTTCGAGTTCAGTTGTCATTCTGGGAGACCTCCAGGCCCCACCTGGAGGTTGGCAAGCCAAGGGGTCCCAGTACCCGTGCCTGCTGGGGTCTTTGTCTGGAGAAGAAGCAACCACACCTTCTGCTCCCCCCCCCATCACACAGATGACCTCATCCATGAAATCAAGGCCCTTTCCATGGGAACCTGTGTGCACCTCACACCAGTTCTCTCGCTGCCTCTCTCAAAAGGCTCATACGATACGTGGCTCCCCAACCTTTTTGAGCCTGCAGGCATTTTTGGAATGCCTACACAGGGTGGTGGGCGCAATCACAAAATGGCTAGCCAGGCAGGGTCCATGAGCACCCCCAAGGTCTTAACCCGCTCTGAAAAAGCCGTCTGCCGTGAGAAATGTGGCTCCACGTGTCTGCGAATGCGTTCACCCGTGCCACCCACATTCTCCTTTGGTTCGTGTGTCCCCTGAGTGTTGCCTCCTTACCAAAGGTGAAGGTGCAAGCTTGGAAACCACTAAACACTAGCAGAGGCACTGTTTGGTGTAGTGGTTTGGAGCGTGGACTCTAATCTGGGAGAACCGGGTTTGATTCCCCTACTCCTCCACATGCAGTATGCAGCTGGTGGCGTGACCTTGGGTCAGTCACAAGTTCTCTCAGAGCTGTTCTCTCAAGAGCAGTCCTCGAAAGAGCTCTCTCAGATCCACCTACCTCACAGGCAGTGTTCCCTCTCAGCTTTGGAGTCTTGTGAGCAAAAATTCTACTTTGTGAGCTACTAGCATTAAAGCTGTGAGCTTTAATGGCTGCTGCAGGGGGCGGGGCCAACCACAAAATATCAGAGAGCGAAGTGACATATAACTCTAACAGCACTTTCTCAACGTTTCAGGCAGGCGCTCCGATAGGATGCCTTTTAATCTGCACAGCCAATCCCAACCTGGCCCCACCCCCTTTCTTAAAAGCTCTTGGTGGGCAATGCTCCCTCTAAGTTGTGGAGTCCTGTGAGACAAAATTCTGCTTTGTGAGCTACGCTGCTACATAAATTAGTTTGCTCTGGAGCCCTCCTTTCTGGGCTGAGACAAAAATGTGTGTGCCAGAGGCTAAAAAACTGTGAGCTAACTCACACTAACTCAGTTTAGAGGGAACACTGCTGCCAGGCACCAGGAAAAGTCTTACTAGGCACCACCATGCCCATGAGCATCACGTTGGGGACCCCCGTCCTATGGCCTATGCATGGGGGAGGGGCGCCACTCTGCTATGTGAGCAGCACCTCCAAGTATGCCAGGTTGTCTAGAAGAAGAAGAGAGTGGATTTATACCCCGCCCTTCACCACCTGACGGAGTCTCAGAGTGGCTTACAATCTCTCTTTCCCTTCCCTCCCCCTCCCCACAACAGACACCCTGTGAGGTAGGTGGGGGCTGAGAGAGCTCTTGAGAGAACTGCCCTTGAGAGAACAGCTCTGCGAGAACGTATGGCTGACCCAAGGTCACACCAGCAGCTGCATGTGGAGGAGTGGGGAATCAAACCCGGTCCTGCCAGATTAGAGTCTGCGCTCTTAACCACTACATCAAACTGTCTAGTCTAGTCCACTGCAGCACTGCAGGGAAGGGTCATCCATATGCCCTACAGCATTTAGGAAGCCCAGCAGGGTATTATGGGAGAGAGGAAAGCACAGGACAGAACAGCATACTCAGGGCAAACCACAAGTCGAAGCTGCGGCAAAATCAGAGAAACGCTCTGTGCCTTCGTGACGCCTGGTCTAGGACACTCAGACTCGAGTCCATTAGCATCCCCGAGACCAACGAGAGTTTCAAGGTAGAAGCTTTCGAGACTCAAGGCTCCCTTCCATCAGAGACACGAGTAGAAATGGAGATCTCGGAGTCCTCTTATCCTAGTCAGAAAGTGGGGCTGGCATTGTAAAGGATGTAAAGGATGGAGAGGCGCAGCGCGTATTGGAATCAGCTTGATTAGAGCAGAGGGGGAAATGTTCGGGGGGGGGGGGGCAGAACATTAGCATCTGCAGTGAGGGAAGAACCCAACGTCTCTGTTTGGCCCTGGGGGCTCCGTTGCTCTGAACTCGCCAATTAAGTCCAGTTCAGCAATCTTGCGCTATTATTTCCCCCTGAAATGTCTTTGTTCGAGGGCTGCCACTCTTCACTCAGCGACGGAATGACTTGGAAGATTAAAATGTTCTCTCGTGGTGGGTTTTGGGTTTTTTTTTTTACTGTTGGTGGTTTTTAAGGTCTGATTTATGTCCATCTAGTCTTTTGCATGGGGACTGACTCTGTCTGATGTACAGAGTGGAAGGGCATTGCTGACATTTGAGGGCATACCGGGCTGCTTTCCCATGCCTGTCAGAGGGGAATATCATTGTCCAGCATAGGCTGCAGGTCATTAATGATGCGTTGAACCGGTTCGAGCTGAGAGCCGTACGTGACGGCCAGGGGTTTCCTGTTGTTATTTTGTTTCGGCCTATCTCGGTATCGTTCTGGCTTTGTTGATTTGTTTCCTTACGACATCACGTTGGGTATTGTGATTCTAAGAATGTCTGTTGTAGATCCTGCAGGGGAGAATCTCTGAGGGATTGCAAACGATGCGACTGTAGCGTAGAGCTTGGCTAGAGACCCGGGGCCCCTAATGTGGTGCCTACAAGAATGTAACATCAGAAGGGCCCTGCTGGATGAGGCCAATGGTCCATCCAGTTTGGTGTAGTGGTGAAGTGTGTGGACTCCAATCTGGGAGAACTGGGTTTGATTCCCCACTCCTCCACTTGCAGCTGCTGGATGACCTTGGGCAAGCCATAGTTCTCTCAGAGCTGTTCTCTCGAGGGCAGTTCTGGAAAGAACTCTCTCAGCCCCGCCCACCTCACAGGCAGTGTTCCCTCTAAGCTGATTTAGGGTGAGCTAGCTCACAGTTTTTTAGCCCCCGGCTCACATGTTTTGCCTTAGCTCAGGAAGGACGGTTCCAGAGCAAACTAATTTATTCAGTAGCCAAATCGCCCGCTCACAACTTTAATGCCGGTAGCTCACAAAGTAGAATTCTATTGCTCACAAGACTCCACAGCTTAGAGGGAGCATTGCTCACAGGGTGTCTGTGGTGGGGAGGGGAAGGGAAAGGCATCTGTAAGCCGCTCTGAGACTCCGAGTGAACGGCGGGGTATAAATCCAATCTCATCTCCCCTTCTTCTAGTCCTGCATCCTGTCTCACACAGTGGCCGACCAGTTCCCCTGGATGGCCAACAAACAGGGCATAGAGGCCGAGGTCTTCCCCTGATGTCGCCTCCTGGCTGGGGTTCAGAGGATTAATGCCTCTGAATGCTGAGAGCCCCCTCATCCCCCCCCCCGTCACCTCTTTTCTAAACTGAAAAGTCCCGGACTCTTCAGGCTTTCCTCTTAGGGAAGGTGGTCCGACTCCCTAATCATCTTGGTTGCCCCTCCTCTGTACTATTTCCAGCCACGGTGTCCGCCAAGGCTTTTAGTAAGCGGGTGGGGTCAGGTAAGGCTTTTGCCTCATGCCAAGGAAAGGGAAATAAACAGCAATGCTTCAAAGGCATAGCAAGTCAAGAGCAAACCTGGACAACGCGCAGGGAACCACAAGCATCCTGTTCCGTGCACATTATCCCTGTCTGGTCTGCATTCTGCTGATAACCAAGAATTCCATCTTCCCGAGAAATTCATCATTCATTTTTAGATCTAACAAGTTGCTAGTCCTTATGCCGGAAGAGGAAACCCTAGAGACGGGTTGGCAGAAACAGTCACGGCGGTAAGATGCAGGATAACAACGGTTTTACAATAGATAGCTGGCTGGGAATGTATTTGTTTTGGAGAACAATTCCTTACGGTGAAGAAACAAGAGCCCGTTCCAAGTTGCGTAGGGCATTCTGTCAAGAAGATGGAAAAGCAGCCAATTCTCATTTGTGTCGCAAGCCAAATAACGGATCGAGGCTGATCCGGGGCTGACAGTGAATATTACTCTGTTTTTGGTGATTTGAGTTTTCACCGACGCTGCTGCTTACATAAAAACCACCAGACTCAAGCTCAAGGCAAACACACATTCCGTTCTGTGTCTCTCCCTGGTTTGTTTTCTCAATACTGTTTCCACTGCAAGGAAAGAGAATTGCTCCTTTTCTTTTTTTGCTGGGATCTGGCAGACTTTGTTACCAGCGCCTGCTGAAAAGAAACAAAATTTGGGGCCTAATCTGGCCTGACAAATGACTCTTTCAATGAAAACCAACAAGAGGAAAAAGGGAAAAAATCCCAACAACATCGAAATGAAATTCGGCTTTGGGATAGACGGGGACAACCACAAGGAAACGGATTCTCCTGTCAGCAATCAGGAAGCCTCATCGAAACAAAGAAACGCAACTCATTTGGCAATGCACAGGCACAGGGGTCATTTTGTAGAAAAAGAGGTGCAGGAGTTCATTAGCATAACTCATTAGCATACCTTATTTGCACATGCCATGACCCCTGACACCCACCGCTCAGGCTCCACTGGACTGTTTTGGATTGCTAGCTATGGGGGGGGGGGAATGTGCAGATCTGCCCTCATAGAGGAGGGAGAGCTTGTACCTGAATAAAACTTAAAGGTGTCACTGGTCTGTCAAGAAGATGGAAAAGCAGCCAATTCTCATTTGTGTCGCAAGCCAAATAACGGATCGAGGCTGATCCGGGGCTGACAGTGAATATTACTCTGTTTTTGGTGATTTGAGTTTTCACCGACGCTGCTGCTTACATAAAAACCACCAGACTCAAGCTCAAGGCAAACACACATTCCGTTCTGTTTCTCTCCCTGGTTTGTTTTCTCAACACTGTTTCCACTGCAAGGAAAGAGAATTGCTCCTTTTCTTTTTTTGCTGGGATCTGGCAGACTTTGTTACCAGCGCCTGCTGAAAAGAAACAAAATTTGGGGCCTAATCTGGCCTGACAAATGACTCTTTCAATGAAAACCAACAAGAGGAAAAAGGGAAAAAATCCCAACAACATCGAAATGAAATTCGGCTTTGGGATAGACGGGGACAACCACATGGAAACGGATTCTCGTGTCAGCAATCAGGAAGTCTCAGCGAAACAAAGAAATGCAACTCATTTGGCAATGCACAGGCTACAGGGGTCATTTTGTAGAAAAAGAGGTGCAGGAGTTCATTAGCATAACTCATTAGCATACCTTATTTGCACATGCCATGACCCCTGACACCCACCGCTCAGGCTCCACTGGACTGTTTTGGATTGCTAGCTATGGGGGGGGGGGAAGGTGCGG
>NW_015165839.1:440400-441915 GCF_001447785.1 Gekko japonicus | reverse complement strand
TGCTCTGACTGAGGGCTGCTGGGAGAAGGGGGCGGGGTTTGTTGCATGTGCCCGCCCCCTGAGCTCCTTACTGCCAGAGCTCCGCTCCTGTGCGCTCCCACAGGAAATGACCCCTGCACAAGCATATCAGATATTAAACATGTGGAGCAGAGGTCCATCAGCGGCTATTAGCCACAAGGTTTAGATGGAACACTCTGTCTGGGGCAAGTGATGTTCTGTATTCTTGGTGCTGCAGGGGCAACAGTGGGAGGACTTCTGAAGTTCTGGCCCCACTGGTGGACCTCCTGATGGCACCTGGGTTTTGGCCACTGTGTGACACCAAGTGTTGGACTGGATGGGCCATTGGCTTGATCCAACATGGCTTCTCTCATGTTCTCTTATGCAGCGCACCTCTTTCCTTGCAAACCCAAGTTTGCAGTAGTGTAATGCTTGACCCTGACAACTTCCCCAGGATCAAGGTGCTTATAGGAAGGGTGCTGGGGCACAAGAGAACTAGCAGGTGAGAAGAATGTTCATTGGGCCATTTAATAATTGGTAGGGAATACTGCCGAGATGAAGTGTGCACATTAAAGAGTTGCTAAAGGTAAAGGTAAAGCGATGGCGAACCTAAACAGCATGATAAAAAGTAGAGACATCACCCTGCCAACAAAAGTCCGCATGGTCAAAGCAATGGTATTCCCAGTAGTCATGTATGGCTGCGAGAGTTGGACTATAAGGAAGGCCGAGCGCCGAAGAATAGATTCTTTTGTACTATGGTGCTGGAGAAGACTCTTGAGAGTCCCTTGGACTGCAAGGAGATCACATCAGTCAATCCTAAAAGAAATCAACCCTGACTGTTCCCTGGAAGGCCAGATAATGAAACTGAAGCTCAAATACTTGGGCCACCAAATGAGAAGGGAGCACTCACTGGAGAAGACCCTGATGCTGGGAAAGATGGAAGGTCAAAGAAGACGGGGACGGCAAAGGATGAAATGGTTAGACAGTGTCATCGATGCAACGAACATGAAATTGAGCCAACTTCAGAGGACAGCGGAAGACAGGAGGGCCTCCCGGGAGCTGGTCCATGGGGTCGCGAAGAGTCGGACTCGACTGTGCGACTGAACAACAACAAAGGTAAAGGTTCCCTTGCTCGATAGCCAGTCGAATCCGACTCTAGGGTTGCGGTGCTCATCTCCATTTCAAAGCCGAAGAGCCAGCGCTGTCCGAAGACGTTTCCGTGGTCATGTGGCCGGCATGACTAAACACCAAGGCGCTGGAACGCTGTTACCTTCCCACCGAAGCGGTACCTATTTATCTACTTGCAAAGAGTTGCTACAGAGTGAGAATTGTGAGGTAAGGTGAGTTGAGGCCACCAACTCCAGGCCAGCTCAAACACAGCAACCTTTGCAGACCACCGAACGCTGCTCACGTCTCCAGTCCCAGAGACACCCCATATACCTTCGTTGGATTTCCCAGAATCCCTCATACCTTTGCTCTCATAGTGTCCAGCCATTCTGTTGCTGTGGCTACATGGCC
>NW_015165839.1:437874-440342 GCF_001447785.1 Gekko japonicus | reverse complement strand
GAGAGCAGACATAGAGTGGGGGGGGGGGGTGGGGGGGAGAGATCTAATGCTAATCGACTGGGTAGGGTTTATCTCTCCTAGGGTTTGCCAGGTTTCCCCTGGTCACCAACTGGGGATGGGTTTTTTTTGTTTGTTTGTTTTTTGCCAAATCCAGGTTGGGAAACTCCTGGATATTTAGGGATGGAGCCTGGGGAGGACAGGGATGTCAACGGGGCACAACGCCATAGAGCTTGGAGGCTGGCATCCCTAAATTCTCTCTGCAGAGGCTGGTAGTCCTGCGTTCTCCAGAACTGCCACTTGGGTTTGTCCTTGGAATACCAGCAGTTGGGGGGCAGAGGCAGGCTTTATTCAGCCACCTCTCTGAATATCCTCCAGGCCCCCAGTAGCCGTCAGTCACCAGAGAAGAAGAAGAAGAGAAGAGATTGGATTAATACCCCGCCCTTCACTACCCAAAGGTGTCTCAGAGCGGCTTACAAACTCCTTTCCCTTCCCCTCCCCACAACAGACATCCTGTGAGGTAGGCGGGGCTGAGAGAGCTCTGACAGAAACTGCTCTTTTTCAAGGACAGCTCTTATCAGAACTACGGCTTGTCCAAGGTCATCCAGCAGGTGCAAGTGGAGGAGGGGGGAATCAAAACCGGGTCTCCCAGATTAGAGTCTGCGCACTTAACCACTACACCAAACTGGCTCGAAGAAGAAGAAGAAGAGGAGGAGGAGGAGGAGATTGGATTTATACCCCGCCCTTCACTACCCAAAGGAGTCTCAGAGCGGCTTACAAACTCCCTTCCCTCCCCCTCCACACAACAGACACCCTGTGAGGTAGGCGGGGCTGAAAGAGCTCTGACAGAAATGGCTCTTTTTCAAGAACAGCTCTTATCAGAACTACGGCTGGCCCAAGGTCATCCAGCAGGTGCAAGTGGAGGAGTGGGGAATCAAACCCGGTCCTCCCAGATTAGAGTCCACGCACTTAACCACTACACCAAACTGGCTCTTGCCAGGTTGCCATGACTTCCAGGTACACACACACTCACACATTCACATATGAAAAATATATTTTAAAAAAAGATTTATTTTTTTTAAAGCCTTCTAGGAGATCACCTTTTGCTTCCAGCTAGCGTATTAACAAGTGTTGGGTAAGCAGAGATTAAACCGGCGATGCTTTCCCCGGTATGCAGACACAGCAACGGAGGAAAACCTTGACTTGTTTACTATTTGCCTGCCATCCCCCTTGGTTCAAGCACAAGCCACATGCTTAGGAAACAGAAAAGGTGGCAACCATGTTTGAGAATGGGCAAACATTCACACTGAGTCTGGTCTTGCAGGAGCCAGGATAGCGCCATGTATAGAAGCGGTACACCTATGGAAGGGGCTGTGGCTGAGTGGCAGAGCCTCTGCTCGACACGCAGAAGGTCCCAGGTTCAATCCCTGAAGTCTCCAGTTAAAAGGACCAGGCAGGAGGTAATGGGAAAGACCTCCACCTGGGAGGAACCCGGGACACACAAAACAACATGAGTGACAGGAAAGGCCACGTGAAGAATGCCAACATGTAACTCTTTTTAGTCCATTTCTTTACTTTTTGCATAAGGATTCTACCCGGAGCAAAAATAGGAATTATATTTAGAGAAGAAGATTGGATTTAGAGCGGCTTACATCTCCTTCCCCTTCCCCTCCCCACAACAGACGCCCTGTGAGGGAGGTGGGGCTGAGCGAGCTCTCTCAAGAACTGCCCTTGAGAGAGCAGCTCTGAGAGAACTTGTGACTGACCCAAGGTCACACCAGCAGCTGCATGTGGAGGAGTGGGGAACCAAACCCGGTTCTCCCAGATTAGAGTCCGCGCTCTTAACCACAACACCAAACTGGGTTCCTTCATTTATACCCCACCCTTCTCCACAACGGGGACCCAAACCGGCTTACGTTGTTCTCCTCTCCTCCATCTTAGCTTCACAGCAACCCTGTGAGGTCGATCAGGCCGAGACAAGGTGGCTAGCCAGCAAGCTTTTGTGGCAGACGGGGGATCCGAACCCCAGTTTCCCAGATCCTACTCTGACACTACATCACATGAACCTTCAACAGTAGGGTTTTAGTTAGTAGTGGTTATCTTTTCTTTCTCCTTAATTGTAGTTCCCTTCCCTTATCTTCGTTGTAGTTTGTAGTCCAATTAAAAATGCAATTAAAAAATCCCCTTCGGGGGGCCAACAACAACAACAACAGAATCACTGTAAAGGAACCCGGGCTTACTGGCTAAGGAAAGATGCCGTTCCTCCCTGGGGTAGCTGACAGTCGCCCAGATGCAAAGTGGGGGAGGGGAGAGAACCACAGCAGAACCCCATTTAAAACTGAGAGAAAGATGTGGCCTTACGGTCAGGGGTCATTTCCTGCAGGAGCGCACAGGAGTGGAGCTCCAGCAGTAAGGAACCCAGGGGGCGGGCACATGCAACAAGCCCCACCCCCTGCTCCCAGCAGCCCTCA
>NW_015165839.1:433812-437635 GCF_001447785.1 Gekko japonicus | reverse complement strand
GGGTGTTGGCTTCTGACACACTTCCGGTATTTGTCAGGGGGTGTGGCATATACAAATAAGTTATGCTAATGAGTTATGCTAATGAACTTCTGCACCTCTCTACGAAATGACCCCTGCTTACGGTCCATCTGCTAACAGCCCCTGGACAAGCGGTGCATACAGGAAATCGATACGGCCTTCAGACATGGAAAACAAGGGCAGAGGAAGCCGCGATCCTGGCTGCCTGTGTACGTTTATGTGGAAGGAAGCCTCACTGGATAACAGCCTTTGCTCCCAAGTAAGCATGCACATTTTGCTGCATCCCTGTGAGAAAGCAGAGCGCCCAAAGGTTGCCAGATCTGGATTGGGAAATACTTGAAATTGGGGGGGGGGGGGGGAGCCCAAAGTGGCCATTTCCTCCAGGGGAAACGATCTCTCTGGAGTCCCCATACGAGGCTGTATCTCTACTCTGCTTTAAAAAAACAAAAGCAACCTAAAATTCCTTCCAGTTTTTCAAGGCTGCGGCAGAAAGCATGCAGGATAAGCCTGTCAGCTGGCCCTAACCGAAAGCTCTGAATCCTGAAAAGCAAAGGGCAGGAGGAGGGAAGAGGAGAAAGCTGTTTGCTTGAGTTAAGCCCGAAAAGCTTCTTGGGCGCAGGGATCCATCTTCTTTGCTTATGAGACTCTGCAAAGCTGGCGCAGGAGAGGCTCAGAGGATGAGCTATAGATCTCTGGTTCAAATGTCACTTTTGCCTGGAATGTGCAAGACGGGCCTTGAGTGTGCTGCAGTCTACCTGCCTCATCACACCCACCCTAGGAGGCAAGGACAGAGGAAGGTCTCAGCCTCTCTGCCCTGTTGTTGGCCCTCCAGAGGAACTGCTTGGCCACTGTGTGAGATGCTGGACTAGATGGGCCACTGGTCTGATCCAGCAGGGCTCTTCTGATGTTCTTATCAGGGGAAGGCCTCAGACTCTATGCCCTGTTGTTGGCCTTCCATGGAAACTGGCTGGCCACCGTGTGAGGCAGGATGCTGGACTAGATGGACTAGTGGTCTGATCCAGCAGGGCTCCTCTGATTTTTTTTTTTAAATAATAATTTTATTGGATTTCCAATCAAGTTTACATACACATCAATTACAAATTTACAAAGACATCACTCTCAATAATAATAAAATATACAGTTCCAACTATAGCAGATCACCACATGGGTCAGATATATCTTATACAACTATTAATCCTAACAATCATTTGGTGCATTATTAATTATTTCACCATAAATGTAATAAATCTATAATATCAGGGATTTCTTTCTGTTGCATCAAATACTGTAATATAGGAGACCACGTCACAGAAAAATTAGATTGTGTTCTTTGAGAGCAGGAATCGTTAACACTCTCTGTAATTCTTGCCATTACATACATATTCCATAGCTTAGCATGCCAGTTCTGTTTATTTGGTCTCTGTTTACTTTTCCACTTTAGAGCAACAGCATTTTTTGCCGCTGCTAAAAGAATGGTAATTTGCTGTATTGTACTCTCTACTGGTATATCTATACTCCATTGATGTAAAAGAAGGTGTTCTACAGTATTTTGCAGTTTTATACCCGATATTTGCTCTATGGTTAAGATTATCTCTTCCCAAAAGGGAGGGCTCCTCTGATGTTCTCATCAGGGGAAGGCCTCGGTCTCACTGCCCTGTTGTTGGCCCTCCAGAGGAACTGATGTGACCACTGCATGAGACAGGATGTTCGACTAGATGGACCTCCCAGTTTGATCCAGCAGGGCTCGTCTTAGGTTCTTACAGGGGAAGGCTTTGGCCTCTGTGCCCTGTTGCTGGACCTCCATGGCATCTGGTTGGCCACTGTGCGAGATGGGATGCAACCCCCTTCACAGGATGCCATGCACATAATCAGAGCATGGTTCCCCCCCGCCGCCTATGGGTCTCCACTTTCCAGCGCCACCAGAGGAACAGCTGAAGCTCCGGAGCTCAGCCTGGGGTGATCCCCTGGTTCCACTTGGGCACTGCTGACCGATCGTTGGCAAAGCCCGAGGCGTTCATCCGCCACGCCCTCCCTCTTCCCTCCGGTCCCTAGGCGAATACAGCATTGCAACATGCCCACTGCGTCCTGAAACAGATGTACGTCGCTCAGAAGGATTCCTCAGAACAGAGTGGGAAAGAGGGAGGGGGGAGAGAGAGAGAAATCAGGTCACACCAATCTCTGGTTAGATTAACAGCTCCCCGGGTCCCACACCGGCCTCGCTGCGTAGAGATCGCTACAGAGTGGCAAGGCTTTCACGAAGGCGTTCTCTTTTGTCCTTCGGACTCCCTGCCTTTCTTTTCTTAAAAAGAAAAGAAAGGAGTCAGGGTAGCTCAGAACCAGGACAATGGAAGGGGTTGGCTGGCTGCAGAAGGAGTGATGGGGAGCAGCTGGGCCGATGGGAAAGCGCCAGTGTTCCCTCTAAGCTGAGTTAGTGTGAGCCAGCTCACCGTTCTTTAGCCTCCGGCGCACAGATTTTTTTCCATCTCGGCTCAGGAAGGACGGCTCCAGAGCAGACTCATTTCTGCAGCAGCCAAATCGCTCGCTCACAACTTGAATGCCAGTCGGTCACAAAGTAGACTCCACAGCTTAGAGGGAGCATTGGAAAGCGCCCCCCCCCCGAACACATGAAGCTGCCTTATACTGAATCAGACCATTGGTCCATCATGGTCTGGACCGTCTCCTCTGACTGGCGGTGACTCTCCTGCCCCAGTCCCGAGGCTTTGTCATTCTCAAGTGCTCTTCAAGCATTCCCAAGAGAGGATCTGCCCAGACAACCTGTATTTGTGGAGAGCAGCAGGAGTGAATCCATCAGGCAAGAGTGCTACAACGGCAGTTCTGGGAAGGAGAGGGCACGGACGAGTCACTGCCAGCTTGGATGTGCATACAGTGAAGCTGGGATTTCTGCCTCCTCTCTGACTTAACAGTCTCAAACAGGGTTCTCCGACAGGGTAAAGGTAAAGGTAAAAGGTAAAGGTTCCCTTGCTCCAAAGCCAGTCGAATCCGACTCTAGGGCTGTGGTGTTCATCTCCGTTTCCAAGCCGAAGAGCCAGCGCTGTCCGAAGACATTTCCGTGGTCATGTGGCCGGCATGACTAAACACCAAGGCGCACGGAACGCTGTTACCTTCCCACCGAAGTGGTACCTATTTATCTACCTGCAATTTCTTGCTTTCGAACTGCTAGGTTGGTAGAAGCTGGAACTAGTGATGGGAGCTCACTCCATCATGCGGCACACAGGTCTCGAACTGCTGAACTACTGATCTTCCACAGCCTGCAGTTCAGCGTCTTAACCACTTGAGCCTCTCCCTCTAAGCTGTGGAGCCTTGGGAGCAAAAGTTATAGTTTGTGAGCTCCTGGCCTTAAAGCTGTGAGCGAGCGATTTGGCTGCTGCATTAAGTTAGTCTGCTCTGGAGCCCTCCTTCCGGAGCTGAGACAAAAATGTGTGAGCTGGAGGCTAAGAAACCTGTTTTTTTTTCTTAGAGGGAACGCCGCCCCCGGACGCCATCGACCCCGGCCCGTACTTCCCCGTGTGCCTGCAGAGCCTTGGAATGGTCTCGCTTCTAGGCCAGGGTCCCCAACCTTTTTGAGGCTCTTGGCACCTTTGGAATTTTGCACGCGGATGGCGAGCACAAGCCCAAAATGGCTGCCGCGGGGCATGGAGCCAGGCCCAAAATGATTGCCCCGGGAGGCGGAGCCGGCCTCCACACTCCTCACTCTGCAGAAGCATCACGGCAGGGAACGATGAGAAGTAAAGGAAAGCTCAAGGGGAAAGAAGGGAGAAAGAGACGGGGGGTATAGAGAAGGAAA
>NW_015165839.1:433301-433789 GCF_001447785.1 Gekko japonicus | reverse complement strand
GTGAGCTCCTGGCCTTAAGGCTGTGAGCGAGCAATTTGGCTTTTGCATTAAGTTAGTCTGCTCTGGAGCCATCCTTCCGGAGCTGAGACAAAAATGTGTGAGCCGGAGGCTAAAAAAACTGTGAGCTAGCTCACACTGACTCAGCTTAGAGGGAACACTGCCCACGGACGCCATCGACACCGGCCCGTACTTCCCCGCGTGCCTGCAGAGTCTTGGAATGGTTTCGCTTCTAGGCCGGGGTCCCCAACCTTTTTGAGGCTCTTGGCATCTTTGGAATTTTGCACGCGGATGGTGAGCAGAACTGCAAAATGGCTGCCGCGAGGCATGGAGCCAGGCCCAAAATGACTGCCCCGAGAGGCGGAGCCGGCCTCCACACCTCTCTCCTCACTCTGCAGAAGCATCACGGAAGGGAACGATGAGAAGCAAAGGAAAGCTCATGGGGAAGGAAGGGAGAAAGAGACAGGGGGTATAGAGAAGGAAAGCCCGAA
>NW_015165839.1:425283-433288 GCF_001447785.1 Gekko japonicus | reverse complement strand
GAAGCAGGAATGGACCACAAGCCTGGATATGCACTAGTCCACCTAATCTTCTGGCCAGAGAAAACCTTTTTTCCCTTTGTTGAGGGCGGCCAGTAACATGCTCCACCTTACAAAGGCCCTGCCCACTTCCCAAAAAGCTCAGCTGGCACCAGGGGAAGCATTGGTGGGTGCCATGGGGCCCACGGGCAACACATTGGGGAACTCTAGAATCGTAGAATCATAGAGTTGGAAGGGACCACAAGGGTCATCCAGTCCAACCCCCTGCACAAGGCAGGAAATTCATAAATACCTCCCCCTCCACAACCGCAGTGACCCCTGTTCCACGCCCAGAAGATGACAAAAACTTCCAAGATCCCTGGCCAAACCAGCCTGGAGAACAATTGCTTCCTGACCCCAAAGTGGAAATCAGCATTTCCCTGGGAGTGTAAGAAAGGGCCACAAGAACTAAGCACAGAGGCAACCCTTCCTGCCCTCCCTTCTCATGATCTGCCTAAGTTCACAGAATCAGCATTGCTGTCAGATGGCCATCTAGCCTTCTGTTTCAAAACCTCCAAAGAAGGAGAGCCCACCACCTCCTGAGGAAGCCCGTTCCACTGAGGAACTGCTCTGTCAGGAAGTTCTTCCTAATGTTTAGCCAAAAACAAGAAGAAGAAGAAGAGATTGGATTTATACCCCACCCTTCACTACCCAAAGGTGTCTCAGAGCGGCTTACAAACTCCTTTCCCTTCCCCTCAAAGGTGTCTCAGAGCAGCTTACAAACTCCTTTCCCTTCCCCTCCCCACAACAGACACCCTGTGAGGGAGGTGGGGTTGAGAGAGCTCTCTTGAGAACTGCTCTTGAGAGAACAGCTCTGGCAGAACTACGGCTTGCCCAAGGTCATCCAGCCAGGTGCAAGTGGAGGAGTGGGGAATCAAACCTGGTTCTCCCAGATTAGAGTCCGCGCACTTAACCACTACACCAAATGGGCTCTCCACACACTTAACCACTACACCAAACTGGCTCTTCTCTGGCTGAGAATCACTATGGTGTAGCAGACTAGGATCTGGGAGACATGGGTTCAAATCCTCCTGCTGTCATGGAGCACATGAGGTGACAGGCCAAGGGAGAACCACATATGCCCCCCTGGGCTCCATGGAGGGAAGGAAGGTGCTCATCTCCGTTTCAAAGCCGAAGAGCCAGCGCTGTCCGAAGATGTTTCTGTGGTCATGTGGCCAGCATGATTAAACACCAAGGCGCACGGAACGCTGTTACCTTCCCACCGAAGTGGTACCTATTTATCTACTTGCACTTTCTTGCTTTCGAACTGCTAGGTTGGCAGGAAGGACTGGTTAGCTACTACTAAAATAGATAGTGCTTGATAGAGAACACAGCCAGCAAAATCCAGGCGGCTTTTTGCACCTACAGAGGATTGGCTTGCTCCCAATATAAACACTTATAATGGAACCAGGGCCATCTAGCCCCTGTTTGAAAGTCTCCAAAGGAGAGCCCACCACCTTCCAAGGAAGCCTGTCCCACTGAGGAACTGCTCTGCTCAGCTGCCAAAAACTCTTCTGATTTAATTTCAACCGTTGCTTCTGGTCCGACCTTCTGAGGCAACAGAAAACAACTCCACCCCAACCTTTATATGACAGAACTTCAAGGACTTGAAAACGGTTCTCATATCCCCTCTCAGTCGTCCCCTCTCCAGGCTAAACGTACCCAGCTCCGTCAACCTTTCTTCATAGGACTTGGCCTCCAGACCCCTCACCCTCTTCGTTGCCCTCCTCTGGACACGTTCCAGCTTGTCTAGATCCTTCTTAAATGGTGGTGGCCAGAACTGGACACAGTACCTCCAGGTGCCGTCTAACCAGAGCAGAGCTATTAAAGCCAGAGAGCAGACGGCGACACCAGCTCGACTCGATGGGGCATCCAAGCTGGCCAAGCCTTGCACACCTTTGCCCAGCCGCGCTGGTGCCCCCTTGTAGGATCCACCTGCCGGCCAGCCGGCCGCACTCTGGGGGGAAGAAGGCACGAGCTGTCCAAAAGTCCCGCCCAGGGCATCAAGCACATTAGTGATTCTTCCATAACTCCCCCTCCCTTCCGGCCTCTTGGCGAGCTATTATTTATTAGGGGTTCCTCTCTGCTTTTCCACGCCAGGAGGAAGAGACCGTCTAGTGCACACTCCGCCTGAGTTTCAAGCTGCCAAGGTCGTCCACTCCCACGGCTCCTTATCGAGACCTGAGCCGATGGAGGTCGCCGGACGCTGCAGATGGCCCTGGAGAGAGCTAATGGGGGCTGCTGATCCCGGTGCCCTTGGACAAGGATCAATCCATCACGGCCTGGCATCCTCCCCACTCCAGGCCCTTGATAAGATGCATTCTCCTCTGGTCGCTTCCTCCACCTTTGCCCTGGGATGCTGCAGGCAGATGCGCCGGCCTTCATCAACACTCCCCCTCGAGCTTCTCAAGGCAAGGAAAGCAATGAACCCCGACTGCAGAAGCTAATAGCTTTGGTCTTCTCATCAACTCCCAGGACCAAAAGATATAAGCAGTGACAGCCACGGAAAACCAGCTCCTTCCCACATCCTCTGTGGTTCTAGCAGACCCTGGAAGGGGTCCCCCTACCTGCCCTTTCCGAGCATCTGCCGGCCATTAAAAATCAAGCGCGGACCATCCACAGAGAGAAGAAGGCACGCGCAGGAGAAAAGCGCTGCTGTCTCTTCCTTCTCTGTCTCATGCGCAGTTTCGTAAACCTCTATCATGTCCAGTGTTCCCTCTAATAAGCTGAGTGAGTGCGAGCCAGTTCACAGTTTTTGTGCCTTAGCTCAGGAAGGATGGCCCTGGAGCAAACTAATTGATGCAGCAGCCAAATCGCTCGCTCACAGTTTTAATGCCAGTAGCTCACAAAGCAGAATTTGTGCTCACAAGGCTCCACAGCTTAGAGAGAGCATTGATCATGTCACCTCCTCAATCATCTTGGGGGGCCACAGGGGGAGGGCTTCTGGAGTTCTGGCCTTGCTGGTGGACCTCCTGATGGCGCCGGGGTTTTGGCCACTGTGTGACACAGAGTGTTGGACTGGATGGGCCACAGGCCTGAGTCAACATGGCTTCTCTTATGTTCAAGCTGGATCAGCTACAGATGCATTGCACAGGGCTAGAACCTGTGGAGCGGCTCTTATATCAGGCAAAGACATCTTAAAGTGCAACCATCAGTGTTCCCTCTAAGCTGAGTTAGTGTGAGCTAGCTCACCCTTTTTTTAGCCTCCAGCTCACACATTTTTGTCTTAGCTCAGGAAGGAGGGCGCCAGAGCAAACTAGGCTACGCAGCAGCCAAATCGCTCGCTCACACGACTTTAATGCCAGTAGCTCACAAAGTAGAATCTTTGCTCACAAGACTCCACTGCTTAGCACTGGCCACCATCAGTGGAATGGATCCACGGAATCCAACTCAAGTGTTCAAAACCCCAGGCCTTACCATACCACAGATCTTTGGGAGGGGCAATAAAGGTGCATACGGCTTGCCGTGTAGCAGAAAGAAAACCCACTGCCAGCAGCCAGCTGCTGGAAATCCACCCCAAACACGCCCCCTTTGGCTGACCAGGCTGCCCCCCCCAGCCCTTTCAGACGCGTTCCTCCTCCTCTTTCCTGTGCCCTCTCCAATTCTCCTCCCAGATCAAAGCTGCCTCCCCCCCCTTCTGCAGACATCAGAGACAGGATAATCTCCAGCAAATCTTCAGAAACCAGGAGGCCAGCACAAGAGAGGGGCACGGGTAGCTCATCCAGACGAGGATGGGGAAGGGGGGGGGCAAAGGCACCTTAGGGAACCCCGTCTACAAAAAATAGGACACACAAACAAATACTTCCAAAGTCCTGAGAGAGCAAATCCATTATTAACGTGCACTAGACCATCTCGATTTTGACACCACGTCCGCGTAATGATTGAGCGGCCAGTTCCAAAAAAGATGGGGGAGGAATCCATTCCAAGTGTTCCTACAGAAACCAAGTATGGTATGGTGGTTAGAACATGAGAGAGCAGGACCCCGGCTCAGCTCTCCACTCCGTTGTGTGAGGATGGATCAGTTGCTCACTGTCTCTCAACCTTACCAACCTCACGGGGTCCTTGGTGAGGATAACAGGAGGACAGGATAATGACATGAGCTGCCCTCGGTCCCAGGAAGGGCCACGGGATTGGCTGTTTGGGGGTCCCTTGATTCCCAGGAAACATAAGGTGTGGGGAGGGACCATGGGGCCAAGGTAGGCCATAAACTCTGCGTGCAGAATTGTTGGCTATTGTAACTTTGCATGCAAGAGGATCTGGGAGGGAAAGGATTAAGACAATTCTCTCACTGGGTTGCACTTGGCAGTTGGCCCCACCTTCCTCTCATGGGTTAGACTCTTTGGCCCTTTCCAGTTACACAGGACCTTCTCTCTCTTACCTGGGCCTGGAGCTAGAGCAAGCTAATGTCTTTGACGTCAATCTCGTCACAATAAGTTAATAGTACCCACATTGATATGTGATATAAGATCTGCTTCTATTATTGTAAGTAAAATTTCTTTCTCTGATTACCTTTTGGAGCCAGATCATCTTTGCAATTAGCTTGAACAGCATTTTTTTCCCTTAATCAGGAAACATGGAGGACCAGGATACCAGGAAAAAACGCTTCCAAGGCAAATTATTTTATTTTATTGTTTACATTTAACCCCATAAGAATCTCCCCAGGCGCAGCTCTGAACACCTCAAGCTAACAAGCACTAGGGAACACCTTTCTCTGACGATCAAATGGGGGAGGAAATATACACACCAGACAGATGACTGCAGATTATATGGAAGCAACACTCATTGGATTAAGGTATTGCAGGCATACGGGAAGTCACAGAAAACAGCCTTTCCACATAACAGAGACTTGAAAAGGTGTGTGTGGGGGAGCAGTAACTGCCTCTCTCCCATCCACACCCAGCAGAGAGAGAGAGAGAGAGAGAAACCCTCAGCGTTTCAACTGTGCAAACCGCTCAGCAAACTTCACCGGGTTTGTACTCACAACCAACCTGTATGGCAGCTTATTCTCAAATCGACAGAGGGGACCAAACAGAAAGGCTGCAGTTTGACCAAGGACAAGGTACCCCCCCCCCCTCAGAAGGAGAAGAGATTGGATTTATACCCCACCCTTCACTCAGAGTGGCTTACTAACTCCTTTCCCTTCCCCTCCCCACAACAGACACCCTGTGAGGTAGGTGGGGGCTGAGAGAGCTCTGAGCTACGGCTTGCCCAAGGTCATCCAGCAGCTGCAAGTGGAGGAGTGGGGAATCAAACCCGGTTCTCCCACTTAACCACGACACCAAACCGGCTCTCACCAAGACTGCCTGAGAAGCAGCAGCCAAAGAGCAAGACCTGACCTTCTGCCCTAACGCCCCGAGAAGAACCCACTTCGACCCAACCCAATTCACAGCCCGACTGCTGTGCCTCTCGCAGAGATGCAAGCCCAGAGTGTCTCATTCCCCTCTGGGGCAGAAATAATGCACTCTTCCGCGTCCCCTTCGGGCCCAAGGAATGTCGCATTAGCGACTCTCCCCATATAAATTGGAATCGATGAAGCTGTCAAGCTGAGGCCACGCGACCTTGGCTGACTGGAATGGTTTGAAGCAGGCCCCCCCCTCCCCACATCGCCTCTGTGGAGCACAGTCACAAGAGCAGAAATTTCCCAGAGACCAAGGGAAACGGCTCTGCTTCTGGAAACCGTGGCCTCCATCTGTCGGCAGCTTTCGAATCAGCAACCCAGGCACCTCAAAAAAGCTGAGTTGCTGCAGCAACGCTTAGATTAGCGGCACGGCAAGCCTTCTTACTGCTTCCTGGGACCCGGGCTACCTGGCGAAAGAGTTTTAGAGCAAACTCCCCTACGGCCTAGAAACAGAGGCCCCTAACTTTTTTGAGCATGCAGGCACGTTTGGAATAAGGGAGCACCTTTCCCCATACATTCCCCAAAGAGCACTGTGTTCAGGGGCCCAAAACTGGCTGGCCCTCCCAGGCCCTAAAGATGCCAGGCTGGCGATAACCAGGGCCAGGGCCTTCTCAGTGGTGGCTCCGTACTGGTGGAATGAGCTCCTGGAGGAGATCAGGGCCCTGCAGGACCTCTTACAGTTCTGCAGGGCCTGCAAGACGGAGCTCTTCCACCAGGCGTTCGACTAGGAGCCACACTAAACACCTGAGGAGTGACCCTGTGCCCTGGCCCACAGCTCACAGCCTGGGCTCGCCACACACATAAATCGATCGGCTGAGCTGGTATGAGTATACCACCCTGACGACCACCGAAGTGGTACTGTTTAACTTGAAACCTCTGCTCTCGCACTTTACTTGAACACTGTTCCAGCCCTTTAGGATAACTAATATTTAATTTGTTATGATGTTCTAGGAATGATCTTAACTGTATTTATATATGCATTTTATGTAAGCCGCCCTGAGCCTGCTTCAGCGGGGAGGGCGGGGTATAAATTGAATTAATTAATTAATTAATTAATTAATTAATTCTGACTTTGGCATGGGTGGGCACAGCCACAAAATGGCTTCCTCAAAATAGTTGCCACAGAGGGCGGAGCCAGCCACAAAATGGCTTCCTCAAAATGGTTGCCACAAAGGGCAGAGCCAGCCACAAAATGGCTTTCTCAAAATGGTTGCCATAGAGGGCGGAGCCAGCCAAAAAATTATAGTTGCCACAGAGGGCGGAGCCAGCCACAAAATGGCTGCCGCAGCTTCACTTCAGTCACACAGTGTGGATCCTTGTGCTGTGGTGGCAGCTGCTGCCAAAACAACCTTTTTTTAAAAAAAAAAAATCTGCATGGCCAACCAAATCCCCAGTGGCCAATCAGACGCCTTGTGGGCATAAAAACACTCAGTGGGCACCAGGACAGGTGTCGGCATGGGACCCATGGCTACCATGTTGGGGACCCCCGGGCCTAGAATACGAACATAGCAAGCTGTCTTCTAGCTCAGTATGGTCTACTCAGACCGGCTACAGTATTTGCCCCCAGTATCTATGCTTTATCCCACCCTTCCTCCTAAGGGGCAGAAGGCAGCATCCCTCATTTCATCCTCAGAGGAAGGTCTCTCCCAGTACTTTGCTAACTGGAGAGGGCTGAGGATCGAACCTGGGACCTTCCGCATGCAAACGGCATGCCCTACCTCTGAGTCATGCCTCTGACTCCTGGGGATCAGGTGACCCCCAACCCCTCCAACAGCCAATCCCCTGCCACGGCCTCCTATCAAGATCACAGTCCAGATGGGGACAACAATAGTCTCTCTCTCCCCCTCCCCCCAGCCTACTTGTCCCTGCCCCAGGGTACAGCTAGGTCAGATGTGGACTCATAAGAACGTAAGAGAGGCCCATGTTGGATCAGGCCAAAGGCCCATCCAGTCCCAATACTCTGTCACACAGTGGCCAAAAGGACCAGGTGCCATCAGGAGGTCCAGCAGTGGGGTCAGGACACTAGAAGCCCTCCCACTGTTGCCCCCCCCCCCAAGCACCAAGAACATAAGAACATGAGAGAAGCCAGTGTTGGATCAGGCCAATGGCCCATCCAGTCCAACACTCTGTGTCACACAGTGGCCAAAAATACCAGGTGCCATCAGGGGGTCCAGCAGTGGGGCCAGGACACTAGAAGCCCTCCCATTGTCCCCCCCAAGCACCAAGAATACAGAGCATCTCTTGCCCCAGACATAAGAACATAAGAAGCCAATGTTGGATCAGGCCAATGGCCCATGCAGTCCAACACTCTGTCACACAGTGGCCAAAAGTACCAGGTGCCATCAGGAGGTCCAGAACTCTAGAAGCCCTCCCATTGTTGTCCTCTCCCCCAAGCACCAAGAAGACAGAGCATCCCTTGCCCCAGAAATAAGAACACAAGGGAAGCCAATGCTGGATCAGGCCAATGGCCCATCCAGTCCAACACTCTATATCACACAGTGGCCAAAAAGACCAGGTGCCTTCAGGAGGTCCAGCAGTGGGGCCAGGACACTAGAAGCCCCCCCCCCCACT
>NW_015165839.1:421716-425106 GCF_001447785.1 Gekko japonicus | reverse complement strand
GGGAGGGAGGCAGGGGCAAAAACATTTCTGTAGGGGACGGGGCCATGGCACAGTGGCAGAGTATCTGCTTGGCGTGTAGAAGGCCTCAGGTTCAATCCCCGGCATCTCCAGCTAAAAGGACTAGACAGCAGGTGATGGGAAAGACCTCTGCCTGAGACCCCAGAGAGCCGCTAAAGGTCTGAGTAGGCAGTTTCAACCTTGACGGCCCAAGGGTCTGATTCAGTAGAAGTCAACTTCCTGTGTGTTTCAGAGCCCCATCCACTGCCTTTCATTCCATGCCCAGCCCAGCCTTGGGCCTGATCAACACACACTACTTGAGACCAATGTTCCCTCTAAGCTGTGGAGTCTTGTGAGCAAAAATTCTACTTTGTGAGCCACTGGCATTAAAGCTGTGAGCGAGCAATTTGGCTGCTGCATACATTAGTTTGCTCCGGAGCCCTCCTTCCTGAACTAAGACAAAAATGGGTGAGCCAGAGGCTAAAAAACTGTGAGCTAGCTCACACTCGCTCAGCTTAGAGGGAACACTGCTTGAGACCACAGTTCTCAGGCCTGATCCACACACACACGCAGCTGCCTTACACTGCATCAGACCCTTGGTCCATCAAGGTATTGTCTACTCAGACTGGCAGCTGCTCTCCAAGGTCTCAGGCTGAGGGCTTTCCCATCACTTATGACCTGATCCTTTGAATCGGAGTTCCCGGGGATCGAACCTGGGACCTTCTGCATGCCAAGCAGAGGCTCCGCCACTGAGCCACGGCCCCTCCACTACCCCTGCCAGGGACGGAGGAGGCACAATGAGCTGTACCACTTCACAGGGCAGGCAGTGGATTCCGGTTGGGAAGGCTCTTCCCGGCAACAAACGCCTTGCGAGCAGAAACCCAGCAGGGAGAAAAGACAAGAGTTCACACGGAAACCCCCTTGGCCCCCGAGCAGGTTTTCCCTCACAGGGAAACACTCCAGGACGTGATCACCCACCTGTGGTATGAAGAAGCACCATCCATTCTACCAGCCTCAGCATTCGCCAAGCATGGAGAGCAGGCCTGAAGAGGTGCCTCACAGCATTTCCTTATTGGAAAAGAAACACCCCCACATGCTGAAAGGAGGAAGCGAGAGCAACAGGGAACCATCGACTGTCACCGCCGCAGGATCCTACCACCTCGTCGCACCGCAGGGCCTCAGAGATGGCTCACAGCTGGACACACAGGAGGCTTCTTTCGAAACGCTGATGCCAGGTGATAGGCCAGTTCTAGTTTTCGAGGGAGGACTCCCTCACAGCGGAACGGTCTCCCTCGTAATCTAGCTACTTCATTTCCGCCCTGCCTTTCTCCCCAGAGGGGAACGTACGTCCTCGTCTCCTCTATTTTTATCATCATAACAGCCCTGTGAGGTACGTTCGGCTGAGAGTGCGCGGTTGGCCCCAAGGTAAGCTTCCGTGGCAGATCCGAACACGAGCCTCCTCCCAGATCCTAGTCTGAGACTCTGATCGATAGACCACACTGGCTCTCAAACCCATGGTCCTGCCCTGTTTAGACAGTGTCTCTCAACCCTGGCCTGCCCCTGAAGCTGTAGCGAGGGGTCAGATCGACAGTTCTGGGGGCAGAGACAGCACTGATGATACCCATAAGAACATAAGAGAAGCCCATGCCGGATCAGGCCAATGGCCCATGTAGTCCAACACTTTGTCACACAGTGGCCAAAGGTACCAGGTGCCATTAGGAGGTCCACCAGTGGGGCCAGGACACTAGAAGCCCTCCCACTGCTGCCCCCCAAGCACCAAGAATACAGAGCATCACTGCCCCAGACATAAGAACATAAGAGAAGTCAATCTTGGATCAGGCCAATGGCCCATCTAGTCCAACACTCTGTCACACAGTGGCCAAAAAGACCAGGTGCCCTCAGGAGGTCCAGCAGTGGGGCCAGGACACTAGAAGCCCTCCCACTGCTGCCCCCCCCAAGCACTTGCCCCAGACTGAGAGTTTCTCTCCATACCTTGTAGCTAATAGCCACTGATGGACCTCTGCTCCAGATGTTCATCCAATTCCCTTTTATAACAACATAAAATAAGCCAATGTTGGGTCAGACCAATGGCCCATCCAGTTTAACATCCCCCCCCAAGCACCAAGAAGATAGAGCATCACTTGCCCCAGCCTGAGAGTTCCTATCTATATCTTGTGGCTAATAACCACTGATGGACTTCTGCTCCAGATGTTCATCCAATTCCCTTTTATAACAACATAAAATAAGCCAATGTTGGGTCAGACCAATGGCCCATCCAGTTTAACACCTGGTGTCACACAGTGGCCAAAAACACCAGGGGCCATCAGGAGGTCCACCAGTGGGGCCAGGACTCTAGAATCCCTCCCACTGTTGCCCCCCCCCCCGGGCACCAAGAATACAGAGCATCCCTTGCCCCAGCCTGAGAGTTCCTATCTATACTCTGTGGCTAATAGCCACCGATGGACCTCTGCTCCAGATGTTTATCCAGTTCCCTCTTGAAGCCATCCATGCTTGTAGCCGCCACCACCTCCTGTGGCAGTGAATTCCGTGTGTTCATCACTCTTTGGGTGAAGAAGGACTTCCTTTTTTATGTTCTAACCCGACTGCTCAGCAATTTCAGTGAGTGCCCATGGTGCACAGCCGACAGGGAACCGGGGTACCCACAGCATCAAATCAGCAAGGTCGGGCATGCGGGGGAAGATCTGAGAAACTTCACACATCAAAGCCGCGCCCTGCTGCCGGGTGCAGATGAGAAGTAACGAGTGGCTAGTGATCTCAACTCACGAAGCCCGTTATGAGAGAAGCCATCTTGGCTCGGCTGCAGGCCGACGTGCGCTGAGCATCTCGCGGAGGGCCAGAGATCTAGGCTGCCATCTGTGATTTGTTGACCATTATCCAGCGGCGCAGAGCTGAATTACCGAGACGGGCCCTGGGAGCCGCGTCCCAAGTCCGCTCGCCTGCCTCCCCGGAGATTGCCCATAAAGAAAAAAAAGAAAGAAAGATCTACCTTTAAATAATTAGACTGCCTGGTCGGGGATGCTGCCTCTAATTATTCTGTGGTCCCCTGCAAATAAAAGGAATAAATTCTCGAAAGGTGCCAGGCTGCACGGAACCAGAGGAGAAGGTTCATTTTCCACATCACTTGAAAGCAGCAATTATAAATCGCGCTGAAAGATGCGGCTCCTCCGGCTAGTAATATTTCTTAAACCCCGGGAAAGAGGCGGATTGGGGGGAGGGAGGGAGACCATAAACACATTTTTGTAAGTATTTATACCCTGGGCTGAAATTTTTATTTAAAAACAGAGATAAAAACGTAGACGCGGACCATGCTCTGCCGTGCTTAGATTAAAGAATCAGAATGGTAGATTGGATGACCGGGGGGGGGGGGGCGCC
>NW_015165839.1:414913-421154 GCF_001447785.1 Gekko japonicus | reverse complement strand
AAAGGTTAAGGCGCTTGGGGCTCTTTAGCTTGGAGAAACGACGGCTGAGGGGTGACATGATCGAGGTTTACAAGATTATGCATGGGACAGAGCAGGTCGAGAAAGAAGTCCTTTTCTCCCTTTCTCACAAGACAAGAAGTCGTGGGCACTCCATGAAATTGCTGAGCAGTCAGGTTAGAATGGATAAAAAGAAGTACTTCTTCACCCAAAGAGTGATTAACATGTGGAATTCACTGCCACAGGAGGTGGTGGCGGATACAACCATGGACAACTTCAAGAGGGAATTAGATAAGCATATGGAGTAGAAGTCCATCAGTGGCTATTAGCCACAAGGTATAGATAGGAACTCTCCGTCTGGGGCAAGGGATACCTCTGTATTCTTGGTGCTTGGGGTGGGCAACAGTGGGAGGGCTTCTAGTGTCCTGGCCCCACTGGTGGACCTCCTGATGGCCCCTGGTATTTTTGACCACTGTGTGACAGTGTGTTGGACTGGAGGGGCCATTGGCCTGATCCAACATTGGCTTCTCTTATGTTCTTATGTTCTTAACAGTTAAATAAACAGTAGAAGACCATGCTGGTCTGCAAGAGAAGAGGAAAATTTGAACCCAGTAGCACCTTCCAGACCCCCAAAATTTCCGGGGTGTAAGCGGGCGTCCACACTGCCCTCCCCCCTGCCCCCCCCCCCCGAGGTCGCTGTCTCCCACTCGCTAATAACTGGCCATATTCATCTACACCAATGGGTCAGTTTCTCCCTATGGCAAGCTGTGATTATTGGTATTATTGATCTGATATGTTTACAATGTGTTTTAAATGTTATTGTATTTATTGAAATGTTGTTAGCCCGTCTACGGGATGGGCGGGATATAAATGTGAAAAATAAATAAATAAATAAATTTCAAGAGCTGACGTTTCCTTCATCGGATGGAGCTTTGAGAACGGAAAAGATCATACCCTGGAAATCCTGTTGGTCTTCAAGGTGTTATTGGGCGCGAATATTGCTTAAACAGTCAAAAGCACTTCCGCTGTGGCCAACAGAGCAGGACACACGTTTTCCAAGCTGCACAGGTCGCTTCCTCTGAGCAAGATGCAAGCTTTTGAGCTGCACAGAGCCAGTTTGGTGTAGCGGTTTAGGAGCATGGACTCTAATCTGGGAGAACTGGGTTCGATTTCCCACTCCTCCACATGCAGCTGCTGGCATGACCTTGGGTCAGTCACAAGCTCTCTCAAAGCTGTTCTCTCAAGGGCAGTCCTCGATAGAGCTCTCTCAGCCCCGCCTACCTCACAGGGTGTTTGTTGTGGGGAGGGGAAGGGAACTGCAAGCCACTCTGAGACTCCGAGTGAAGGGTGGGGCATAAATCCAACCTCCTCCTCCTCCTCCTCCTTCTAGGAGGGCTCGGCGTAGCTCCATCCACTGCACCCTGAGTGTCAGAGCGCAGACTGGTCCCACTACAGATATTAAGATTTGAACCCAGATCTTCCCCACTCCCAGACAAACACTCTAGCCGTCAGATCACACCTGCCAAAACAATCCGTCAAGGAGAGTGACTGTGACGCTGTCAGATTATGGGGTGCAACATAGGCCCAGGGCTAGCACCCAGTGTGGGAACGGAGCGCGCACCGAGCGTGCGAAAGGGCTGCCGAATCAATCAGCCGAGGGCATGTCGCAAACTTGGGATGGCACAATGGTGCAAATCCATGACGGCGCACATCCTCTGTGACCTCGCCGCCAGAGCCCACATAATTCCCCATTTCCATACCTGAAGCAAGAGGCGCGCCAGGCACAGATCACAGAGGGGACCAACGGCTGGAATAATCAATTGCGAGTTGCGCAGCTCCGGATTAACAGGCGGCGAATTGCAAGAGATGGATTTCACAACCGCTTTGAAATCAATCTGGGTTTGGCCGACTCCCTGGGAGTCTGACGGTGGCAGTCAAAGGCAATGAATAATACGGGAAAGAAATTCGCAGTAGGTGCAGCTCAGGACGCCAAGAAACCTCAGCTGCCATGAAAGGCATCTCTTTCGAGATTTGCATCGTGGATTTGGAAAGCCCGACCCGCTTCTGTTTAACTTCAGCCTCTTTCTTCTTCTCCCTTGGCTGCAAGAATGCACTCTTCTAAATTTGCTCAGGATTTGGGGGGGGGATTTGCTATGAATTCAAAATTATTATTTTCAGTGGTCTTATAAACCACTGTAGGAGGCACAGTTAAATACTGAACATGGAACACAGCTGCTGGTCCGTCCCGTTTTAGGCTTCCGATTGTTGCTTTATGCTGTTTGGATGCTCCTGGCTTGTTCTAATACTGATGATTGTCATCTCATTGTTTTTAATGATCATATTGTACTGGTTTTTTTTTAATTCTGTGACCCATCTTAAGAAAGTCTACAGAGAAGCTGCATGCACATTTTCTAAATAAATAATACCCCCCCAGTGTTCCCTCTAAGCTGAGTGAGTGTGGGCTAAAAGGTAAAGGTAAAGGTTCCCTTGCTCGAAAGCCAGTTGAATCCGACTCTAGGGTTGTGGTGCTCATCTCCGTTTCAAAGCCGAAGAGCCAGCGCTGTCCGAAGACGTTTCCGTGGTCATGTGGCCGGCATGACTAAACACCAAGAAGAAGAAGAAGAAGAAGAGATTGGATTTATACCCCGCCCTTCACTTGGAGTCTCAGAGCGGTTAGAAGAAACCTGGGTTTTTTTCCGAGCTTCAAAATTTCCAGAAATTTTACATCTCTAGGCTCAGGGCTCCCCCGGGGGAAGGAGTTGCGAGAGATGCTGGAGGGGGGGCCTGGCTGGCAGTAGTGGCCCTCCTGGCCAGTCTTGGCCGCCCCTTGACCCAAGGCAGGAGTGCTCGGAGGACCTGGCTTCAGACATTCCCGAGGCTCAGCCAAAGATTTCCTGGTAGCTCAGTTTGTCCCTTTGCAAAGGACGAGTCAAAAAAGCCAGAGAAGGGGTCGCAGTGTGCAGATACCTGCCAACAGACCAAAAACCACTGCGGTAAAATTAACAATGACACATTTAATAATTCTGTGAGCATCAATTTGTGAAGCTATTCATCTTACAATACGGTAAAAGAATTCAGGCATGGGCAAAGCAAAGTCCAACATAATCATATCCTCGATGAGCACACCGGTTTTTACTCTCGTTTCACCAATCTTCCTCATAAGAAGTCTTATAAAGTTGGAAGATGTCAACCTCTTGATTCAGCTTAGTTTCTATACTGTTTTAAAAAAAAGAGGTTGACATCTTCCAGCTTTATAAGACTTCTTACTCGTGAGGAAGAGTGGTGACATGAGTGTAAAAACGGGTGTGCTCATCGAGGATATGATTGTGTTGGACTTTGCTTTGCCCGTGCCTGAATTCTTTGACGCGAATATTGCTTAAGCAGTCAAAAGCGCTTCCGCTGGGGCCAACAGAGCAGGACACACGTTTTCCAAGCAGCACAGGTCGCTTCCTCTGAGCAAGATGCAAGCTTTCGAGCTGCACAGAGACAGTTTGGTGCAGTGGTTAGGAGCACGGACTCTAATCTGGGAGAACCGGGTTCGATTCCCCACTCCTCCACATGCAGCTGCTGGCGTGACCTTGGGTCAGTCACAAGTTCTCTCAGAGCTGTTCTCTCAAGGGCAGTCCTCGAAAGAGCTCTCTCAGCCCCGCCTACCTCACAGGGTGTCTGTAGTGGGGAGGGGAAAGGGACTGCAAGCCACTCTGAGACTCCGAGTGAAGGGCGGGGTATAAATCCAATCTCCTCCTCCTCCTTCTTCTAGGAGGGCTCGGCGTAGCTCCATCTACTGCACCCTGACCTCAGAGCACATACTGGTCCCACTACAGATATTAAGGATTTGAACCCAGATCTTCCCACTCCCAGACAAACACTCTAGCCATCAGATCACACCTGCCAAAACAATCCATCAACAATCGTGGCACCACCTGGAGGTTGGCAACCCTACATTTCACAAGGCATGAGCATTTTGAATCAGAGTCGCAAGGGTCCCTAGAGGCCATCCAGTCCAACCCCCTGCTCAATGCAGGATCAGCGTCGAGCATCCCTGACAAGTGTTTGTCCAGCCGCTTCTTGAAGACTGCCAAGGAGGGGGAGCTCAGCATTTCCCCAGGCAGTGGCAGCCGATTCCACTGCTGAACTAAGCTTATTGTAAAAAAAAATAATTAAAAAATCCTAAGATCCAGCTGGTATCTTTCTGCTTCTGCCAACCGGAGAAGCTCCCGGCCCTCCTCTGAGTGACAGCCTTTCAAATACTTCAAGAGAGCAATCGCGTCCCCCCTCAACCTCCTCTTCTCCAGACTGAACATTCTGGAGTTCCTCAGCCTTTCCACATAGGGCTTAATCGAGGCCGGTCGTTGCATACATCTTTGCAGACTGGAGGCTTGTGGAGATTTTTTTTTTAAAAAAAGAAAGAAAACTGAGCTTTTGAGGATGAGGCGGAGCAGAGACCCACATTCTCCTCGAGCTCTTCTCAAGAGAGGCAGCGAACAGGTGTTCTCCTCCATCCTTATCCGCCTGTAAAAGCCTGGAAATCCTCTTTGAGAGCCGGCAAAGCCTACAGAGACCGAGCAGTCACCCAAGAATTCAAATTCCACCGCGGCCGTGCACACCGTGGGTGACTTTCCAGAAGCAACTGGGTTTCAGACCTTCTCCTGCGGTCCAAGATTGATAAATTGACGGCCCTACCTTGCAAGGGTGATGTAAGAAAGAGTGCTGTGAGAATTTGAAAAAAGTGATCTATAAGAGGCCAAGGAATAAGGGGCAGTGGGGAGGGGGCTAGGACTCGCAGGAGGCCATAGCCCCTCTGTACACTGCCTTAGTCAGGCTGCTCCTGGAGTCCTGTGTGCAGTTCTGGAGGCCTCACTTCAAAAAGGATGTGGGCAAAATTGAGAGGGTACAGAGGAGACCGACGAGGATGATCAGGGGTCTGGAGGCTGAGCCCTACGAGGAAAGGCTGAGGGCCCTGGGAATGTTTAGCTTGGAGAAGAGGAGACTGAGGGGGGACATGATTGCTCTCCTTAAATATTTGAAAGGCTGTCATTGGGAGGAGGGTAATGAGCTGTTCCAGTTGGCAGCAGAGGACTGGACCCGAAGCAATGGGTTTAAACTGCATGCAGAAAGGTATCGGCTGGAAATTAGGAAACACTTTTTCACGGTCAGAGTGGTTCAAAGGTGGAATCAGCTGCCTAGAGAGGTGGTGAGCTCCCCTTCACTGACAGCTTTCAAGGAGAGGCTGGAGGGATATTTGTCAGAGATGCTCCATAGCTTACAGGGAGCATTGATGAGAGAATGGGAATTTCCATGCGCTGGCTTTAACAGACGGGGACCTCAGCCCTGCAGTTTTATGCCTCTCCACTCGGCATCTCTCTCACTGCTTCAAAGTGCAAAGCCTCCCAAAGAGAGACTGAGAAAGAGAAAGACATAGCCCGGGTTCGGGAAAATAAATGCCACAAGATCCTTCAAGGCCGTCATCACCTCCTCCACAAAGAGGCCAAGTGAAGCTCTGTCTCTAAGGTCGTCTGGCCACTAAGCCAAGTGCCACCAACTGGCCAACCCCATATTTATTCATTTCCAACAGTCATCCTCCATATTTCTCCAAAGTGGAGGCCCCAAAGCAATTTCCATCATTTTCCTTTCTTCTAGTTTATCCTCTCGACAGCCGTGTGAGGTAGGTCAGGTAGAGAGTGTGAGGCTGGCCGAAGATCAGCCATGGAGCTCAATTAAGATAGGTAGCCATGTTTGTCAGTAGCAGTAGAAAAGAGCCAGAGTCCAGTAGCATCAGAAAGACTAACAAAATTTGTGGCAGGGGAGGAGCTTTCGGGAGTCACTGCTCACATCCTCAGAAGCGGTGACTCATGAAAGCTCCTACTCTGCCACAAATTTTGTTAGTCTTTAAGGCATTACTGAGAAAAGGAGAGGAGGAGATTGGATTTATACCCCACCCTTCACTCGGAGTCTCAGAGCGGCTTACAATCACCTTCCCTTCCCCTCCCCGCAGCAGACACCGTGTGAGGTAGGTGGGGCTGAGAGAGCTCTCCCGAGAACTGCCCTTGAGAGAACAGCTCTGACCAGGGGTCATTTCGTAGAAAAAGAGCTAGGGGACTCATTAGCATAACTCATTAGCATATGCCACACCCCCTGACATCACCGGAAGTGTGTCCTCACCACAGCCGGCGGCGACCTCCAGCGGGCACCAGCAGGGAGCTCCAGGCCCCGCCCTCCCGCACCTCACCCGGGGGGATGGCGT
>NW_015165839.1:405505-414841 GCF_001447785.1 Gekko japonicus | reverse complement strand
ATATATATATATATGGTATCAGATTGATCTAATTTCTGTGCACTGAGGACAAGTAAGTCCTAGGTTACAAACTGAACTCTCCAATGCAAGAACAAGATGCATTTCTTCGTTTAGGAGGTGCGATTGTCAGAAGAAAATAAAAAAGTTTCAGTTTTGTTTTTGCATGTGGGTGGGTATTCTGTAATAATTGTTTGGATACACTATATTTTTAATATGCTAGTTGTGATAATTTCATGCCAAGTAAAAATGTCCATAGTCATATTTTATGTTCCTAAAGTAACAGAATGACTTTCAAACTAGAAAAGACAAAAGAAATGCTAGTGTAGCATTTTTTTTCAATTTTTCCGAAAATTTCAATTTTTTCCCCGGAAAAAAATGGGGAAAAAACGGGTTTTTTTCCGAGCTTCAAAATTTCCGGAAATTTTACATCTCTATTAACCACTACACCAAACTGGCTCTGGTGTTGCCCTGGACTGTTGTTCTTTTCTAAGGTCACCCAGTAGGCTTCAATGCGCAGAGCAAGGATTCGAACCAGGTCCTCGCAGATCCTAGCTCTAACCATTACACTACACTGGCTCTCAAAAAAACAGCCAACCAGCAGCAAAAGCATCACTGTGGCATTCAAAAGATCCTCTTGACACTTCCCTCTTCTCTGGGCCGCTCTCTACCGGCGGGACGGATCCGGCACTGTGTCAGTGGTACAGCCAGCGCAGCTACCGCCCGCTAGTCCTGTCACATCCCGGCTTGCAGCTGATGCGCGGCACCTGGCGCAAGAGAGGAAGGAGCCACACAGATGTCAAGAATGACGGCATTTCGGCTTTGGCTATAAATAAACACACAGTGGGGGCACTGCAAATCCAGCACAGAGCAAAGGAGAAAGCCAGCGTCGGGAGGGCAAGGCCAACACCTGCAAGGTGCAATGGAGGAAAGGCCATGCATGAGAAGAAAGAGAAAAGGTTAACAGGCACAGGCAGGAGGACATACAAGGTGTAGAAGCAAACTGAATGTGGGGAGATTAAAAATTGAGCACGGCTACAGCATGCGGGATCATAAACACATGTCAGCTCCCAGAATGCAGCTGGCCAAGAGGCTAAAGAGCCAGTTTGGTGTAGTGGTTAAGTGCGCGGACTCTAATCTGGGAGAACCGGGTTTGATTCCCCACTCCTCCACTTGCACCTGCTGGATGACCTTGGGCAAGCCATAGTTCTGGCACCGCTGTTCTTGAAAAAGAGCCATTTCTGTCAGAGCTCTCTCAGCCCCACCTACGTCACAGGGTGTCTGTGGTGGGGAGGGGAAGGGAAGGGAAAGGAGTTTGTAAGCCACTCTGAGACACCTTTGGGTAGTGAAGGGCCAGGTATAAATCCAATCTCCTCCTCCTCCTAAACCTAGAAGCTAACAAAACCAAAAAAAAGCCAGGTAAGTTTTAATCTAGTACATCATCAGTGGCTTCTTGAGATCAGGATTTGTTTTCCCCCATCGTATTTTCCTCAGTGATATTATCAAATAGCCACGTCCAGTGTTCCCTCTAAGCTGAGTTCGTGTGAGCCAGCTCACAGTTTTTTAGCCTCCGGCTCAGATTTTTGCCTTAGCTCAGGAAGGACGGCTCCAGAGCAAACTAATTTGTGCAGTAGCCAAAGTGCTCGCTCACAACTTTAATGCCAGTAAGCTCACAAAGTAGAAATTTTTTGCTCACAAGACTCCGCAGCTTAGAGGGAGCATGGGCCATGTTCTGAGATGGTAGAATCAGCACAGAAAGAGGCCGAGACAGTGCTCACGCGTGGCCGTGTGCGCGAGGGCAAGAGGGACTGAATGTCCAGCATCTAGTAAAGATCAAGAATCCTAGACCTATTTGGCCCATACTTCAATGAGGGGGGGAAAACAACTCTGTAGTAAAGGACATGGTTTATACGCGAGAAGTCACTGTTCCCTCTAAGCTGTGGAGTCCTGTGAGCAAAAATTCTACTTTGTGAGCTGCTGGCATTAAAGTTGTGAGTGAGCAATTTGGCTACTGCATAAATTAGTTTGCTCCGGAGCCCCATCCTTCCTGAGCTGAGACAAAAATGTGTGAGCCGGAGGCTAAAAGACTGTGAGCTAGCTCACACTAACTCAGCTTAGAGGGAACACTGGTCACGGGTTCAGCCTCTGGCATCTACAGTTCAAAGATCTCAGGCAGCAATGCCGGGAGGGACTTTTTTCTCTTTTGGAGTCTTGTGCTGTGTAGGAGAGACAATACTGGGCCAGATGAGCCATTAGGAGGAGCTCTTTCTTATGCAGAAGGTCCCAGGTTCATCCCTTGGTATCTCCAGAACAGCTAACAGGTGTCCGGCCAAAGACCTTGGCAAGCGGCTGCCGGTCCAAGCCAGCAGTCCTGGAAAAGATGGGGTGATTTCTTTCCCGGAATTTGTATGCCGCTTCTCCAGGGGCCCGCTTGAGGCGGCTTCGCAGGTACCCGTCGACCGTTCAAAATTTCATTCGACTCGCGCATTCCGCACCGGCCTTGAACCGGGCTGTGGCTTCGGCTCTCCCTCGTCCCTCAACTGTCAGCCCCAACTCGTTTCCATCTCTCTCTTTTTTTAATCTGCAGAGGCCCGCTCATTTGTATGCCGCTTCTCCAGGGGCCCGCTCGAGGCGGCCTCACATGTACCCGTTGACCGTTCAAAATTTCATTCAACTCGCGCATTCCGCACCAGCCTTGAACTGGGCTGTGGCTTCGGCTCTCCCTCAGCCCCAACTCGTTTCCATCTTTCTCTTTTTTTAATCTAGAGAGGCCCGCTCCATCCAAGCCCCCCTCCTCCACCGGCAAATTCCACATCTGCCATGCTCCTTCGCACCTGTCGCTGTGATTTAAGTGCGGAGACGGAGCCCAGAGCACAAATGTCAAGGCACCTGGAGGACTCAGCCAAAAAATGGCTGGGGCGGGGAATGTCTGGCCCCTTGGTTTTCCAGCCAGCGTGGGGGGAGGGGGGTGCACAGCTGGTTTCTCTGCCCTCCGAGCTTCCCTACTGGTGTTAGGAGCTCCCTGTCTTCCTGGCACCTTGCCCCGGGTCCTCAGTGCCCGGCCAGATACATAATCTCAGCATGGAATGACAACAGGCCACCGGAGGGCCTGGCAGCGTCCTTGAACGATATGAAAGCCAGCTTCCCACTGCTTCCAGAACCTCTGGTGTGCAGCCAGCCGGGTGAAACCTCACACAACAGCCACGGAAGCCGGTGCACTTTCTTCGGAGGGTTTACGGCCATCAGCTCTGGGGCACAGACCTGTCAAGTGCAGGGAAACTGAGCAAACACCCTCCCCTCCACGTTTCTTCAAGGAAGTCAGGACAGGTAAACGGGGACGAATAAACAGCCTTGGAAACAGGGAAGGCTAAGGTGGGATGCATATACAGCTTTAAAGGGGAATGAGATGGATTCATGGAGAAGTCTATCAGTGACTACTAGCCATGGTGACTGAGGGGAACTTCCACATTCAAAGGGACTGAACCTCTGAATCCCAGAGCCAGGAGGGCCAGGGGGCCTCTATGACCTGTTGTTGGATCTCCAGAGGAACTGGTTGGCCACTGTGTGAGACAGGATGCTGGACTAGATGGACCACTGGTCTGATCCAGCAGGGCTCTTCTGATGTACTTATAAGGGGAAGGCTTCGTACTCAATGCCCTGTTACTGGACCTTCAGAGGAACTGTTTGGCCACTGTGTGAGACAGGATGCTGGACTAGATGGACCGCTGGTCTGATCCAGCAGGGCTCTTCTGAGGTTCTTATCAGGGGAAGGCCTCAACCTCTATGCCCTGTTGTTGGCCCTCCAGAGGAACTGGTTGGCCACTCTGTGAGACAGGATGGTGGACTAGATGGACCACAAGTCTGATCCAGAAGGGTTTTTCTGATGTTCTTATGAAGGTCTCAGCCTCTCTGCCCTGTTGTTGGCCCTCCAGAGGAACTGGTTGGCCACTCTGTGAGACAGGATGGTGGACTAGATGGACCACAAGTCTGATCCAGAAGGGTTTTTCTGATGTTCTTATGAAGGTCTCAGCCTCTCTGCCCTGTTGTTGGCCCTCCAGAGGAACTGGTTGGCCACTCTGTGAGACAGGATGGTGGACTAGATGGACCACAAGTCTGATCCAGAAGGGTTTTTCTGATGTTCTTATGAAGGTCTTGGCCTCTATGCCCTGTTGTTGGCCCTCCAGAGGAACTGGTTGGCTACTGTGTGAGACAGGATGCTGGGCTAGATGGACTATTGGTCTGATCCAGAAGGCCTCTTCTGACATTCTTATCAGGGGAAGGCCTCAGCCTCTATACCCTGTTGCTGGCTGTCCAGAGGAACTGGTTGGCCACTGTGTGAGACAGGATGCTGGGCTAGAGGGACTATTGGTCTGATTCCGCAGGGCTCTGTTTATGTTCTTGAGCCTGCCTGCAGGCAAGGTGGGATATAAATCGAAACTAATAAATAAATAAATAAATAAAATTCTTATGATGAAACTAACTCCTCTAAGGTGTCATCTGCCTTAGCACGCCAAGGGATTGTGGCATTAGCTTTCGAGCAGTGTTCCCTCTAAGCTGAGTTATCGTGAGCTAGCTCACAGTTTTTTAGCCTCTGGCTCACACATTTTTGTCTCAACTCAGGAAGGATGGCTCCAGAGCAAACTAATTTATGCAGTAGCCAAATCACTCGCTCATGACTTTAATGCCAGTTGCTCACAAAGTAGAATTTTTGCTCACAAGACTCCACAGCTTAGAGGGAACATTGCTTTCGAATAATGGTGTTAACCAGGGTCCCCAACCTTTTCGAGCTGAAGTGCACATCTGGAATTCTGACATGACATGGTGGGCGGGGCCACAAAGGGACTGCCGCAGGAGGTGGAGCCAGCCACAAAGGACTGCCGCAGCTTCATTTCAGTCACACAGTGTAAATACTTGTGATGTGGTGGCAGCTGCTGCCAAAGCAACATTCGAAAAAAATCTGCCCAGCCAATCAAATTCTCAACAGTCAATCAGAAGCGCTGCTGAGGCCCCACCCACTTCCTGAAAATACTTGGTGGACACCAGAAAAAGGGCCCCATGTTGAGGACACCTGAGGTTAACCATCAGAATGGGGGGGGATAGATGAATGGGCAAGTGAAGGGGGGCCCGCAGCTGCTTAACCGTTTATCAGGAGTATCAGGCTGATGGGTCACGGAGCTCAGTAAAGGTAAAGGTTCCCTTGCTCGAAAGCCAGTCGAGTCCGACTCTAGGGTTGTGGTGCTCATCTCCGTTTCAAAGCCAAAGAGCCAGCGCTGTCCGAAGACGTTTCCATGGTCATGTGGCCGGCATGACTAAACACCAAGGCGCACAGAACGCTGTTACCTTCCCACTGAAGTGGTCCCTATTTATCTACTTGCAATTTCTTGCTTTTGAACTGCTAGGTTGGCAGGAGCTGGAACTAGAGACGGGAGCTCACTCCGTCATGCGGCACCCGGGTTTCGAACTGCTGAACTACTGACCTTCCACAGCCTGCAGTTCAGCGTCTTAATCACTTGAGCCAATAAACCTGAAAAATAATCAAAACAGTCCTTCGGGGTGAAGGGCCCTGAGCTGGATGGCAAAAGCTAGCCCAATCTTGCCAGGTCTTGGAAGCTAAGAGCACTGGCCCTGGTTAGTATTTGGATGGGAGATCAAAGAGGACGTCCAGGGTTACTACACAGAAGCACGAGATAGCAAACCACCACCGCTCACCTCTTGCCTTGAAATCCCCATGGTCTTGGGGTCGCCATGAGGCAGCGGTGTTTGTGGCATGTTCCACCACCGGGATGAAGCCCACTGAGAGGACCAAAGTGGGAAAGAGGGCCGCGTTTGACTTCCTGTACACGTTTGAGGGCTCAGAGTTGGATGCCAGCGCTAGGGATGGGCACAAACCGCATTTGGCGGTTCGGTTCATGGTTTGTGGTCCAGCCACGAATCACAAACTGATACGATCCCGGGAGGCTGGTTCGTGAACCGAACTGGTTCATATTTGTTTGTGAGCCACTTAAAACCCCTGCTTTCTGCTCCCTACTGCTTTCTGCAGGGAGCAGAAAGCAGGGGGTCAAAATGGCCCCCTGAGTTCTGCTCCCCGTGGTTTAAATGGCTCGGAGAGAACCATGAACTGTCCAAAATTTAGTTTGTCAGCTGTTTCATGCCCATCCCTGGCCAGCACTTCCCACTGCCAGCACTGCAGGAATGGTCAAGTATTCAACTCAGAGTCTTCAAACCCAAGCAGAGACTCAAGCAGGTGTACCCAAAATCCTATCCAGGTGTGTTCAGTGGGGCCAACTCCCAGGAAAAAGCTTTTAGGACTGCTCTGTCAGATGTCATTTTTAGGCTGAGGAAACGGGCCCGCCCCGATCTGAACTGCTGTGATGACAGAAAAGAAGACATGCTGCCAAAAAACAGAGGGGTGATAAAACTCGGGTTAGGGCATAATAAGGGCTAACTGGCCAGCATTCATATCCTCCTCCCTCTGTGTATTTTAAAAATTAAAGGTGCGTTGGTGGGGGGAGGGGGGAGGGGAAAATCTACCCATCTTGAGCAGTGCATAAAACCTCGGGTTTATTTTTTTTTTAAGGAAAAGAGGGACCAATGGAAGAGAAAACCAAAGAACCCACTCAAAACCCTTCCATTCCCACATCTGTCCAGATGTCTGCACCGCCTCCTTGTCCAGAAAACAAAGCTATTTGTGATACTGTGCATCCATTAAGCTCCCTGCTCCAGCCTCTGGATTTCACACCCCAAACAGACTTCCCATTGTATCCCAGGCTGCGGCGGCTGCCTGCTTCTGAGAGGGGAAGGCGGGCTGACGGCAGCAGCTGCAGCCTCCGAGCCCTGCTTCTCAATCCTTGTCATTCTACCCCCAAAGACTTCCAGCTGGTCTCAGAACCGGGGAGAAACAGGAGACAGGAGGCACCTGGGTCGCCAGCCCCAACAGAAACCGCAGAGGGGTAGAAAGAGATGCTTCACGCCACGGTGCAATAAATCAAGGTCGCCCCTGATGTGCACGTTGGGCGCATGAAGCTGACCTGTACCGAGGCAGTGCGTATTTCTAGCCCGGTAATGTCTTCACCGACTCACAGCATCTCTCCGGGGTTTCCAAGTAGAGATCCTCGTAACAGGAGATATGCCAGGGACCAAACTGAGGACCTTATGCAAGCAAGACATGAGGCTCTGCCACTGAGCTGTGAACACAGGCCTAGAAAACAAACCCGCCTGGTACCCAATCAGTCCCTCCGTCCATCCAGCTCACAGGACGGTCTAGTCTGACAGCCACGGTGGCTCTGCAGAGCCCCTAGCAAGGGAAGAGCAATCTTATCATCAGCCACCTGAGAGGCTTTGACCGGCGATGGAACCTGAGGCCTTTTCCCATGGAAAACAGGCGCTCTAATGCCGACAGCCCTTCCCCACACTCACAGCCGAGACCAGCTCTGTGACAAGCACACCCGTGTGGCATGCATCGCCCAAAACCTGTTTACATCAGATTTACACATCTGCATTCTTCAGAAGTGTGGTTTTAAAACACAGGGGGGGTCCCCAATAGGGTTACAAGTGGAGGAGGAGGAGGAGATTGGATTTATACCCCGCCCTTCACTACCCAAAGGTGTCTCGGAGCGGCTTACAAACTCCTTTCCCTTCCCTCTCCCCACAACAGACACCCTGAGAGGTGGGTGGGGCTGAGAGAACTCTGACACAAACTGCTCTTTTTCAAGGGCAGCTGTGCCAGAGCTTGTGACTGACCCAAGGTCACATCAGCAGGTGCAAGTGGAGGAGTGGGGAATCAAACCCGGTTCTCCCAGATTAGAGTCCGCACACTTAACCACTACACCAAACATCCCTCGTTGGAACACATCCCCGTCGCACCATGCCGTCACCCAGATGTGACGCCACCACGCTGGGCACATAGCTGGGTGACGCTGTGGCAATGGAGCTGGAAACTCGAGTGCATGGTGCGACGGGGATGTGTTCCAACGCGGGATGTTCCGGCCGGGAACCATGTGTCCCCCGCCGAATCGAAGGTAGGTACTTGGTAAGCCTAGTCCCCAACCTCTTTAAGCCTGTGGGCTCATCTGGAATTCTGACACAGGGTGGTGGGCATGGCCACAAAACAGCTGCAACAAACCAGAGGCTACAGGAGGAGGAGAAGCTGGCCAGAAAACGGCTCCCACAGTCTACCTTCAGCCATACGGTGAAGGCCCTTGTGTTTTGGTGGTAGCTGCTTGCCAAAGCAGCATTCTTTTAAGAACCTGCACAGCCAATCAAATCCCCAGTGGCCAATCAGAAGCCTTGCCCGGCAAAAGCCCCACCCGCTATGTAAAAACACTTACAAGACAAGAACTCATGGGGCACTCCATGAAATTGCTGAGCGGTCGGGTTAGAATGGATAAAAGGAAGTCCTCCTTCAAAGAGTGATGAACACGTGGAATTCCCTGCCACAGGAAGTGGTGGCAGCTACAAGCATGGACGGCTTCAAGAGGGAATTAGATAAGTATATGGAGCAGAGGTCCATCGGTGGCTATTAGCCATAAGGTACAGATAGGGACTCTCAGTCTGGGGCAAGGGATGCTCTGTATTCTTGGTGCCTGGCCTTTCCCTTCCCCTCCCCACAACAGACACCCTGTGAGGTGGGTGGGGCTGAGAGAACTCTGACACAAACTGCTCTTTTTCAAGGATAGCTGTGCCAGAGCTTGTGACTGACCCAAGGTCACATCAGCAGGTGCAAGTGGAGGAGTGGGGAATCAAACCCGGTTCTCCCAGATTAGAGTCCGCACACTTAACCACTACACCAAACATCCCTCGTTGGAACACATCCCCGTCGCACCATGCCGTCACCCAGATGTGACGCCACCACGCTGGGCACATAGCTGGGTGACGCTGTGGCAATGGAGCTGGAAACTCGAGTGCATGGTGCGACGGGGATGTGTTCCAACGCGGGATGTTCCGGCCGGGAACCATGTGTCCCCCGCCGAATCGAAGGTAGGTACTTGGTAAGCCTAGTCCCCAACCTCTTTAAGCCTGTGGGCTCATCTGGAATTCTGACACAGGGTGGTGGGCATGGCCACAAAACAGCTGCAACAAACCAGAGGCTACAGGAGGAGGAGAAGCTGGCCAGAAAACGGCTCCCACAGTCTACCTTCAGCCATACGGTGAAGGCCCTTGTGTTTTGGTGGTAGCTGCTTGCCAAAGCAGCATTCTTTTAAGAACCTGCACAGCCAATCAAATCCCCAGTGGCCAATCAGAAGCCTTGCCCGGCAAAAGCCCCACCCGCTATGTAAAAACACTTACAAGACAAGAACTCATGGGGCACTCCATGAAATTGCTGAGCGGTCGGGTTAGAAC
>NW_015165839.1:402971-404920 GCF_001447785.1 Gekko japonicus | reverse complement strand
CAGGCACCATGGCACCCCATGGGCACCATGTTGAGGACCCCTTGGTTATAGGGATACACCTAAGAAACGACAGCATGACAACAAGGAGTCTTCTCGGAGTTGGTCCGCAGGAGGGACCGAGGGCCTCGCTGCCTTGCCCTCCGACACAGACCCCACACTGTCACTGCACAGCAGCACACCGCGGCACAGACGAATCCCGAGCGCTGCACATTTCAGCAAACGCGGCTGAGTAAGTGAGCCCTTCTCACCCCCCCTATCATTTAATTAGAAGGCAGTGCGTCTCTTGCTGTGCTCCCCCATTCCCCTCGCTCTAATGGATCTTATTTTGCCTCGTGCGGAATGGCAAACAGATGTAAGAGTACGCATACACATACACACAGCCCCATAAACAAACACGCCTGCAAACAGGGACGCCAGGTGTTGGGCGCCTGCGGAAGAAGAAGAGGCAGGATCCTCTGGGATGGGGGGGGGAGAGAGAGAGCCTGCCTCTAGCCGAGAAATCCTGGAAGCCGGAGAGCCATCCTGTCTGCCTCGGCACCCTCACGAGGAAGCGGAACACCACGCAAGCAATCTCTCCGGTGACACCAAAACAAACACCGGGAGCATCTGTTCCGGCTGTGTTGCACTGGATGCTCCCTTCTCTCCCTGCTGAAATCTAGATTGTAAGTGCCTCGGGGCAGAGACCTGACCTTCCCAGGATTCTTTAGACTGCTGTATTCCGTGACTACCTAAATTAATGAATATGCTAGGGGGGGTGTGAATGAAGAAGAAGAGGAGGAGGAGGAGGAGGAGGAGGAGATTGGATTTATACCCCATGGCCCTTCACTACCCAAAGGAGTCTCAGAGCGGCTTACAAACTCCCTTCCCCCGCCCCACAACCGACACCCTGTGAGGTAGGTGGGGCGGAGAGAGCTCTGACAGAAACTGCTCTCTTTCAAGAACAGCTCTTGACAGAGCTACGGCTTGCCCAAGGTCTTCCAGCAGGTGCAAGTGGAGGAGTGGGGAATCAAACCCGGTTCTCCCAGATGAGAATCCGCGCACTTAACCACTATACCAAACTGGCTCTCATCTTCTGGTGGGGAAAACTGCTCCAGACTAAGTCACCAGAGGGAATGAGGCGACCACCTTCCTGATAGCTTCTGGTCACAGCAATTGGTTTTAACGTCACTTTGGATGACGTTCTACTATCCTTGGTGAATTTTGTTAATGGTGCTGTTTCCTCTTCTCAATGGTGAATGGCTTGGAGGATGAAAAATAGACAGGGTAATTTAAATATAAGTTAACTAAATAAAATGGCCCTCGGGGAGGGAGACCGGCACCCCACCACCACCATTTCAGCTCCACCATTCTATGAACCTGGGCTTTACCAGCCCTTAATGGGGTCATACTGATGGCCCAAACACCCCCAGTAATTCCTTGGAAAGAACACATTTCCAGGCACCAAGAAAGGAGCAACTGAGACAAAAGAGGTATCCAAGCATCCTTCTCAACATTGTGCTAGTTGTTGTAGATTTTCTGGACTGTATGGCCGTGGTCTTGGCATTGTAGGACGTGACATTTCGCCAGCCGCTGTGACTGGCATCCTCAGAGGTATAACACAGAAAGATGGAGTACTCTCTGTGTCAAGGTGAGAAGAAAAATGGTAGGCGGGTAATTTAGATCTACTCAGGAAGGTGGGGTAGGGCCGAGTCATTATCTTGTAGGAGTTCCCCAGGCTGTGACATGCTAACGGAGGAGCTTTCCTGTCCTGAAAAACACAAAATGCTCTATATCTTACAATAGCACTACAGATAAGATTAGAATTTCAACAGCCAATCCATATGCAAAAGAACCTCCTCAGGAAAGCTCCTTTATTAGCATGTCACAGCCTGGGAAACTCCTACAAGATAATGACTCAGCCCAACCCCACCTTCCTGAGTAGATATAAATCACCTGCCTACCATTTTTCT
>NW_015165839.1:389352-402921 GCF_001447785.1 Gekko japonicus | reverse complement strand
AAATCAGACCAAAGTTTGAGTCCAGCGGCACCTTTAAGAAGTGTAAAAAAGGTAAAGGTAAAGGTCTCCCTTGCTCGAAAGCCAGTCGAATCCGACTCTAGGTTTGCGGTGCTCATCTCCGTTTCAAAGCCGAAGAGCCAGCGCTGTCCGAAGACGTTTCTGTGGTTAAGAAGTGTGCCTGCACACAAAAGCTTATACCCAGAATTAAACTTTGCTGGTCTTAAAGGTGCCGCTGGACTCCAGCCTTGCTCTGCCGCTGCGGACCAACACGGCTACCCACCTTGAATCTATTATAAAATCAACTGCCTACATATAATCTCAGCAAACTTCATTTACCCTAGTAATCTAGCACTTTAAGGGTACGAATCCCAGTCGATTATACACAGGACAAGGACTAACTCAGCCATTTTTGTTTTTGTTTTTTTTAATGCAGAGAGCAGTAGCTTAGCCACCGATATGGTAGTTCTTTGGTCAAATCCCCGTTCCGCCCAGGTCTGGGTGACCCGGGGCCCTATTGCCTTTTTCCAGCCTAATCTACCTCGCAGCGTTGTCGTGAAGACAAAACAGAGACTCATGCACGCAGCTGCAAGCTCCTCAGGAAACGAGGGCACCATTTCAAATTTCCACGGCCCGTGTCAGCAGGGAAGGTCTTTTTTTATTTTTTAACTGCCCCCCAAAGGGGCAGGATTTTATTACATTTTCCACACGACATACACAAACAATCATAACATATACATACATATACATACCTACTAACATACAAACAAATACATGGAGGTTATTCTTAATTCTACCAATATTTATACTAATACCTATTCCGCCTTAATAACAATTTCTCATGAACTGTGTAAGCAGCTTTTCTGTCGCTATCATCCTAACAGGGAAGGTCTTGATGACAAAGCACAGGCAGGGCTCGGCCTCTTTCCCCCGGGGCCACAGCTGGTTCACTGAAGCCCAGCCAAGGTCTGTTCCCTGCCGGGCCTCCTCCTCTTCCGCCACCTCTCCCTCCTTATCTTTGCCCCTTGTAAGCCGCCCTGAGCCCGCTCCGCAGGGAGGGCGGGGTAAAAATCTCAATAAATAAAATAAATAAATAAATTATCTCCTCTCCCTATGGAGGGTGTTGGGGTTTTTTACGGCACACCCCACAGGGCACTCTCTGACTTATTACAGGGCCCCTGTCGATCCCCGCAAGAGAGAAAGGCAGGCAGACAGGAGGGAGACGAGGTGCCATCGGCTAAACCTGGGCCTGGGAAAAGCCGGTCGCTTTCAGAGCCGGCTCTTCTGGTTTTCCCTTCTGACTCAGCCGGGGTGCAAGAAAAGGCCCGTGGGAGCCCTCAGAACTGCTTCATGGCAGCAGAAGGGGGGTGGGAGGAGAAAGAAAGGAGAGGGGACTTACGCCCAGGACTCGCGGTAAAAACAAAGCCAGGAACGTACACCCCCGGGACTCGCAGCAAAAACAAAGCCTAGCCTAGCCCTCCCCAGTTCTGCCAAAGTGACTGGACATTTTTGGCGAACCGTTTCTCCGTTTTGTGGAAAGAGGTCCACCAACTTCACGCGCCGAACTCCTGCGCTTTCCTTGACACACTCTGAACGCCGCCCCCACCCCCTTTTTCCTCCTGCATCGTGCTCACGCAGAAGTAATTATTATCCAGAGATGGGGATTATAAATTTTCCGTCAGGAGGCTCTGGGAACGGTTTTGCTCAGGATCTGACAGGCGTATTGAGGACACAGAGAACATCCACCGCCACCCTCTCCCCAGCTCAGCAGGCGCAGGAATTGGGGGGGGGGAGCTTGCTTCCGCATGAAGCAGTTACAGTATTGGGCTAGGGTCGGAGAGACCCAGGTTCGAATCCCCAGTTTGCCAGGGTGACTTGCTACGTGGCCCTGGGCCAGTCCACAAAACCCTGCACGGCCTACCTCACTGGGCTGTTGTAAAGGGTAAAACGGAGAAGAGGAGAACAAGGTAAAGCTGTTTTGGTTCCCCCGCAGGGTCGAAATTAAATAAATAAACCAGGCTAGGCTGATTTTCGCAACAGCAGAAAAGGCAGGCTTGGCGCTGAGCGCACATGGGCCACAGGCCTATGGCTGATCTCACAAGGGTGCATGCACAATGCACAGGTTCCCAAGCACCACAGTCTCGTGCAATATGTGACTTGGTGTACGCTTACAATGGCCGTTGCAGTGCAAGATTTTCCATGCACGTCTGGAAAACAATCACAAACACCAAGAGGACTGATTCTCCCTTTCAGAGAACTTATGCGCCCTGTCTGTCCCGCTCCCTGGCCTCCCTCATCACCAGCTGGAGGAGAAGCACATGTAGGGGGTGGCTCCCGTTCCCACGGGCACCCAGCCCTTGCTGACACATGCTCCCCGCACAGGTCTAGCAGCTTGGCTCAGGTCCGAACCAGGCAGAGCGGTCCCACCACAGTAGATGCGTTCAGGAAGAAACAACACGCACAACAGAGAATAAGCTTGGGGGTTTTCGGGCGGTGCATTTGCATGCATCTCCTTATTTACATCCCACTTTTTCCCCCCCAGCTGGGACTCCAAAGCGGCTTAGAGCATCATTCTCCACTCCTTTTTCTCCCAACAACCACCCAGTGAGGTAGGCAAAGCTGAGAGTTGGGGCAGGTCCAAGATCACCTAGAGAGCTTCCACGGCAGATGCGGGGATTCGAACTGGGGCCGCCTAGGGTCCTAGCCCATCACGCTATCCACTACACCACAGTGGCTCTCTACCTACCACACTTAACAGTCAATGTTCTCTCTAAGCTGTGGAGTCTTGTGAGCAAAAAGTCTACTTTGTGAGCTATTGGCATTAAAGCAGTGAGTGAGCCATTTGGCTGCTGCATAAATCACTTTGCTCCGGAGCCCTCCTTCCTGAGTTAAGAGGAAAATGCGTGAGCCGGAGGCTAAAAAACTGTGAGCCTGCTCACACTCACTCAGCTTAGAGGGAACACTGCTCTGGAGCCCCCCTTCCTGAGCTGAGAGGAAAATGCGTGAGCCGGAGGCTAAAAAACTGTGAGCTAGCTCACACCCACTCAGCTTAGAGGGAACACTGCTCTGGAGCCCCCCTTCCTGAGCTAAGAGGAAAATGCGTGAGCCGGAGGCTAAAAAACTGTGAGCTAGCTCACACCCACTCAGCTTAGAGGGAACACTGCTTATAGTCATCTCTTGTTTGGACCAGTCAGTCTGCCCAACCCCCCAGGCATATTGATCACCACCCCTCTCAATAAGATCACTTTTAAAAATCCCACCCTTCCCTGCCACCATGGTTCCCTGCCCCCATTTCCTCCCCACAACAGAGAGCTTGCAAGGCTTGGAACGTGGACCTCCCAGCCCCTGCTAAGCAGCCCATGCTAGTTCATCACAGAGGGTTCCAAGGCACATTCTAGTGCGTATGCTCTGCTCTTCTGGGGCACCTGGTTAGGCCTGTCTGGCCTCACTGTAGCCTCCAAGAAAGAGAGAGAGAGATGCTCATTTGCATATGCCACGCCCCCTGACATCACCGGATGTGTGTCAGAAGGCAACACCCACCACTCAGGCTCCACTGGACTGTTTTGGATTGCTAGCTATTGGGGAGGGGGGGAACATGCAGATCTGTCCTCCTAGAGGAGGGAGAGCTTGTACCCGAATAAAACTTGGTCTTAAAGGTGCCACTGGACTGTTTTGGACCTGGGGGTGCTCTGCAACTAACCTGGCTGCTTCTTGCTCTGACTGAGGGCTGCTGGGAGCAGGGGGCGGGGCCTGTTGCATGGGCCCGCCCCCTGGGCTCTTTACTGCCGGAGCTCCGCTCCTGTGCGCTCCTGCAGGAAATAACCCCTGGGTATAAGCTTTTGAGGATCAAAGCTCCTTCTATCAGATACGAGTAGCATCGACTCCCTTGTGTCCGATCCTTAACGGTTGCAAAACAAGGACGCAAAGTCTGCACTAAGCCAGGCATGGAAATGGGCCACGGAAGTCACAACGTACAACTAACAATAATAAGAAATGCCATCAAGTCACAGGCAACTTATAGCAATGCTTCAAGATCAGGCTGGCTTGGTCCTTCCAGGTCAAGGCAGCAGCTAAACGGAGGGGGTGGGCCATTGCCTGCCTCTTCGAAACAACCCTGGATGTCCTTGGGGGTCTCCCATCCAAGTACTAACCATGTCTGATGAGATTGTGGGGGTTTAGAAGATCAGAAGAGAAGAGATTGGATTTATACCCCGCCCTTCACTGCCCGAAGGAGTCTCAGAGCGGCTGACAATCCCTTTCCCTTCCTCTCCCCACCACAGACACCCTTGAGAGAACAGCTCTGAAAGAACTTGTCACTGACCCAAGCTCACACCAGCAGCTGCACGTGGAGGAGTGGGGAATCAAACCCAGTTCTCCCAGGTTAGAGTCTTAACCAGTGTTCCCTCTAAGCTGAGTTAGTGTGAGCTAGCTCACAGTTTTTTAGCCTCCAGCTCACAGATTTTTGTCTTCGCTCAGGAAGGAGGGCTCCAGAGCAAACTAATTTATGCAGCAGCCCGATCGCCCGCTCACAGCTTTAATGCCAGTCGCTCACAAAGTATAATTTTTGCTCACAAGACTCCACAGCTTAGAGGGAACATTGGTCTTATCCACTACACCAAACTGGCTCTCATAGAGTTGGAAGGGACCTCCAGGGTCATCTAGTCCAACCCACTGCGCAATGCAGGAAATTCACCAATACTCCCCCCACAGACACCCCCAGTGACCCCTGCTCCACCCCCAGAAGATGGAAAATTAAACCTCAAGGATCGATGGCCAAATGGGCCTGGAGAACAATTGCTGCCTGACCCCAAAGTGGCGATCGGCATTTCCCTGGGCGTGTAAGAAAGGGCCACGAGAACTAATTGCCTGCTTCTGAACCGCAGCTCCGGACTTCCCTGTTGGTCTCCCATTCAAGTGCTAACCAGGGCCGACCTTGCTTAGCATCTGCGCTCTGACAAGCTTGGGCTAGTCCGTGCTACGCAGGCTGCTACAACTAACAAGCCCACAATAAAATCACCAGGCTGCTCCCTTCGCCGTGAGACGAAAAGGTTCCCCCTAACACCTCAACACATGCTACGCGGCAGATTTCTAATTGTGCACACTGCAGAGGCCAAGCGAGGCACCTCATGAGTCACCCGTCTGTCCCTCTCAGTGAAAGCGCAACACATCTTCCCAGCCTCCCGTGTCATGCAGTCTCAACATCACCACAGACCTGTCTCTGAAAGAAAAGATCTCAGAACCTCCCCGAAAGCAGTATGCCTAGTCATTTGCCACAATGCATTCCCACCTCTCATAAGGACATGAGAAGCCATGTCTGATCATGCCAATGGCCCATCCGGTGCACACTCTATGTGTCACACAGTGGCCCAAACCCGGGTGACATCAGGAGATCCACCAGCAAGGCCAGAACTCCAGAAGCCCTCCCACTCTTGCCCCCCCCCCAAGCACCAAGAATACAGAGCATCACTGCACCAGACATATGAACATACGGGAAGCCATGTTGGATCAGACCGATGGCCCCTCCAACACTCTTATGTATCACACAGTGGCCCAAACCCGGGTGACATCAGGAGATCCACCAGCAAGGCCAGAACTCCAGAAGCCCTCCCATGGTTGCCCACCCAAGCACCAAGAATACAGAGCATCACTGCATCGGACATATGAACATAGGGGAAGCCATGTTGGATCAGGCCAATGGCCCCTCCAACACTCTATGTATCACACAGTGGCCCAAACCCAGGTGCCATCAGAAGGTCCACCAGCAGGGCCGGAACTCCAGAAGCCCTCCCACTCTTGCCCCCCCAAGCACCAAGAAGACAGAGCATCACTGCACCAGACATATGAACATACGGGAAGCCATGTTGGATCAGGCCAATGGCCCCTCTAACACTCTATGTATCACACAGTGGTCCAAACCCAGGTGTCATCAGAAGGTCCACCAGCAAGGCCAGAACTCCAGAAGCCCTGAACATACGGAAAGCCATGTTGGATCAGGCCAATGGCCCCTCCAAAACTCTATGTATCATACAGTGGTCCAAACCCAGGTGCCATCAGGAGGTCCACCAGCAGGGCCAGAACTCCAGAAGCCCTCCCACTCTTGCCCCCCCCACAAGCACCAAGAATGCAGAGCATCACCATCAATACCTTGTGGCCAATAGCCACGGATGGACCTCTGCTCCATCTGTTTATCCAATCCCCTCTTGAAGCTGTCTGTGCTTGTAGCCCCCACCACGTCCTGCAGCAGTGATAATTAACATTATGATGATCTCAATTATGAACAACCAGGGCTTCATTTGCACTTCAGCTCAGAACCCATTACAGATGGACCTCCCTCTGAGCATGTGCAGAGGACGTCCACCACCCCACCCTCCCAATGAATAAGTAGGGGCAGTCCCTGCACTGGAAATAAGGGGCCCTTGATTCTAGACGGGGCTGAGCGTCACGACCTCCCAGCCTCTCTCTGCAAAGAAATGAACCACTAAATTATTGTTCTGCGTGGCTGTCCGGGGACCAAGAAGAAGGTGCCAGTTTCGATCCCCGACTCAGCCCCTTCCGCAGGCTCAAACTGGCCGACATTCGCTGCCATTTACAACCACCATCACGTGACGACCTTAATTTTTTCTCAAGCCAAAGACGGGGAAATGGAGGCTGAGAGCACCCGGAGGCCGCCGCTCTGCAAAGTCTTGGTGGCGCTGAAAGGCTTCGAGGATCAAGGCTCTTCTCACTCAACCAGTCGGGCAGCTTCAGCCCGGCATCAACACGGCTGATTCTCCTGACTTGGCAGATTGCAGGCCTGGGCATCGTCACGGCGACGAGGCAGTCGGTTGTGCGCCAGGATGAGAAGCAAGCCCGACTCCGCAGGAGGGGGCAAAATAACCATGATCCCAGTTGCCCCGTCGAGATGGTACCCCAAAGCTTGATGGCGGTGGAAAGGGCCATCAAGCTGTAGGTGACTTACAGAGACCCTGTAGGACTTCCATGGCAGAAGACATTGAGAGGTGGTTGACCATCGCCTGCCTCTGCGGAGCAACCCTGGACTTTCTTGGTGGTCTCCCATCCCAGTGCTAACCAGGCCCTCCCTTGCTTAGCTTCCGAGATCGAAAGATCAGGAATAAACAGAGGCGGTCTGCCATTCCCTTCCTCAGCATAGAAACCCAAGACCAGGGGTGTCAAACATGTAGCACGGGGGCCAGATCAGGCCCCCAGAGGGCTTCTATCAGGCCCACAGCGGAACTGGCTATCTTCTGCTTCTTCTTCCAGTTCTGCTGCTGCTGCGTCATCGTAGGTTTGCAGCTTGCAGACACACACCTGAGCAGCAGACTCAAGGTTGCAACAGCACAGACATTTTGATGCAATCATTCAGAGCAAGAGGTGTCAGTTATCAGACACTGCTGAATAAACAAACTATTGCAAGAGGGCTAATGATTTAAGCAAGTTTTTACTTTAAGTTTAAAAAAAATCACCCTTTGTTTGTGTTTGTGTCCTTTATGAAGTTTATATCTCCGCTACCTGGCATGACATTTTATGACACACATGGCCCGGCCCAACAAGGTCTCAGATCCGGCCCCCATAACACCCCTGCCTTAGACTTCTGTGGAGGTCTCCCGTCCAAATACTAACCAGGGTCAGCCTTGCTTAGCTTTTGAGATCCGACAAGCTCAGGCTAGCCTGGGCAATCCACGTCAAAGCAACAGATGTTCGGAAATGGCCTGGTGTTGCCTGCCTATGTGTAGCGACCCTGGACATCTTTGGTGGTCTCCCACACAAATATTTACCAGGGCCCACCCTGCTTAGCTTCCTAGATTTGATGAGACCCGGCTAGCTTCCACCATCCAGGTCAGGGGCAAAAGCCCGATGCGAGAATATTGCTGTAAGCCGCACTGAGCCAGCTTTGCTGGGAGGGCGGGGTAAAAATCTAATAAGAGCCAGTTTGGTGTAGTGGTTAAGTGTGCGGACTCTAATCTGGGAGAACGGGGTTTGATTCCCCACTCCTCCACTTGCACCTGCTGGATGACCTTGAGCAAGCCATAGTTCTCTCAGAGCCGTTCTCTTAAGAGCAGTCCTGGAAAGAGCTCTCTCAGCCCCACCTACCCCACAGGGTGTCCTGTTTTGGGGAGGGGAAGGGAAAGGAATTTGTAAGCCGCTCTGAGACTCCAAGTGAAGGGCAGGGTATAAATCCAATCTCTTCTTCTTCTTCTTCTTCCAATAAATAAATAAATAAATAAATAAATGGCAAATGCCAACTGGAGGGGGTTCTCTGGGCTCAAAGTGGGACCTCAAGAGCAGTGTTCCCTCTAAGCTGAGTCAGTGTGAGCTAGCTCACAGTTTTTTAACCTCCGGCTCACAGATTTTTGTCTTCGCTCGGGAAGGATGGCTCCAGAGCAAACTGATTCATCCAGTAGCCCAATCGCTCGCTCACAGCCTTAATGCCAGTAGAATTTTTGTTCACGGGACTACACAGCTTAGAGGGAGTACTGCTCGAGAGGCAGTCGCTGGCACGACGGGCACGGCGCCTCTGCACGAAAGCAGGAGCGAGGCAGAGCAAGCTCACATATCACTGCCGTTCTTCATGTGCACCCATAAAAATGAGACATGTGCACGCCTGCATTGATGCGCCAGGGGCTCTCTGCTGAATAATCAGATCTTGATTCCTTGCTTGTTCCGGATCTGTGATGTTGTGCTGTTTATTATCCATTGTTCTGCTCTTTCGTTTTTGTTCTCTGCAGCTCAATTATTTCATTTGGGGGAGCCTTTGTTTTAATTATTCAACCTTGCCCGGCTGTTTCAAGCGACCGGATCTCGCGTTGCTCCGCTGCTTTAATATGCTCAATTGATCTGTTTCTTTGTTTTGGCTCCAAGGTGTTTAGTCACCCACCCCACACACCCTTTTAATGCTACTTTATAAAAGACATTTTTGGTGGCATTTGCTGTTAGTATTATGGGCATATGATGATGGCTATTGTTATCTTTGTGCCTTGGGGTGGAGTTTTAATTGTTATGTTAACTGCATTTTTATATTGATTTCTGCGGAGCCCTCGGCTGAACGCTGGGAGAGAACTGTTCTAAACAAACAAGGAAGAGTAGTTCTCCGCTCGAGCAAAAGACCTGGCCGGTGTGGTCCAAGTGGTCCAAGTGTCCAAGTGTCAGATTAGGATCTGGGCCCAGGTTCGAATCCCCAATTGCCATGGCAGCTCGCTGGGTGACACAATATCAGCTTAACCTACCTCACAGGGTTGTTGTGAGAATACGGAAGCGAGGGAAATGATGTGAGCCAGTTTGGGTCCCCATTGGGAAGAAAGGTAGGGTATAAATGAAATAAATTAAGAAAGAAGAGAGAAAGAAGAGATTGGATTGATACCCCGCCCTTCACTACCCAAGGGAGTCTCAGAGCGGCTTACAAACTCCTTTCCCTTCCCCTCCCCACAACAGACACCCTGTGAGGTAGGTGGGACTGAGAGAGCTCTGAAAGAAACGACTTTTCCAAGAACAGCTCTTATCAGAACGACGGCTTGCCCAAGGTCATCCAGTCAGGTGCAAGTGGAGGAGTGGGGAATCAAACCCGGCTCTCCCAGATTACAGTCCATGCACTTAACCACTACACCAAACTGGAAGAAGAGATTGGATTTATACCCCGCCCTTCACTACCCAAGGGAGTCTCAGAGTGGCTTACAGTCTCCTTTCCCTTCCCCTCCCCACAACAGACACCCTGTGAGGTAGGCGGGGCTGAGAGAGCTCTTGACAGAAACGGCTCTTTTTTCAAGAACAGCTCTGACAGAACTATGGCTTCCTTTGCATAAGATCAGAGAGAAGAAGCGAAACAAGATCACTCAATGGCAGAGAGGGTTCCTCCCTGATCCGAACTCTTAATTTGATCAAAGTCTTGAGTCCAGTGGGACCGTTAAGACCAACAAAGTTCTATTGAAGGTGTGAGATTTCGTGTGCAGGCACACATCTCCAGACAGTTTGGTGTAGAGGCCAAGAGTACGGACTCGAATCTGGCAGAACCGGGTTTGATTCCCCACTCCCCACTGCTGGGTGACCCTGGCAGAGCTCTTCCCCATCACCGACGTCTTGGTTCTTTCAACTGGAGATGCCGGGGATTGAACCCGGGACCTTCTGCACATAAAGCAGAGGCTCTGCCAATGAACCATGACCCCTCCTCCACGTGAAGCTGCCTTGTATTGAATCAGACCTTTGGGTCCATCAAGGTCAGCATTGCCTACTCAGGCTGGCAGCAGCTGTCCAGGATCTTTCACATGACCTACTGCCTCATCCTTTTAGCTGGAGATGCCGGAGTTCGAACCTGGGGCCTTCTGCATGCCAAGCAGATGCTCTGCCACTGAGCCACGGCCTATGCGTCCATCTGGACCCACTGCCACAGATGGTAAATAGCAGAAGCGCAGTTGTCTCACACCCAGAACTCCATGGCTCTGCCTCTCCAGGTGTCTCTTCATGTCCTCTTTATCCCATTAGCATTCGGAGCCTTCCGAGCCACGGCCAGAGACTGACTTCACCAGGAAAAGCACACCGATTGCGTCATCGAGTGCAAGGAACATGTCCGCGATGGGTTGCTGAGCCCATTGTGCTAAAGAGAAATTTGTGGAACAGGTTTCTTCTTCATCATCATCTTTCTCTCTCTCTCTCTCTTTTTTAAAGAAACCTTTTATTGCTTTCATGACGCACGCACACACAAAAATTATCCCGTTTATTTGCATATAAGTGAAAGCAAACATTGTAATCAAAAGAGGCAGACAAACCAGGGAATCAGACAGCCTAATAAAAATATATATATCTGCATTGAAGCAAAGTACGTTAAAGGCATTATGGGGATTGCGGAGGGAAAGCTGAAAAACGGCCTGTTGATTCCATCACAACCAGACTTTCAACTTTCCATTCTTTCCAGAAAAGCCACAGACGGGAGGGGAAAGTATTTTTTTGCCCTGGAGGGGTGTAAGGTGAAAAAATATGTCATCTGCTCCCAGTTCCCCCCCTCTGCCAACACACACACAGGCTTACTTCTCATTCAGCATGGATAAGTCAGCATAACCATCTCTGCTTTATTGTTAACCTGTGGAACTCACTGCTGCGGGATGATACGGAGCTCAAGCTCTCTTTTGCAAGACGAACAAATGCCTGCCTGGTTCCAAGAAGCAGTTGGGGGTGGGGGTGGGGGAACAAAACAATCTGAATTTGAAAGACAGGACCTAATTGCGGGGGGGGGGTTACTTAATTCGAATGACTCCATATTCTGGTTCTCTGAACAAATGCAAACTAGCAAGCCAACTTCTCCTTCCAAAGGCCACGACAAGGGCTTTGCCTACTACAGTAAAAAGTGGCATCCTGAAAGACACAGCAGAGGAAGCGTCATGAAAGACGGGCGCGAAGGCATGGCAGGAGCCACCGGACTGGTTCAACCAACCCCCTTCTCTCCTCAGGCGAAGCTTTAAAAACGTGTAGCCACGCCTGGCTTCCAGTCACACTGTCTGGTTCTGCCAGCTGTCCCCGCCCTTCCCTCGTCTCTCCCCTCCTGTCAACAATCAGATTGTAAGCTCCTCCGGGCAGGGACCTGCCCTTTCCTTTACGTAATCCTCTAAAGCGCCCCGGATCTGGATAGTGAAGTGAACACAATGCATAACCGGAACATGACAAACCAAACACATTTGGGGCTAGCGATGGGTGGGCCCTCTTCTCCGCCGTGATGCAACCATGCAACCGGAGCATCAGAAGGTGAGTGCACACAGAACACAGCCCGGCGACAATATCTCCACATTTTGCACAGGAGCCTCTGAAAACCTCAAAGGACTGATACATGGGTTTCGAACGCCGAGCAGGCTCTAGATCCGGGACACCAGCTCCAGCTCCCGATGAGCCCGTGCAGGTCCCCGCGTTACATTTTTTCACGCCGAAACAAAACTAAGAAAGCTTTCCAAGTTCAAATATCACATTTTCCTGCTCTGCAAACACAACATTCCCAGAAAGCACACTTGCATAATATTGATTCTCCCCCCCCCTTCCTTGTAAAGAACACAATCTTTCTCTTTCTGAGGGGGGGGGTGTTTGCACAAATGCGTTTGTGGACCGTTTTAATCATCTCTCCATCCAGCAAGGAAATGTTTTGAGGGGGAAATTCTCTCCGATTGTCACGTCAGACAGAACAGATCGGCATGTTTCTCGCTCCGGGACAGAATCCGCTGACTCTCTGGGCGCGCAAATCCTCAAATTTGGTTCTCCGGAGTAGCTCCTTCTTGGACGTAAAGGAGCCCTGGAGGGAAATAGAATCTTAGGGACTAGTGACTCCGAGGCTGGAGTCCCCTGCTGGTCCCCAAACTCATTTCGTTCCCAAACATCCCCCCCCCCGGCTCGGGGTACAAGCCTGGCGCCTGTTGCCCTGCCCCCCCCTCCCGGGAACCTCTGCCTGCCTCCTTCCCTCCTCTCCCTCGGCCGCCCTGGTGCCACCTCCTGGCACCCAACCGTCTCCCGCCCCTCCTCCCCTTGGCCAAGTCCTCCAGGCCTCAGTTCAGCTCGCCCCCTGCTGTACCAGCAGCGCCAGCGCCACCGACAGCCACGCTTGGACGGCCAGCTGCCGCTCCGGAGGGCGTCGAAGCCCAGTCCAGGGGTCCCGCCGCCGCCCCCTCCCCCCAAAGCGGCTCCAGGGCTGCCCTCCCGGGCCCCATCTGTCCTTCCGCCCGCCAGCAGAGCCCAGCCGTGCGCCCTAGGCGCCAAGAGACAGCCGCGTCCTCCCGAAGCATCTCTTCCCCCCCACCCCGCCACCTCTTTGCCCGCTGCAGAGCGCCCCTCTCCCAGAGCCAACCCCTCCCACTGCAGCACACCTCTCGCACCCGGGCAAGAAAAGCTGGCACGGCAGAACAGGGGCCACGGCGCGTCCACGCCCGGAGATGCGCGCCGACGCGACCTGCGCCCGTCGCCAGGGCGCCCCACCAAGAGTTTCTCAGCGCCCGCAAAGGACACTCCGGGTTTGATCCGCCCCCCCCCCCCAAATGCATTTCATACGAACAGGCTCAGGAACGCGCGGGCAACTCGTGCCCCCCCTTTTACCCCTTCCCCCCCCCATCTCCGCAACCCCTGCCAGCTCCCACGGTGGGCCACCTTCTGCTTCCCTGCTGCCCCCTCTCTCTCCAATCCGAATTCACCCTCCAAACGCCACCAGGCAGAAGCCGAGGGCTTGGGAAGCCGGACCACCCCCTGGTGGGGCAAACTCTTGGCAGGGGGCGACGGAAGGGAGGGGGACCCCCAAACTGGCTCTCCGGGCACCCCCGGGATCACAAGAGGATGGAAAGGGGGCCGGGTGCACGGGGGTCACGCCGGTGCCGGTGGCTGGAGAGACCCATCCCCCGGGAGGAGCCCAGATGTGCTCAGCTAAGGGCGCGGGGAGGGGGCGAGCTGTCCATCCAACGCCTGCCGGGGGCCAGGAGAAGGTAAGTCGACCCCGGCCAACCCTTTCCATGTTCCGTCCATGCGGCATTCGTGCAACCCAGAACCCGACGGCTGCGGGGGGGGGGGCTGTAGTACTCAGCTGCCCCCCATATCTGCTCCCAACGCCGGCCCCCCTTC